>NW_024070196.1:36451319-37051319 GCF_014754425.2 Oryx dammah
GGGCGGGGGTTCAGGATGGGGAACACATGTAAACCCATGGCTGATTCATATCAATGTATGGCAAAAACCACTACAATACTGTAAAGTAATTAGCCTCCAACTGAAATAAATAAATTAAAAAAAAAAAAAAAAGAACCCGCCTGCAATGCAGGAGAGCTGGGTTCCATCTCTGGGTTGGGAAGATCTCCTGGAGAAGAGAGCAGCTACCAAAGAGTCAGACATGACTGAGAGACTTTCAACTTTCAGTGTACCTTTAATATTCCTCTCCCTTTATTACCAGTTGTTGTCTTTTAAATGTACATTTTGTAAATAACATTCAGAGGGCTTCTTTTCTAGAGGACACTTCTGTAAAATATGCAGAAATCTGTTGGGGTGAGAGACATCCCACTCTATGGAAAATTTTAGGCATTTGGGAACTGCGGTGAGGAAAGAACTTTTTATTTGGAATCCACTGTAAAAGCCAATTCAGTGATGCTCCATTCCCTGGGGCCCTGAATGTAGGAGCTCAGTTGTATCCAGCTTTTTGCAATCACATGGACTATAGCCCACTAGGCTTCTCTGTTCATGGAATTTCCCAGGCAAGGATACTGGAGTGAATTGCTGTGCCCTCCTCCATGGCATCTTCCGAACCCAGGTATCAAACCAGGTCTCCTGCATTGACAGGCAGAATCTTTTTTAAAAATTTATTTATTTATTTTATTGGAGGCTAATTACTTTACAATATTGTGGTGGTTTTTGCCATACATTGATATAAATCAGTCATAGGTGTACATGTGTCCCCCATCCCGAACCCCCCTCCCACCTCCCTCCATCCTCCCCATACCATCCCTCTGGGTTGTCCCAGTACACAAGCTTTGTGTGCCCTGTTTCATGCAGCAAACTTGGATTAGTGATCTATTTCACATATGGTAATATACTTGTTTCAATGCTATTCTCTCTAATCATCCCACCCTCACCTTCTCCCACAGAGTCCAAAAGTCTGTTCTTTACATCTGCATCTCTTTTGCTGTCTCACATATAGGGTCATTGCTACCATCTTTCTAAATTCCATATATATGCGTTAATAGACTCTATTGGTGTTTTTCTTTCTGACTTACTTCACTCTGTATAATAGGCTCCAGTTTCATCCACCTCATTAGAAATGATTCAAATGCGTTCTTTTTAATAGTTGAGTAATATTCCATTGTGTATATGTACCATAGCTTTCTTAGCCATTCGTCTGCTGATGGACATCTAGGTTGCATCCATATCCTAGCTATTGTAAACAGTGCTGCGATGAACACTGGGGTACATGTGTCTCTTTCAATCCTGGTTTCCTTGGTATGTATGCCCAGCAGTGGGATTGCTGGGTCATATGACAGTTCTATTTCCAGTTTTTTAAGGAATCCCCACACTGTTCTCCATAGTGGCTGTACTAGCTTGGCAGGCAGATTCTTTACCACTGAGTCTAGGAGCCACCTTTTTAGAAGTCTCTAAAACTTTAGAAGTTCAGAGACTTCTAAAACAAAGTTCTTGATCCAGGGTGATGTGTAATGTAGCTCTTCTTGAAACATGGTGATGGGTTGAAATAAAAAAACATTTTTCATTGCTAATTTATTTCCAGAAGAATTTGCCAGTCATATAATAACGATGTCATTGATAATAAAGTCCCAGGTGGCACTAGTGGTAAAGAATCCCCCTGCCAATGCAGGAGATACAAGAGACCCAGTTTCGATCCCTGGGTCAGGAAGATCCTCTAGAGGAGGAAATGGCAACCCACTCTAGTATTCTAGCCGGGATGTTTCCATGGACAGAGGAGCCTAGTGGGCTACAGTCTATGGGGTCACAAAATCACAAAAGTCTGACATACTGAGCAACTGAGCATATAGAAAGATGACTAGAGAGCAAACGGAAGAAAAGTTTCAGCTTTTAGGGTGCCCTAAAAATATTGCACACTGCCTAATATTCTGTTTGGTACAGATCCTTGATCTTCTATTTGGAGAACAAAGAGAAGGATGGGAACCAATTGCTTAATTTATAAAGAAGCACAAACTGCCCACTGATTATTCTTTGCCTGTCACGCTCAATCAGTGTTGCAGTAAGTAGATAATCTCTCTAGTCTACCAATAAATTGCTTATCAGTCTAAGTTTTGTTTTTGATTTTGTTATCTTCATATATTTTAGTAGATGAAGGAAACTGCTAATCAAATATATTTCTAGCTATAAACCTTTATATTTCCTTTCTTTACAAATAGCATTTCTGCAGGAGAAATATGCCTTAATTGTGCACATTAATTATAAAGATGCATTCTTATTTCAGAAATGCACTTTCTGGCGCCCTATAGGATGACTTAGACTTGCAGATGTCTATTCTTATAAAATAAGACATTCCTTAGAGGAGCCTGGTAGGCTGCAGTCCATGGGGTCGCGAAGAGTCGGACACGACTGAGAGACTTCACTTTCACTTTTCACTTTCATGCATTGGAGAAGGAAATGGCAACCCACTCCAGTGTTCTTGCTTGGAGAATCCCAGGGACGGGGAGGCTGGCGGGCTGCCGTTTATGGGATCGCACAGAGTTGGACACGATTGAAGTGACTTAGCAGCAGCAGCAGCAGAAAGCAATGTAGCTGGTCTATAAATGTGAGGGTTACTCTTAGAAGAAGTCTTATATATCTCTTACTGAGTATTTTTTAATAAAGACATGCTTTAACAACAATTATTCAGGGCCCAGAAACCTCTGTGGCATTCTAGTGCCCCAAAAGGATTAACATGCCTTCATGATCCCGTTCTAGTGACATTTAGTATATTTGGCTTAAAAAGTTAATCAGTCATGTATTATGAGATATGCCATTTTAAAAGTAGTTTGGCTAAGAATATAATTCAATACATTTAGGTGAATAAAAGCTGTGAGAATGATTCAAATGGAAATTGTCTAGAAGGAGAGAGTAGCTGGTTGAGTGCCACAGGGTTAGTTCAGCATATAGATAGATCAACAGTGCCATTATAGGGAAATACATGATTGCAATTTACATATATCAGAATATTTAAAGGAACTGAAAATACTAGAAGGGGAAATCACCTAAAATAAAAGAACTAAAAGGAGAAATATGGAATGTGAGCTGAACATCAAGTGAGCTTCATCTGTAGAATAGGAGAGAAAATTATTTGAAATTCAATAATTTTATAGCCAGAAAGAGCCGGGAAAGGAATACTCCAAAATTATTTAGATGACCTGATTATTCTTTTTGAATCAAGTCCATGTTGCCAATTAATAATGACAAATGGTGGATAGGATTTGTTATTAAAACAAATAGATACCAGTGATTTTTACAAGAGTACAAAGAATTTTCCTAAGGAAATATTTGCATTTGCACTTAATTTCCCAGCTGTGCTTTCACATCAGTGAGAGAATAAAAATAAAGTAATATTAACATTTCTGGTAACTAGTCCCAGACACCCACATTATCTTTAAGACAAGGTAGTAGAAATTAGGCATGTTATTCCAGAGAAATGAAAGAAAAAGACTACTTAAAGTATTTTTTCATTTATATTTGCATTCACATTATGTATCAGATGTTATCACACTCTAATTATAATTTAATTCACCAGATATCCTTTGTGCCTCTTTACAAATTCAATTACTTTGACCCTTAGTTCACCAGTATAATGATACCTGATTATACTCTTTGAGACTAACTCTGTGAACTGTTTTAAAATTCGCTCAGTATTTTTTGTATAATCTTTACCAAAGGGAGTGCTTGAAATTTTCTATTAAGGAGCTTCTTTTCAAAGATAAGCTCATCTACATGGGATGGTGTTTACGGTTTTCAAAATGTGAAAGACTCTGGGAGTCTGCCTACAAGAAAAGCTCAGAGGTTGTTTATAGGAAGTGAGGGAAAAACCTGGGGGTGGGACTTGGATTTCCACTTTCTGACTCACCTAAGCATCTCAGTTTTTAACCAGTGAGGCTTCACAGTTGATATTGTTGTTGTTGTTTTGATGTCATTATAGATGAATGTTTATATATGAATTGTTGGTTCCAATATTTCCCAGATGCAACTTGTGGATATCTAGTGGCTTCCAAAAGAATATCTACGTCTTGATTTTATTACTCCTTGCTTTTAAAGCAAAATGTTAGTAACTAATTTGAATAACAAGTAAACCTCTGTATCAATGGAAATAAAATAAGCATATAGGGATACAGATCTTCCTTCAAAATATTACTTGGTAGAGTATAGCTACTGTGATGTTATTGCTTTAATGTATTTTTATTTATTGGTGCATATTGCATAATTTATACCATAAGTACCATAATTTAGAGATGGGGAGTATAAGAAATACTAATTTTGAGATAAAGCAGTTTAATGAGGAACATAAAAATGACAATAATTCTGTCAAATTGCCCCAAGATGCTGCTCACATATTAGTCAAATACAGTAATCTAAATGCATTCCTTAGTATATAAAGATATCTCTGGCTTCAAATATCATTGATAGTAAAAAATGAAAATATGGTAAAGATCATGTTCAATTTCTCTTTTCAATTATGGAATTATAGGTCAGTAAAATACATTATGCTTAAAGAAAAGCATTTTAAAACAACAGCCAGAATTTTCCAAAGTTTGTATCATTGATTATAAGTAAGATACAGCAACTGTTTTAAAAGCACACCAGTTGATTTTTTAAAAACATAATATGCAATGATTTCAAATATCAGGAAATAAATGTAGATTTTTTTCTGCTACATGGCATAACACATAGTAAGTAAAGTCACTCAGTCGTGTCCAACTCTTTGTGACCCTGTGGCCTGCAGCCCACCAGGCTCCTCAGTCCATGGGATTCTCCAGGCAAGAATACTGGAGTGGGTTGCCATTTCCTTCTCCAGGGGATCTTCCCGACCCAGGGATCGAACCCAGGTCTCCCACATTGGAGGCAGACGCTTTAACCTCTGAGCCACCAGGGAAGCCCTTAACACATAGTAAAGTTCTATAATATTTGGAATTAATATTTCATAGACTAAATTGATATAATACATACTGTGTATTGCATCTGTCAAATAAATTTTTTTAAAAAATCAAATAAGTATTAACTTATTCAATGGTAAAACAGATATGTCTTTACATATGTAAATATATAATTCATTAAATACTTTCACCTAAACAGAAATATGATGAACATTTTTATTTTAATTACATCCTTATAGAATGATTCAACAATATAAAAAACTGAATAGATATATGTTGTTTTACAATTAAAAAAAATTAAAGTGAAGTGAAAAATTAATCACATCATTTCATATGAAAACTCTGGTGGCTCAATAGTAACAAATCTGCCTGCTAATGCAGGAGATGCAGGTTTGATCACTGGGTCGGAACATGCCCTGGAGAAGGAAATGGCAAATCACTTCAGTATTCTTGCCTGGGAAATTCTTCCATGGACAGAGTGGCCTGGCAGGCTAAGGACATGGGTTACAAAAGAGTTAGACACAAATTAATGACCAAACAACAACCTATAAAAATCATGTTTAACAACACACAGCTGACACCCGAAATGTATTCTTTCCCTTAAGTAGACTTCCTTTGCAAAAATCTAAGGATCTGAGAAAACGATTCTCTGAAGAGGTCAATTTTTTTACTTGACCGTATGGGGTCAATAACCTCAGATATGCAGATAACACCTCCCTTATGACAGAAAGCTAAGAAGAACTAAAGAGCCTCTTGATAAAAATGAAAGAGAAGAGTGAAAAAGTTAGCTTAAAACTCAACATTTAGAAAACTAAGATCATGGCATCTTGTCCCATTACTTCATGGCAAATAGATACGGAAACAGTGACAGACTTTATTTTGGGCGGCTCCAAAATCACTGCAGATGGTGATTGCAGCCATGAAATGAAAAGACACTTGCTCCTTGGAAGAAAAGTTATGACCAACCTAGACAGCTTATTAAAAAGCAGAGACATCTCTTTGCCAACAAAGGTCTGCCTATGGTTTTTCCAATAGTCATGTATGAATGTGAGAGTTGGTCTATAAAGAAAGCTGAGTGCCAAAAAATTGATGCTTTTGAACTGTGGTGTTGGAGAAGACTCTTAAGTGTCCCTTGGACTGCAAGGAGATCCAACCAATCCATCCTAAAGGAGATAGGTCCTGATTATTCACTGTAAGGACTGATGCTGAAGCTGAAACGCCAATATTTTGGCCACCTGATGAGAAGAACTCACTCATTTGAAAGGATTCTGATGCTGGGAAAGATTGAAGATGGGAGGAGAAGGGGACGACAGAAGATGAGATGGTTGGATGGCATTTCAGACTCAATGGACATCAGTTTGAGTAAACTCCGAGAGTTGTGATGTACAGGGAGGCCTGGGGTTCTGCAATCCATGGGGTCGCAAAGAGTCAGACACGACTGTGCAACTGAACTGAATTGAATAGAACTGATGGGGGTTTTAAGGTGCATATGATAACAAATGCATTCATTTACACAAGAGGTTTGCTTTTGAAGTTATATCTGTGTACTTTGAGTCTCCGTCCACTTGGGCATTAGCCCTAGTGGGTAAGGTCTGCTGTCATGCTAAGCTCTGCAAGGACAATGACTGCTGTGAAATCAGTAATAACATCTCATAATGAAGAGGAAGACAGGGTCTTTTTTATTAATACACTCAGTTGTATGAGCTCTCAGACTCAACGCAGTCTGAATATTTGTTTAGAAAATGAAATCTTTAAAGAAAACATGATCTTCATAAATGTTCAGTTCAGTCACTCAGTCGTGTCTGACTCTTTGCGACCCCATGAACCGCAGCACGCCAGGCCTCCCTGTCCATCACCAACTCCCGGAATCCACCCAAACCCATGTCCATTGAGTCGGTGATGCCATTCAGCCATCTCATCCTCTGTCGTCCCCTTCTCCTCCTGCCCTCAATCTTTCCCAGCATCAGGGTCTTTTCCAATGAGTCAACTCTTCGCATGAGGTGGCTAAAGTATTGGAGTTTCAGCTTCAACATCAGTCCTTCCAATGAACACCCAGGACTGATCTCCTTTAGGATGGACTGGTTGGATCTCCTTGCAGTCCAAGGGACTCTCAAGAGTCTTCTCCAGCACCACAGTTCAAAAGCATCAATTCTTCAGTGCTCAGCTCACTTATAGTCCAACTCTCACATCGATACATGACCACTGGAAAAACCATAGCCTTGACTAGATGGATCTTTGTTAGCAAAGTAATGTCTCTGCTTTTTCTGTCAATTTCCATTAATAAAAAGAGCATCTAATTTCTCAGTGCAAAAAATGGGCATTTAGGTAATGTAACTACATGCATGTCTTAACCAATAATCAAAAACCTACTAAAGGCAATTTTCCAAAAGAAAGGGAAAGTCTGTTCCAAAAAAGTGAATTTCAAGCTCACATAAAAATAAAAATATTTTTAGTTTTAACCAAATAGTTTTTCTCCATGCTAGCCATAAAAATATTCAAACCATTTTGAAGTCTGTATTGAAACTACTACACAGATTATTTTCCCTAACTCTTTCAGTCTATCTTCAATGCCATGACCTGAATAAAATCAGAATAGTCTCTTTTGTTGCTGTTGCTGTTGTTCAGTCACTCAGTCATGTCCAACTCTTTGTGACCCCATGGACTGCAGCATGCCAGTCTTCCCTGTCCTTCATTATTTCCTGGAGTTTGCTCAAACTCATGTCCATTGAGTCGGTGATGCCATCCAACCTTCTCATCCTCTGTCAGCCTCTTCTCCTCCCGCCCTCAATCTTTCCCAACATCAGCGTCTTTTCCAATGAGCCGATTCTTCACATCAGGAGGCCAAAATATTGGCGCTTGAGCTTCAGCTTCAGCATCAGTCCTCCAATGAATATTTATGGTTGATTTCTTTTAGGATTGACTGGCTTGATCTCCTTGCTGTCCAAGGGAACTCTCAAAAAGGATTCTCTTTTCTAGACTAAACCAATAAACTCATTCATTCCTTCAGTTAACAAAAATTGTGTGTCATTCACTTGCCACTGAGGATAAAAAGGTAAATAAAATACATAGTCTCAAAGAGCTTCCATTATTTTAGGAGGGGGTAAAAAAGGGTCATTAGGAGATGAACAGTCACTAGGCTATGTAGATACTTGATACGAATTTTGACTTTGATTCTGAATCTGATAGAAGGTCAATCATCACCTTTTTAATGGAATTTTTCTGATGGCTGCAAAGAATAGTCTATGGAATAACAGAGGGCACGATTGAAAGTGATTGATTGGACAGTGTGTTTTGGTCTATTCCAGGCTGGAGATTATTCATATATTTATTCAAATATTTTATATTTCATAGAGCATAAATTTTGATCAAGTGTAGAGTGGGTGAGAAAGGAAAATCAATGATAACTCAGAATTTTCCTCAGAATACTTGAACAAATGAGTTGTTGCTTCCCTTGATGGGGGAAGATAATGAGAGCAATTATGTTTAGGTAATTATGAACATCCAAGTGGAAATATTCAGTTGGCACTTAGAAGAGAGATTGACATTGGATGTACAAATAGGTAGCACTTTAAATCATGGATTGTGAGGAACTCCCATGAATATTATGAGTTGTGAGTGAGGCTGCACCCTACTCTCTAAAAATCAGGAAGGTGAAACCTCCAGCAAAAAGGTGAAAACAAGTAGCCAGTAAAACTGGAAACAACAACAAAAACACAGCTGCATAGTGTGTCATTTGAGAAGCCAAATGAAGAGATTATTTCAACAGGGAGAGAAGGATCAATTATTATCAATTACTTGTTGTTGCTGTTTAGTCGCCAAATCGTGTCTGACTTTGCAACCCCACGGACTGCAGCATGCCAGACTTAACAGTGGATCACATTTTGTCAGAACTCTCCACAATGACCCATCCTTCTTGGGTGGTCCTGCACAGCATGGCTCACAGCTTCTTTGAGTTATGCAAGCCCCTTTACCGTGACAAGGCAGTGATCCATTAATGGGGATCAAATACTTGGTCATCAGACAAAAGAATTTTGACAGACAAAATCATCAGTTTGGCATAACTCATCCTAATGCCCTTTCTGCACTTTGGTTTCTATTTTCAGAAGGAAGGAGAAACCTATATATATATGCTAAACGACTCACAAGCAGTAGATTCACAGTGCATTTTTCTCTTTTCCCTGCCATCCTTTTAAAATATTCCTTTTTCATTGCAGCAATTCTGGCTCTATTCATAACATAGCTACATCAATTATTTTATTTGTATTGGAATATAACTGCTTTAGAATCGTGTGTTATTTTCTTCTTTATAGTGAAATGAATTAGCTGTAAATATACGTGTCCCTTCCCTCTTGAGTCTCCCTCCTACCTTCCTCTCCCATTTCACCCCCTCTATGTCTTCGCAGAGTACAGGACAAGGCTCCCTATAGAGGAGCTTCCCGCTAGCTATCTATTTTACACATGCTAAGCTAAGTTGCTTCAGTCGTGTCCGATTCTGTGCGACCCCATAGACGGCAGCCCACCAGGATCCACCATCCCTGGGATTCTCCAAGCAAGAACACTGGAGTGGATTGCCATTTCCTTCTCCAATGCATGAAAGTGAAAAGTGAAAAGTGAAAGTGAAGTCACTGAGTCGCGTCCAACTCTCAGGGACCAGCCTACCAGGCTTCTCCGTCCATGCGATTTTCCAGGCAAGAGTACTGGAGAGGGGTGGCATTGCCTTCTCCACGGTAGTGTATATATGTCAATCTTAATTTCCCGTTTTGTCACACCTTCCCCTTCTGTATCCATATGTCTGTTTTCTATATCTGTGTCTCTATTTTTCTTTGGAAATAGGTTCAGCAGTATCATTTTTCTAGATTCCACATATATGCATTAATAACATCATTTTTATTTTCCTCTTTTGACTTACTTAATTTACTCCATATGACAGATTTTGGGTCTATCTATGTCTCTACAAATGACCCTATTTTGTTTCTTTTAGTGACTGAGTAATATTCCATTCTATATCATACATTATTTTAAGTAGTCAAATTTCTTCATTGTTTAAAGATTTTATCTAGTCTTTCTGTGAAATACTGTTGCTTTAAAACTGGTCAAAACATTAAATTTATTATATTTCTTCAAACTTAAAATGGAAACAATATTTTTAAACTGACATTGTAACTACTTGTCTTATATTTGCTACATATTTAAAGATTCCCTGGAGAAGGGAATGACTCCCCATTTCAGTATTCTTGCCTGGAGAATCCCATGAACAAAGGAGTCCATGTGGTCACAAAAAGTCAGACATGACTGAATAACTAAGCATACACTATTCAGAGAAAATAACCTCAAGACTTTTTGTCAAAAAAAAAAAAAATCCCAACTCTTCTACTAAAATGAAGCTGCACCTGTTTGGCTCTGTAATCAACAAAGCACAAATCAAAGTTTATTTCTCTTTGTACAGAAACTGTGGCTGTCTATAAAACAAATATTTTTAATTAGAGCTGATACTTTTCTGTTTCCTTTTTTCTAGAAGAGACTGGTTAGTATGTAAAGGTGACACTGAAATAAGTACAAAACTAAGCAGATGAGAGGAAGACTGAGAGCTGGAAGCTGGAATCTGGTCAGCAGCACAGCAAATCCTGCTCACAGAGCCAGTCAGTGTTCATTACAGGAGGCAGGCGACTGGATTAGGAGATTTGTTAAAGGATTAGGAGATTTGAATCCCATTTTTTTTCTTTTTTCTTTGTATTCACCACAATAGGCCTCATTGTGTATGTTGTTTGTGAAATGCTTTATGTCTGAACATTAAGTAGAGAATGATTGTAGAATTAAGTAAAATGGAGTTCACTTTAACTCAAAAGAAAAAAACAACAACAACAACAACACAGGACTCACAATATAATGATCTTATGTTGCATTCTGGTTCTGAGTAACCTGAATGAGAATTTCAGGTTGTGATTTACATTCTCTTTGTGTGAGAAAGGGTGTCATGAGATGACATTAGACCATTTCACATACTTTAATGAGTGTCTGCCTGCCCCGAGTCTTTCCTTTGGATGAGAAGGTCCTGAAACAGTTTTTCCCAAAGAAAAGTTTGGGAAAAGAAGCAGTTTTAAAAAGTAGTAATGCAAGTGACCAACCAATAGGAAACATTCTTCAGCTCCTAGTCAATAGAGAAAGAAAATCTGACACAATGGTATTGTTTTAAATATTTGCAAATACAATAGGTTGAAAAAAGTGGCAATGCAATTTCCACAAGGTTATGGATAAGGCATTCCCTAGGAATATAAAAGGGTGCAATCTGGCATTAAAAGTCAAAAAACATATCAATTAATAAACATTCCAAGTCTAAGTAGAGAAAATGTAAAACAATCCAGACCACGTCAAGAGTAATCTAGTTAACACACAGAGCATCAGATTTGAGCTCCCTGCATCATACAGCAAATTTCCACTGACTGTAATTTTACACATGGTAATGCATACATTTCAGTGCTACTCACTCAGTTCTTCTGGGAGGTGGGAGGGGAGTTTCAAGAGGTAGTGAACAGGCATATACTTATGGCTGCTTTATGTTCATATACGGCAGAAACCAGTACAATATTGTAAAGCATTTATCCTATAATTAAAAATAAATAATTAAATAAAGAGTAATCTAAAGTATACAAAAAAGAAAGGCTATATAAATAAAAAGATATTTGCATAAGAATATGACTATTTTTGTCATGTTAGGATAAAAAGTAAATTATGAAACATGATGGAAAGAATAATACAATTAAGGAAAACTTTAAACATCTCTAGAGCTAGATGTAGAGAAATGTGTGTGTGTGTGTGTGCACGCGTGCGTGTGAGTGTATATATTTATGTATGTGTTGTGATTTTCAATGGATAATCAAATGTCTTCACCTTGTTTAGAGAGATTTCAGGTATTAATCATTTTTTCACTCTTTTTACAAGGAAGGCATTATTTTACACGCTGATAGAATTTATCAGATATTTTCAAATATAATTTAAGGATATTAAGAAAATGTTGAAAGTTATGTTGAGTATTGGCTTTTCAAAGTAATGCACAGAACAAGGAAACACACTTGACCTTGTATTACCCAACTTGTCCTTAAAGTACTCACCCAGGAAACCCCATTTGACAGAACAGGTGATACTGCTTGTGGCCTGAGAAACTCTCTTAAAACTTTCACACCTCAATTGCTTGTGCAAGGACAACAGCACACACCCAGGCAGAACTAATAATAACATGCATGTGGGTAAAATACATTTTAGTGCATTTTTTTTCTTGTCACATTATTATTATTATTCATAATTTGCCATTCAATTCTTTGTTATTTACAGTAAGTTGACCAGGAAAGAAGTACTCCTTTAAGTCAAACAGTTGTTGGGGGCAAGTTAGGACTTTCTCACTGGGTTCATTAACTATGCATTATACAACTGAACTGTGTATTATTGGCAAATGACTGTATTTTTCAAGTGTTTTTTTTTTTTTTTCTTGTCAGGTAACCACTTGGCAAATCAATGTTTTCAAAGCCTCTTAGTCTCAGTCTAATTCTGTGGTGAGGCCTTCATTGTATTCATTGTGAGCACTGAATGGGTCTTTCAATCACTACTGGGAAAGCTGACCTGAAGGTCAAATGATTTAACCTAATGGTCAAAAGAATTTAAGAATGCTTACCACTACTTTTTTTTTTTTCCCCTACACAACAGCCTATCTCGGCCCTATACTTGTTACTTTTAAAAAAGTATCCTTCGAATTTATCGATAAGATAAATTCCTATACCTACAATTCTATTCACATATTTCATATGTACAGTTTAGTAGCTCCTTAGTATATACACAGAACTGTGCAACCTACACCACAATCAATTCTAGAACATTTCTAAAATCCTCCAAAGAAATCCCATACTCCACATTCACCTCAACCTTCTCTATAATATCAAATAGTATAGAAAACTGTTGTTTCTTTTTCCTGATTTTAGGAGGAAAGGCTCAAGTCTTTCAAATTAAGCATGATGCTAGCTGTGGTATTCCTACAGATATTCTTAATCAGGTTTAGGAATGTGGCTGAGATGGTAAAGCATCGGCCTATAATGCGGGAGACCTGGGTTCGATCCCTGGGTCAGGAAGATTGCCTGGAGAAGGAAATGGCAACCTATTCCAGTACTCTTGCCTGGAAAATCCCATGGACGGAGGAGCTTGGTGCAGGCTACTGTCCATGGGGTCCTAAAGAGTAGGGCACAACTGAGCGACTTCACTTTTACTTTCTAGATATTGAGTGTTTTTATCGCAAAAATTGGGGGGATATGTCAAATACTTTCCCCATATCTATTCAAATGATTGTGTATTTTTTTCTTTATTATACTGATATGGTGTATGACATTAATGGATTTTCAGGTGTTGAACCAATCTTAGATCTATAAGATAATCTCACTTGGTCACAAATCTAGTTTGATAACATAGTTTGGAACCTTTGAACAATCAATGTCTAAAGCCAGACCAGATGTAATTCTTAACTTCCTTGTAGAAAGCATGCCTCCCTAATTTCGTCCAAGCTATTTTGAGCTAGGTTTTCTATTTAACTATCTGGTATGCAGAAGTTCTTAAAATAAGCAAATAATTATCATTTATTCATATATTCTCAAAATATATCTTAGAATATTAAATGGTTTTGAAAAAAAATGATCTGTACTGTATCACTATTATTCCTGTTAAAAAGTTAATATGGTTTTTAATTTCCTGTTCCACTCTAAAAGTCCAGAAAAAATGAATAAAAATAAAAGCTCAAGAATAAAGTAATAAATTATAATCAATTTCTTACTTTCTGATTCATTATTATCATTTATGGTATATATAGTGTAGAACTTATTGTATCTCTTATTGATTTCTTATTTTTAATGTTTTAATTTTCAATTTTAAAAATATATTTTGGCCACATCACCTGGCTTGTGGGATTATAATTCCCCAATCAGGGATTTAACCCAGGCCTTCAGCAGTGAGAGCACAGAATCATAACCACTAGACTGTAAGGGAATTCCTGAGAAGACTTTAAATAATTCTTTTGATGATGCAATTAGATTATATTAAAAATAGGATGAAGTCTTCACATTTATATTAATTTGCCCAAGTTTTTGTAATTGTACATCAAAAATAGACTTTTTAAAGTTTTGCTGGAATATTTTTAAAATTAAATGAGTATATGTGAAATGATGAAAGTATTATACATTTTTATTTATAAAAGTTTCTTCAGGTCCCTGAAATTTTTCAAGCTATGCTGTGAAACATAGCAACAGATAAGTTAGAGGCAAAACAGTAGGAAATTTTTGTGTTACTTTAGATGATAAATAATCAATGCATAGTGGATTTTTTTAGACATATGATACTATAATAGTTATGATAAACTGCACTAAGAAAAAGAAAATTAGCAAATTATTAACATTAGGTTAAATTTGACATTTCATAAATATTCTGTGTAATGTTGTAAAACAGTTTTATGAAATTCAACATTTGAAATAAATATTGAGAAGAAATATTCCTGATATATATTTTTATGGATCTACAATCAGCATCATATTTGGGCTTTGTAGGCAAATAATAAGATGAAATACTTTTTCTGTTCATATCCCTTTCTCCAGCTATTAAAAATACACATGATCATTAAACATGAGGGAAAATTCAGACAAGAAATCACAGCCACAAAAGAAAATACAGATACAATGACAGTATTTTCTAATTTGGAAAAAATTTTAAATACTGTATATAATACCCTTTTTTTATATAAGTAGACCCTAGAAAATCTTAGTGTCTGGATGATTCATATGGTATAAGAGAGCTTTAAGAAAACATCATCAAGAGTATAGTTTTGCTTCTGACTCTGAACTCAGCATTTTTTCAATTTTCTACAGGTTTCATATTTTTATTGTTTTATTGGTTAATATTTTTAAAGTACAACTATGCATTAAGGATGGAGCAGTATTATTTTAGAAAATACTGAGTGAAAATGTGAACTATCAAACAAGTACCTCTTATCTTAGATAAATTTGAAGTAAAAGAAGAGATGTAGTGTAGAGGATTAACACATTTTACATAAGCTTAAGCTTTGAAAACTCTGTGGTTTTCTGAAGTAGACAAAGGTTAAAAAAAAAAAAACAGTAGACAAGGGATCTATATGGGTTACAGTGAAGACAAGATTTACAGTCTTTTCTTTGCCTCTGAATTTGGGACAAGATCATGGGTAATTTTTGTGCTGAGTTTTCATGGAGATCAGTGAACAGTTCAGTTGCTCAGTCGTGTCTCACTCTTTGCGACTCCATGGATTGCAGAATGCCAGGCTTCCCTGTCCATCACCAACTCCTGGAGCTTAGTCAAACTCATGCCCATTGAGTCCGTGATGCCATCCAACCATCTCATCCTCTGTCATCCCCTTCTCATCCCATCTACAATCTTTCCCAGCATCAGGGTTTATTCAAATGAGTCAGTTCTTCACATCAGGTTGCCAAAGTATTCAAGTTTCATCTTCAGCACCAGTCCTTCCAATGAATATTCAGGATTGATTTCCTTTAGGATGGTCTGGTTGGATCTCCTTACAGTCCAAGACACTCTCAAGAGTCTTCTCCAATACCATAGTTCAAAAGAATCAATTTTTCGGCACTCAGCTTTCTTTATAGTCCAACTCTCACATCCATACATGACTATTGGAAAAGCCATAGCTTTGACTAGATGACCTTCATTGGCAAAGTAATGTCTCTGCTTTTTAGTAAGCTGTCTAGGTTGGTCACAGCTTTTCTTCCAAGGAGCAAGCATCTTTTAACTTCATGGCTGTAGTCACCACCTGCAGTGATTTTGGAGCTCCACAAAATAAGGTCTGTCACTGTTTCCATTGTTTCCCTTTCTATTCACCATGAAGTGTTGGTACCAGAAGCCATCATCTGAGTTTTCTGAATGTTGCATTTTAAGCCAACTCTTTCACTTTCATCAAGAGACTCTTTAGTTCTTCTTCACTTTATGCCATAAGGGTGGTATCATCTGCATATCTGAGGTTATTGATATTTCTCCCAGCAATCTTGATGCCAGCTTGTGCTTCACCCAGCCTGGCATTTCACCTGACGTACTCTGCATATAAGTTAAATAAACATGGTTACAATATACAACCTTGATGTACTCCTTTCATCATTTGAAACCAGTCTGTTTTTCTATGTCCAGTCCTAATTGTTGCTTCTTGACCTGCATAGAGATTTTACAGGAGGCAGGTCAGATGGTCTTGATATTCCCATATCTTTAAGAATTTTCTGGTTTGTTGTGATCCACAGAGTTAAAAGATTTTGGTGTAGTCAATAAAGCAGAAGTTGATGGTTTTTTGTAACTCTCTTGCTTTTTCGATTATCCAGTAGCTGTTGGCAATTTGATCTCTGGTTCCTCTGCCTTTTCTAAATCCAGCTTGAACATCTGGAAGTTCACATTTCATGTACTGTTGAAGCCTGGCTTGGAGAATTTTGAGCATTACTTTGCTAGTGTGTGAGATAAGTGCAATTTGTGCATTTTGAGTACAATTTGAACATTCTTTGGGATTGTCTTTCTTTGGTATCAGAATGAAAACGGACATTTTCCAGTCTGTTTGTACAGATAGGAAACGTCTAACCTACCTTCCACATGGCACTAAGATGTACTCACTTGAACTTTTCACCGTCTGGAATTTTGTGAAGAGGTTTTAAAGTTCTACAACTGATAAACTACACCATTAGAAAACTTGTAAGATATTTGTTGGGAGAAATAAGTATCTATTTGTTCCTGATACTTTGTTTCTCTTTTATATTTATCTGCTTCAGTATAGTCAGGTTTAGATCAAGTATCAGTGATACAAAGACACTGTCCAGAGCCCAAATTCTGTAAAGATGTTTTTATCTACTCAAATGATGCGTTGACATATATTCTTTTATTTTATTTCACTATTAAATAATTATAAGCAATGGTTGTTTTCCATTATGCTATAAAATTAAATTTACAAACCCAGAGCAAAAATGTTAGCAAACAAGATATTTTCATATGTCACTATATTTGGCAGAATAATATTGAAATAATGATATTTTGTGAAGAAACTTTGAAGTAATTTTGGAATAGACGTATTATATGGTTTCATTTTCATCAATAGGCTGTCAATATACTATAGAAAGTACACACTTCAAGTTTAATTCTTTAAACCTTTTTATGCCACTGAGACATTGGTAGCATAATGAATGACATGCAATTTAAAATTTTTATTATATTCTCTCCTTTCCAAATCTAACTTCTAATAGGTGTATTAACATGATTTTTGCTTGTTAATGAAATAAATTAGTCATTAACCATAGAAGCATATGTTTCAAAATGCATGTCATGTTTCCATAATAGTAATTTGGCCAAAATTAGATTTAAAATACATGGGGTCACAAAGAGTCGGACACGACTGTGCGACTGAACTGAACTGAACTGAGATTTAACATTCATTTCAGTACAATGTTTTTCTGAATTGGGAAATTAAATTTCCTGTTTGATAAGTGGAAAAGCAGGTAACTGTTATACAGTTCAGTTCAGTTAGGTTCAGTCACTCAGTCGTGTCCGACTCTTTGCAACCCCATGAGTCATGAAT
Organism: Oryx dammah; assembly: GCF_014754425.2. Lineage (NCBI taxonomy): Eukaryota > Metazoa > Chordata > Mammalia > Artiodactyla > Bovidae > Oryx > Oryx dammah. Next base: position 36,468,876 of record NW_024070196.1, read on the forward strand.
CGCAGCACGCCAGGCCTCCCTGTCCATCACTAACTCTCGGAGTTCACTCAAACTCACGTCCATTGAGTCAGTGATGCCATCCAGGCATCTCATCCTCTGTCGTCCCCTTCTCCTCCTGCCCCTAATTCCTCCCAGCATCAAAGTCTTTTCCAGTTAGTCAACTCTTCGCATGAGGTGGCCAAAGTACTGGAGTTTCAGCTTTAGCATCAGTCTTTACAATGAACATACAGGACTGACCTCCTTTAGGAGGGACTGGTTGGATCTCCTTGCAGTCCAAGGGACTCTCAAGAGTCTTCTCCAACACCACAGTTCAAAAGCATCAATTCTTCGGTGCTCAGCTTTCTTTACAGTCCAACTCTCACATCCATACATGACCATTGGAAAAACCATAGCCTTGACTAGACGGACCTTTGTTAGCAAAGTAATGTCTCTGCTTTTCAATATGCCATCTAGGTTGGTCATAACTTTCCTTCCAAGGAGTAAGTGTCTTTTAATTTCATGCTGCAATAACCATCTGCAGTGATTTTGGAGCCCCCAAAATAAAGTCTGACACTGTTTCCCCATCTATTTCCCATGAAGTGATGGGACCAGATGCCGTGATCTTAGTTTTCTGAATGTTGAGCTTTAAGCCAACTTTTTCGCTCTCCTCTTTCACTTTCATCAAGAGGCTTTTTAGTTCTTCTTCACTTTCTGCCATAAGGGTGGTGTCATCTGCATATCTGGGGTTGTTGATATTTCTCCCAGCAATCTTGATTCCAGCTTGTGCTTCTTCCAGCCCAGCATTTCTCATGATGTACTCTGCATATAAGTTAAATATGCAGGGTGACAATATACAGCCTTGACGTACTCCTTTTCCCATTTGGAACCAGTCTGTTGTTCCATGTCCAGTTCTAACTGTTGCTTCCTGACCTGCATATAGGTTTCTCAAGAGGTAGGTCAGGTGGTCTGGTATTCCCCTCTCTTTCAGAATTTTCCACAGTTGATTGTGATCCACACAGTGAAAGGCTTTGGCATAGTCAATAAAACAGAAATAAATGTTTTTTCTGGAAGTCTCTTGCTTTTTCCATGATCCAGCAGATGTTGGCAATTTGATCTCTGGTTCCTCTGCCTTTTCTAAAACCAGCTGAACATCTGGAAGTTCATGGTTCATGTATTGCTGAAGCCTGGCTTGGAGAATTTTGAGCATTACTTTATTAGCATGTGAGATGAGTGCAATTGTGCAGTAGTTTGAGCATTCTTTGGTATTGCCTTTCTTTTGGATTGGAATGAAAACTGACCTTTTCCAGTCCTGTGGCCACTGTTGAGTTTTCCAAATTTTCTGGCATATTGAGTGCAGCACTTTCACAGCATCATCTTTCAGGATTTGAAACAGCTCAACTGGAATTCCATCACCTCCACTAGCTTTGTTCGTAGTGAGGCTTTCTAAGGCCCACTTACTTCACATTCCAGGATGTCTGGCTCTAGGTGAATGATCACACCATCATGATTCTCTGGGTAGTGAAGCTCTATTTTGTATAGTTCTTCTGTGTATTCCTGCTACCTCTTCTTAATATCTTCTGCTTCTGTTAGGTCCATAACTATTATTAGTTCATTTTAATCAGTTTACTGTCCTTATTATTTACTATTACTAGTAATTATAATTATTTTTTTCTAGAAAGACATTTCTCTGAACAAGCTAATTTATAGGAAGAAACATTAGTTAATTTTTTGCTGAGATGAATCTTTGGTGAAATAAATGCATTAGAACAGGTATATAATAAAATAGTTTATATTATAACACAGACTAGAATCTATGCAAAAGTAATGTTAATTTAAGAATAGATAGTCAGTAATTGTGCATGTATTTTTTACTATTACCTTATGTCCCTTTTCAGTGAAGCACTATCCCAATAGCTGGATGATACTGACAATGAGATGATTTCAGTCTGCAAAGGCTAATTTCAAGAACCTAGTTTAGAATCTGGAATTTGGTCTGCTCTGGATAAAATTAGCTTATTAATTTAAATAAACCAGTTCATCCAAATTTATCTGTTTTGGGTAGTTTTGATGATTTTCATGTTCCAAAAATTCATTAAGTATGCATTTTCTTATTTTAAATAAAAAAAATCACTTTTGTCAAAAAAATATTTACAAATCACGCTTAACCTATGAAAATGTTATTTAAAATGATTAATACTTTTAGGAGAATAAAAGCAGAAGAGACACATCAATATTAGCAAACATCCTGTAACATCTCCTACTAATTGTCCTCTCTTTTTTGCACTAAGAGGTATTTAGTCAATAAAGCATTATACTGACAACTGGACATTTAGACAATTTTTTTTCTAAGACAATTATGTATGCAAACTTGGATAAATCAGTGATATTTATTTACAGTACATTACATTGTTACGATAAAACCATTCAAAAATAATGACAGATTTTTCTGCTAATTAATTTAAATTACTTTATTATATAATTAGAGAAAGAAATGATAACCCACTCAAGTATTCTTGCCTGGAGAATTCCATGGACAGGGGAGCCTGGCAGGCTTCAGTCTATGGGGTCAAAAAGAGTTGAACACGACTGAACAATTTTCACTTATTATATAATAAATGATAAAATAATAAGGATCACATATTTTCTGTGTATGAAATTAAATAATTATCACCTACTTCCACACAACTGCTTATTGTCAGTTCTTTATACTTACTATAAGCTAATACATATTCTGTTCTTAAACTACTGTATTTAAGAAATGTTTTTTATAGATACTGGCAGTTAAGTCTACACAGGTGCCATGGAATACAGCTTTTGACTTCAAGCAGTGTTACCTGAGCTTAGAGATGGTTTTGACCCTCAGAAAATGGATGATAAAGCCCATCAGATAAAGACCACCAGGAACAAACCTGGAGTCAAACAAATTTAGGTCCATTCACTTGCTGCAACACAGAATCCTTGGGAAGCTCAGAATACTGTGACAAAATATCATAGCTTTAGGGGCCAAACAATAGAAATATATCTTTTCACAGTTCCAGAGGCTAGAAATCCAAGCTCATCTGTCCAAGATGCTAGCAGGTATGGTTTCTCTTGGGTGTTTTCTTTGCAAATGGTTCCCTCTCACTGCGTCCTCACTCAGTTGTCAGTCTGTATACATTCATCGCTGATGCTTCTCTTCGTGTAAGGGCACCAGTCATACTGGATCAGGAGCCCACCCTAATGGCCCCAATTCAATCCATTACACCTTTAAAAGCCCTACCTCCAAATAAACTTACATTCTGAGGTCCTGGGGTTTAGGGCTTCAACACATGAAGTGAGCATGCAATTCAGTCCATAACAACTGTGTAGTTGCCCTTTTTCTGAGGAAGGAAGAGAGGAAGCAGAGTTCAACTTTGTATTGGTTTCTTTCATCAAGAAAGGGAGACTGAGGAATTAGCTGTGTCAATAATCATTTTAGTAGAAGGTAGAACAGCAAAGTTGCTCTAGAGACCACAGTGATATGACAGGAGAAATCACTCAATAGAAGATGACTGTGTCCACATTCAACAGGGTTGTCTGGGGAAAAGTGCTTATTTATTACCTTTGCAGTTTGTCACATCTATGGTTGTTATCTAGTCTGATAATTAGCATGGTTGATTTTATTCTCTCATTGTAGAATGTCACAAGAAATAAAGCACAAAATGTAGAAAATCCTAATTTCTCTCTGAAGTGATGCCCTGGAGTTGGTGCTTCTTTTAGGGGCATAACTATGTCTGCTTATAAATGCACATTAATAAGCCTCTTACAGGTCCCCATGAAGAAGACCCATCACATGTAATGTTTCTCTGGCCCTTCCTATCAACTGCAGAAACACTAATCTTTCATTTGATCCAAAAAGATTCTTAAATGTTAATGTAGTTTCGCTTGTACCTGGAGTATTATTAAAGAATTAATTTCAATGCCATACTGTAGCTTATATTTCATTTTGGAAATAAATGAAAAATCATTAATAGCTTTAAGTAGGAGAATACCATAGTCCATTGTTCATGACTCCATAAATACCATCAATGACAGAATATATTTATATTCACCTGGAGACATATTTAAATGAAGCACATTATAGAATATACTATTGTATGTGTGTGTTAGTCACTAAGTCTTGTCCAACTCTTTGCAACCAGATAGACTCTGGCCTGCCAGGCTCCTCTGTCCATGGAATTCTCCAGGCAAGAATATTCAAGTAGGTTGCCATTCCCTTCTCCAGGGTATTTTCCCAACCCAGGGATCAAACCTGTGTCTCCCACATTGCAGGCAGATTCCTTACCATCTGAATCACCAGGGAAGCCCACCAACATGACATCTTTTAAATATTACACCATTGTAATTAAGTGTATTAACATATGTATATGTAAGTGATGAGTGTGTAGTATCAATCTAATCACACTCCATTATAACTATTCTTATACCAATATCAAAACATAAATAAAACCAGTATTGAACTGTGTCATAACAGATGCTTATTCCATACACAGTATATTCAAACATAGTTTGAGTAATATGCTTGAATGAATCACTTAACAATTGTTTATGTCAAATGAGTTGCCCCTAAACCACATGCATTTATAATAAAATCCTTACATTTTGAATAAGAAAGAAAATATGTAGAATTCCTTAGAATATTACCATTTGTGAGTATGAATGATCATTGTGAAAACATAGTGATATTGTTTGTAAAAGTCACACCAAGTTTTGCCTAAAACTTTTTCCAATTTCATAGTAGATACTAAAATGGTAATTTGCTGGTTTCTCAACTCTTTCAATCAGATATTAAAATACTTATCTGTTTTTTTGGAGGAAAAACATTAGCTTCAGTTTTGCTTGTGAAAGTTACTTTGGAGAAAAGTTTTTAATACATACTAGTATTTTTTCTAAGTGAGAAAGACAGTTTTAACATTTAAGAAAATGCAAAATATTAATTTCAATGAACTTTAAGTATCTTGGAGACTTTATCACCCATATGAAGAGAAATTAAAATCATTGATAACCAATATTTTAATAAAGTACATATAGTTTTTTCTCCACCCATCAACAGAAAATTGGATTAACAATTTACTGAGCATGGCCTCACCCATCAGAATAAGACCCAGGTTCCCCTTCAGTGTCTCCCAACCAGGAAGCTTCCATAAGCCTCTTATTCTTCTCCAACAGAGGGCAGACAGACTGAAAACCACAATTACAGGAAACTAACCAACCTAATCACATGGACCATAGCCTTGTCTAACTCAATGAAATTTTGAGCCATGCAATGCAGGGCCACCTAAGATGGATGGGTCATGATGAAGAGTTTTGACATAATGTGGCCCACTGGAGAAGGAGTGGCAAACCACTTCAGTATTCTTGCTTTGAGAAACCCATGAATAGTATGAAAAGGAAAAAAAAAAAAAAAGACACAGAAAGATGAACTCCCCAGGTCGGTAGGTGCCCAATATACTACTGGAGAATAGTAGAGAAATAACTGCAGAAAGCATGAAGAGATGGAGTCAAAGCAAAAATAACACCCAGTTGTGGATGTGACTGGTGATGGAAGCAAGGTCTTATGCTGTAAAGAGCAATATTGCATAGGAACCTGGAATGTTAGGTCTGTGAATCAAGACAAATTGGAAGTGGTCAAACAGGAGATGACAAGAGTGAATGTCTACATTTTAAGAATCAGTGAACTAAAGTAGACTGGAATGCGTGAATTTAACTCAGATGACCATTATATCTACTACAGTGGGCAAAAATCCCTTAGAAGAAATGGAGTAGCCATCATACTCAAAAAGACTCCAAAATGCAGTAATTGGATGCAATCTCAAAAACAATAGAATGATCTCTATTCGTTTTCAAGGCAAACCATTCAATATCATGGTAATCCAAGTCTATGCCCTAACCATTAATGCTGAAGAAGCTTAAGTTGAATGGTTCTATTCAGACCTACAAGACCTTCTAGAACTAACATCCAAACAACATATCCTTTTCATTATAGGGGACTGGAATGCAAAGGTAGGAAATCAAGAAACACCTGGAATAAAAGGCAAATTTGGCCTTGGAGTACAGAATGTAGAGGGAAAAGGTTAATAGAGTTTTGCCAAGAAAAAGCACTGGTGATAGCAAACACCCTCCTCCAACAACACGAGAGGACTCTATACATGGACATCACCAGATGGCCAACACCAAAATCAGATTGATTATATCCTTTGCAGCCAAAGATGGAGAAGCTCTATACAGTCAGCAAAAACAAGACCGAAAGCTGACTGTGGCTCAGATCATGAACTCTTTATTGCCAAATTCAGACTTGAACACAATATTAATTCAGTCTCAATTTCAGATAGCAAGTATATGCCTCCATAAGGTTTATTAGTTCAGAATTTTAGCACTATTGGGAGGAAACAATGAATCAGAACTTAAAGAAATGAGAAACTCCAAATTACAGCATTGTTAATAGAATTTGTAATTGAATATGTAACTGAAACATACATATTAAAAAGAAATCTTTTTAGGTAGGACCTAAATCAAATCCCTTACAATTATACAGTGGAAATGATAAATAAATTTAAGTGACTAGATCTAATAGACAAGAGTGCCTGAGGAACTATGGACTGAGATTCCTGACACTGTACAGGAGACAGGAATCAAGACCATCCCCAAAAAAAGAAATGCAAAAAAGCATAATGGCTGTTTGAGGAGGCCTTACAAATAACTGTGAAAAGAAGAGAAGCAAAAGCAAAAGAAAAAAGGAAAGATATACCCATCTGAATGCAGCTTTTCAAAGAATAGCAAGGAGAGATAAGAAAGCCATTCTCAGTGATCAATGCAAAGAAATAGAGGAAAACAATAGAAAGGGAAAGACTAGAGATCTCTTCAAGAAAATTAGAGATAATAAGAGAATATTTCATGCAAAGCTGGGCTCAATAAAGGACAGAAATGGTATGGACCTAACAGAAGCGGAAGATATTAAGAAGAGATGGCAAGAATACACAGAAGAACTATATAAAAAAGATCTTCAAATCTCAGATAATCACAATGGTGTGATCACTCACCTAGAGCCAGACATCCTGGAATGTGAAGTCAAGTGGGCCTTAGGAAGCATCACTACGATCAAAGCTACCATACATGATGGAATTCTAATTGAGCTATTTCAAATCTTATAAGCCGATGCTGTGAAAGTGCTGCACTCAATATACCAGCAAATTTGGAAAACTTAGCAGTGATCCCAGGACTGGAAAAGGTCGGTTTTCGCTCTAATCCCAAAGAAAGACAATTCAAAGAACATACAAACTACTGCACAATTGCATTCATCTCACACCCTAGCAAAGTAATACTCAAAATTCTCCAAGCCAGCTTCAGAAGTATGTGAACTGTAAACTTCCAGATATTCAAGTTGGATTTAAAAAAGGCAGAGGAACCAGAGTTAAAATTGCCAATATCTGTTGAATCATAGAAAAAGCAAGAGACCTCCAGAAAAATATCTACTTCTGATTTATTGACACTCCAAAGACTTTCTTCCAGGAAAAAACTTGAAAAATTCTTAAAGGGATAGGAATACCTGCCCTTTGAGACCTGCCACTTGAGAAGTCTGTATGCGGGTGACGAAGCAACAGTTAGAACTGGACATGGAACAACAGACTGGTTCCAAATAGGAAAAGGAGTACATCAAGGCTGTATATTGTCACCATGCCTATTTAGCTTATATGCAGAGGATATCATGAGAAACACTGGGCTGGATGAAGCACAGCTGGAATCAAGATTGCTGGGAGAAATATCAATAACCTCAGATATGCAGAGGACATCAACCTTATGGCAGAAAGTGAAGAAGAACTAAAGAGCTTCTTGATGAAAGTAAAAGAGGAGAGTGAAAAAGTTGGCTTAAAGCTCAACATGCAAAAAACAAAAATCATGACATTCAGTCCCATCACTTCATGGCAAATAGATGGAGAAACAGTGGAAACAGTGTCAGATTTTATTTTAGGGGCTCAAAATCACTGCAGATGGTGACTGCAGCCATAAATTAAAAGACACTTGCTCCTTGGAAGAATAGTTATGACCAACCTAGACAGCATATTAAAAAGCAGAGACATTACTTTGCTAACGAATGTCTGTATGGTCAAAGCTATGGTTTTTCCAGTAGTCATGTATGGATGTGAGAGTTGGACTATAAAGAAAGCTGAGTGCTGAAGAATTGATGCTTTTGAACTGTGGTGTGGAGAACACTCGTGGAGTCCCTTGGACTGCAAGGAGATCCAACCAGTCCATCCTAAAGGAAAGCAATCCTGAATATTCACTGATAGAACTGATGTTGAAGCCAAACCTCAATACTTGGGCCACCTGATGTGAAGAACTGACTCATTTGAAAAGACCCTGATGCTGGGAAAGATTGAAGGCAGGAGGAGAAGGGGATGACTGAGGATGAGATTGTTGGATGGCATCACTGACTCAATGTACATGAGTTTGAGTAAACCACGGGAGTTAGTGATGGACAAGGAGCCCTGGCGTTTTTGCATTCCAGGGGTTGGAAAGAGTGGGACCTGACTAAGTGACTGAACTCAACTGATTTTTTTTTGGCTGATGCTCTGCTGCATCTAAATGTGCATATATGCCTATGACGAGACTCATTAAACTTGAAGCACAGTCTATAGACTAAATGATACTTTTGCGGTTTTAAAATGTGATTACTTTCATATTGCATTAGAAAGAGATAAACCAAATGAACACAATGTTAATTCAGTCTCAATTTCAGATAGCAAGTATATGCCTCCATAAGGTTTATTAGTTCAGAATTTTAGCACTATTGGGAGGAAACAATGAATCAGAACTTAAAGAAATGAGAAACTCCAAATTACAGCATTGTTAATAGAATTTGTAATTGAATATGTAACTGAAACATACATATTAAAAAGAAATCTTTCTCTTTACATGTCATAATTAGTAGCACATTATATACATTATAAAAACACAGGCATATAAATGTACAAATTAACATAAATTTATATAATTGTATTCTACAGAAATTCAGCATTTTATGCACCACAAAATAAATGGCCAAAATTATGTTTGTTTTCTATATCTTAAATGTAAGTTTGCTAATATATTTCTTGTTGATTATCTATCACATAATGCAAATCTGTGCCTCAAAATATCCTATAATTAACACAGTAGATTTCAAGTTAACATAAACCTGGCTGTTACTTGGGAAAGAGGGTACTTCTAGAAAACATAGGAGTGAAGGTTAGGGGAGGAATAAAGCAGACTGCTTTTGTCTAGTTCTCGAGCTGGAAAACTTTACCATTTCTTGCAACTAGTACTAAATATTGCATATTAAATGTTCAATATATGTTCAATATTGTTTGAGTGAAAAAATCTATAATTGCATAGAATATCTTCTTATATTTATATCATAAGCATTATTTTAAATAAAAAATATTTAATATTTTTGGTATTTACACATTTAATTTTCAAAGAGTTTCATATTGATTTGCCTATTGGTTTGCTGGGTGACTCGTGCAGAGGTTGGCTCAAATGGATTCCTTGGTAGCATATGTAAAAATAATTTAAAAACCATCATTTTTGCTTACTTCTATATTAGGCCCAGGAATTTAAGGAAATCAATGTAAAGTCACTAGATGACTGTAGAGATAACCAAACAAAGATATCAGTGACTATGCATGACAAGGAATGAAGTATTTGCAAACATAAAAGTAAAAAAGCCTACAAAAGTCACTAAGCAAATGAAAACCTTGCATCAGTAATAAGTAGCATCAGTAATTTCTAGGAAGGGAGGATAATTTGATTTCCAGAGACAACTCATTATAATATTAAAGATGTTCAACACTAAAAAAAAAAAAAACAGAAAAAGTATCAAAACAAACCAGAAGATATCAATTTCACATAGGAAAAAATAAAAACGTCAGAAAACATCTCTGAGGAAGCCCAGATATTAAATTCGTTCAGTACACTTTGCTTCAGTTGCTCAGTCATGTCCAATCCTTTGTGGTCCAATGGACTGCAGCACAGCAGACTTCTTTGTCCATCACCAATTCTGGGAGTTACTCAAACTCATGTCCATTAAGTCAATGATGCCATCTAACTATCTCATCCTCTGTCATCCCCTTCTCCTCCCGCCTTCAAACTTTCCCAGCATCAAGGTCTTTTCAAATGAGTCAGTTATTTGCATCAGGTGGCCAAAGTATTGGAGTTTCAGCTTCAGCATCAGTCCTTCCAATGAATATTCAGGACTGATTTCCTCTAGAATGGACTGGTTGGATCTCTTTGCTGTCCAAGTGACTCTCAAGAGTCTTCCCCAACACCACAGTTCAAAAGCATCAATTCTTCAGCGCTCAGCTTTCTATAGAATCTAACTCATATTCTCCAACATGACTACTGGAAAAACCATAGCCTTGACTAGATGGATCTTTGTTGGCAAAGTAATGTCTCTGCTTTTTAATATGCTGTCAGGTTGGTCATAACTTTTCTTCCAAGGAGCAGGCATCTTTTAATTTCATGGCTGCAGTCAAAATCTGTAGTGATTTTGGAGTCCAAAAAATTAAAGTCTGTCACTGATTCCATTGTTTCCCCATCTATTTGCCATGAAGTGATGGGACCAGTTGTCATGATCTTAGTTTTCTGAATGTTGAGCTTTAAGCCAAATTTTTCACTCTCTACTTTCACTTTCACCAAGAGGCTTTTTAGTTCCTCTTCACTTTCTGCCGTAAGGGTGGTGTCATCTGCATATCTGAGGTTATTGATATTTTCCTGGCAATCTTGATTCCAGCTTGTGCTTCTTCCAGCCCAGCGTTTCTCATGATGTCCTCTGCGTATAAGTTAAATAAGCATGGTGACAAAATACAGCCTTGACATACTCCTTTTGTGATTTGGCACCAGTCCACTTTTCCATGTCCACTTCTAATTGTTGCTTCTTGACCTCCATTCAGATTTCTCAGGAGCCAGGTCAGGTAGTCTGGTTTTCCCAACTCTTGAAGAATTTTCCAACATTTGTTTTGATACACATAGTAAAGGCTTTGGCATAGTCAATAAAGCAGAAGTAGATGTTTTTCTGGAAGTCTCTTGCTTTTTTGATGATCCAACAGATGTTGGCAATTTGATCTCTGGTTCCTCTGACTTTTCTAAATCCATCTTGAACATCAGGAAGTTCACAGTTCATGTCTGTTGAAGCTTGGTTTGGAGAATATTAAGCATTATTTTGCTAGCATGTGAGATGTGTGCAGTTGTTTGAACATTCTTTGGCACTGCCTTTCTTTGGGATTGGAATGAAACTTGACATTGGAAGGCTGAATTTTCCAGTCCTGCAGCCACTGCTAAATTTTCCAAATTTGCTGGCATATTGAGTGCGGCACTTTCATAGCATCATCTTTTAAGATTGAAATAGCTCAGCTGGAATTTCATCACATCCACTATATTTGTTCACAGTGATCCTTTCTAATGCCCATTTGACTTCACAATCCACAATGTCTTGTTCTAGATGAATGATCACACCATCATCATTATCTAGGTCATGAAGATCTTTTTTGTATAGTTCTTCTGTGTATTTTTGCCACCTCTTCTTAATATCTTCTGCTTCTGTTAGGTCCATACCATTTCTGCCCTTTATTGTGCTCATCTTTGCATGAAATGTTCCCTTGCTATCTCCAATTTTCTTGAAGAGATCTCTAGTTTTTCCCATTCTATTGTTTTCTTCTCTTTCTTTGCATTGATCACTGAGAAAGTTTTTCTTATCTCTCCTTTCTATCCTTTGGAACTGTCCATTCAAATGGGTATATCTTACCTGGTTTCTTTTGCTTCTGGCTTCTCTTCTTTTCACAGCTATTTCTAATGCCTCCTCAGACAACAATTTTGCCTTTACGCATGTCATTTTTGGGAGGATGGTCTTGATCACTGCCTTCTGTACAATGTCATGAACCTCCATTCATAGTTCCTCAGGCACTCTCTGTATCAGATCTAGTCCCTTGAATCTATTTGTCACTTCCACTGTATAATTGTAAGGGATTTGATTTAGGTCATACCTGAATGGTCTAGTGGTTTTCCCTACTTTCTTCAATTTGAGTCTGAATTTGGTAATAAGGAGTTTGTGATCAGAGTCACAGTCAGCTCCCAGTCTTGTTTGTGAAGACTGTATAGAGCTTCTCCATCTTTGGCTGCAAAGGATATAATCAATCTGATTTTGGTGTTGGCCACATGATGATGTGGAGTAGACAATGGCACCCCACTACAGTACTCTTGCCTGGAAAATCCCATGGGCAGAGGAGCCTGGTAGGCTGCAGTCTATGGGGTTGCAAAGAGTCGGACACGACTGAGCGACTTCACTTTTCACTTTCATGCACTGGAGAAGGAAATGGCAACCCACTCCAGTGTTCTTGTCTGGAGAATCCCAGGGATGGGGAGCCTGGTGGGCTGCCGTCTATGGGGTCGCACAGAGTCGGACACGACTGAAGCGACTTAGCAGCAGCAGCAGCACATGATGATGTCTGTGTGTAGAGTCTTCTCTTGTGTTGTTGAAAGAGGGCTTTTGCTATGTCCAGTGTGTTCTCTTGGCAAAACTCTGTTAGCCTTTTCCCTGCTTCATTCTCTATTCCAAGGCCAAATTTGCCTCTTTCCACATATCTCTTGACTTCCTAATTTTGCCTTCCAGTCCCCTATAAAGAAAAGGACATCTTTTTGGGGTGTGAGTTCCATAAGGTCTTATAGGTCTGCATAGAACTATTCAACTTCAGCTTCTTCAGCATTACTGATCCGGGCATAGACTTAGATTACTGTGATATTGAATGGTTTGCCTTGGAAAAAGGGGATGACAGAGTATGAGATGGTTGGATAGCTTCACCGACTCTAGCAAAATGAGTTTGAGCAAGCTCCAGGAGTGTGTGATGGACAGAGAAGCCTGGCATGTGGCAGTCCATGACATTGCAACAAGTTGGACACAACTGAGGGACTGAACTGAACTGAACTAAAGGTCTCTTTTTAATTAAATTACCTCTTTAAAGGCTCTGTCTTCAAATACAGTCCCGTTCTGAGATAGTGGTGGTTAAGTCTTCTAGACATAAACTTAGAAGAGACATAATTCAATCCAAGATATAAAATTAGAGGAGACATAATTCAGTCCCAAACAGCTGATTCAGCATAAGAAAATCAATTAATGTAACAGCCCACATTAATAGAATGAAAGTAAATTAAAAACAACCTCCACATCTCAACAAATGTGGACAAAACATTTAACAAAGCTCAATATTCTTTCATGACTAAAAAGCACTCACCAAATTAAGAATTGATGGAATTTCCTTTACACAATAAAGAGCATTTACAAAAATCAAAGACAAAATCATATTCAATGGTGAAAATGGAAAGCTTTCCTCCCAAGTTTAGAAATAAGACAAGCATGTTTGTTTTCACCACTAGTATTGGCAGATACTATGATCTTATCTATAAAAAGTTTCAAGGAATCATAAAAAAATTACTAGACCTAATGAACAAATTTAACAAAATTGAATGATAAAAACTCAACACCAAGAAACTAGAAACAGAAACTGTGTTTCTGTCTACCATCAGTGAACAATCCAAGCAGTAAATTAAGAAAATATTCTTTAATGATTTCATTTAAAGTAGTAAAATATCTAAGAAATAATTTTAACCACTATCTTAAAGACTTGTGTACTGAAAACTATAACAAACTGTCAAAAGAATTTAAAGAAAATGTTAGTAAATGGAAAGACATCACTTATTTGAATTGAAAGACTTGAATACTGTTAACATGTAAATGATACCCAACTCTTCTGAAAATTCAGTGCAATTCCTATCAAAATTTCAGTGCCCGTTTTTGTACTTTTCAGAAATAGAACCGTCAAAGTTCCCCCATGGCGAAAACAATGGTGAGAAAGGAAAACAGTGTGAGTCTTTAGGAAATAAAAAGTCATTTCTCAGTTTCCAAAGCTTAACCAATCAAAATAGTGTGTTATTGGAATAAGAATAGACATATGCTTCAATGCAGTAAAATTAAAAGTCCCCAAATAAATCCAGACCTCTAACCAATTTATTTTGGTCGAGTGTTCCAAGATCATCCAATTGGGAAAAGAATCATGTCAACAAATGGTGCTGAGAAGGATAGTTACATGTGAAAGATAAAGTTGGACCCCCAACTTCATTCCAGACATAAAATTCACTCAAAATTGGTCAATGGTCTAAACAAAGACTTATAGCTATACAACAATTAGAGGTTAATCATCAAGAAATAGAATTTCACAGTGCATTCATTCATTTGACACAAACACATACAACATGAGAAAAACAAAACAACAAAAGTAGATAATAGATCTTTAAAAACTGTTATTCTGCAAACAACATTATTAACAAAGTGAAAAGGTAACCTATAGGAAGGGAGAAAAAATTTCAAATGATCTGTATACTAGTTTTGCATTAGAATACATGAATAACTCTTATGACTCAACAACAGAAAGACAAAAAATATCTGTTAAAATGGGCTAAGCATTTGAATACACAATTCCTCAAAAAACACATACAAATAGATAAAGGAATTGCAGTTCCACACATTAGAATATTTTTCAACCTTAAAAATAAATGACATTCTGATACATTTTATAAGCTGTATGAATCTTGAATTTCAGTGACAACTGGAATTGTCAAAAGGTCAAAAAAGTTTGCAAAAGTTTTGCAAAAAGGTCACATATTGAAAGACTCTTTTTACATGAAACACCCAAATTTATAGACACAGAAAGCAGATTAGTGGTTGCCAGGGGATGAGGGAAAGATGTATAAGATATCTCAGGGTATTCTGAGAAAATAAAAATTTTTGGAACAGAGACATGTTGGTTGCACAGCACTGTGAATACACTAAATCCATTGAATTGTACGCTTTACAATGTTTAATTTTATGCTGCATGAATATCATCTTAGTTAAAAAAAATAAGACCTCTAGAACTGTGCTGTTGAATTGAATTCTAATTCCATGCACATGTGTAATTTTAGATTTCCTAGTAGCTACATTAAAAATATAAAAAGGAAGCTATAAGACTTAATTTAAAACATACTTATTAAATCAATATATCAAAAATTAATGTTGATTACTATAAATGTTGTTAAGATCTTTTGCTTTTCTGTGTTGCCTATGAAAGTGAAAGTGAAAGTGAAAGTGAAAGACTTAATTTAAAACATACTTATTAAATCAATATATCAAAAATTAATGTTGATTACTATAAATGTTGTTAAGATCTTTTGCTTTTCTGTGTTGCCTATGAAAGTGAAAGTGAAGTTGCTCAGTCCGACCCCATGGACAGTAGCCCACCAGGCTCCTCCACCCATGGGATTCTCCAGGCAATAATACTGGAGTGGGTTGCCATTTCCTTCTCCAGGGGATCTTCCCAACCCAGGGATCGAACCCACGTCTCCCTGCATTGCAGGCAGATGCTTTAACCTCTGAGCCACCAGGGAAGCCCTATGGTAGAGTTTATATTTGATGTACTTCATTGCAACTCAAACTGGTCATGTTTCAAGTTCTTAGTGATCCCATGTACCTGCTGACTTTGTCCTGGGGTATGCTGCATTAGAAACTAAAATATCTTTCCATGAATCTGAACAAAATAGTTTATAACAATATAAAAAATAGTTTATGTATAGAATTTACTATGATTGGAAAAACAAAAGTCTATCCTATCCTAAGAAAATAAAGAGGACTTTCTTAAGCAAACAATTTTCATTTTACTCGAGTTTCTCCTTAGTTTCATAGTTTCAAATTATAAAATACTTAAAAGGATACAGTATGTACAGAAGATATATATAAATATGTATACATAGCTTTGCATAGTGGCATAAATGATTCCCAATAAAAGTGCTGCATGAAATTAAATCATTCATGACTTCAAGTAATATGTTTGTTTTGAAATTAACTAACCACAAAGAGTTGGACATGACTGAGTGACTGAACTGAACTGAACTGAACTGAACCATAATAGTACTAATAAAGTCAATAATATACAAGAATAGAAAAGTCAATTATAATTTGCAAATGATATAATTGTATATCTAGAAAATATAAAGATCTCAATTAAAAAGCACTATAATTGAGAAATATTTTGGATTCAAGGGGAATACGCAAGCAGGGGGTACTTCTGATTCCATCAATAAACATTTAGAAAATACAGTGAAAGATTGCATTCACTGTATCAGCAGTATAATTAAATATCCTTATTAGCTTGCTTGTATCTAAGAACACATCTGTAAATGAGAAGTTATAAAATTTTTTGAAAGATGTGATGAAATAAAAATGCAAGCTGTGTGACATGTAAGAAGTCCAAACGCTCAGCGATTACTGTGCTGTACTGGCTTAGTTGGGAAAGAATCTGCCTGCAATGCAGGAGACCTGGGTTTGATCCCTGGATAAGAAAGATCCTCTGGAGAAGGAAATGGCAACCCACTCCAGTACTCTTGCCCTGAGAATTCCATGCATGGAGGAGCCAGCCAGGCAACACAGTTGAAGCCTGGGAGTGGATAGAATCTCAGAGGAGAGCCAAGAGTGGGATAGCAAAGAGTGGGATATGACTGAGCGACTTTCACTTTCAAGGAAACCCAAGACCAAGGTGAAGAGAGAATGGCTTTGTGAAAGAGCACTGATGCACATGCCCTATTGACATGTGAACAAAGACTCCTAGAACTTTAGGTCCCGTGCACTGAGCAGCAGAATGCAACAAAGCAAATGGCATGAAAAAGAATGACTAATTAATTGAGTTGAGGCTGAAATACTGACCTCCAGAATCATAAGTGAATAGGTTTTTCTCTTTCAAATCATTTAATTTTAAAGTAGTTTGTTATGCAAAAAAAAAGGGGGGGGAGGAAGGAATGGTTTAATTAATGAACTTAATGCATTCTAATCTATTTAAATATGATTGTTTTTTAAAAATAAGATTAAAACTGAGGTCAGAATTTTCATAAAGGCTTATTCCTCTCATTCCAATTTCTTCCTTTCAGTTTGGGTGGCATGTTAAGACTATACAATAGTTATTTTGATCAAGAGTTAGCTTGGAGAATGAAAAGCAGGAGTGAAAGAGAGAGAAAATCCTAGCTTTCTACAGATATTGTCAAGCCACGAATTCTAGACTTCTCCCCAGTGCCTGAAGGAGAATAAAATCTTTTGTGTTTACACTATTCAAAATGATACAAAGAGTCAGTGATTAACTATTTGAAAATATATTGCATTCTAATCATAACTCATATCTTAGTGAAAATTTAGTGTAAAATGATTCCAAAAGATAAAAAGAAATAATTGAACTAATATAAAATAATAAAGGCATTTAATCACAGGTTAGAAAGCTTTGTGTAGGAAAAACACTAATGGAATAAACACGGAAGTATATTTGGTAATAATTAAATATGACTCCTTAACATAAACTGCCACAAAACATCATTGTGACATGCAAGACAGATAAGTAAGTGATAAACATTGTACTAAAGCATGATAAATGTAATATATATTTATCTTAACATTAGTATGTCATTATACATTTAGTTTGCTTCAAATCTTTCTGTTATAAATAACTATGAAAATGCTAATTAAGTTAAACATTTTTCATTTTTTTAATTGCCAAGTGTGTATGTGTGTGTGTTGTTTAGTGATAGTACATACTGTAGGCAGGGGCCAGAGCAATAGACATTCTTAGTCAAATTTATTAGATTGAACATTAGTATTCACTTTGACATCTCAAATAGGAATGAAAATTTTACATTTGTCACAAAATTTGTTTCATATATTCTACTTTTAAGGATTTACCCTAAAAATAATCAATTTGATTAAAAAGAGTATCTTGTGTACATGAGATATTTAGAGTAAGTTGTAATAGAGATGGAGATGACTGTGATACTAAAAGCAAGAGATTGATTACATAAATTATAAATATTTTATATCTACTTAATGCTGGTGGCTCAATGGTAAAGAATCTGCCTGAAATGTAGGAGACCTGGGTTCAGTCCCTGGTTTGGGAAGATCCCCTGGAGAAGGCAATGGCAACCCACTCCATATTCTTTCCTAGAGAATACCATGGACAGAGAGTCCAGCTGGGCTACAGTCCATGGGGTCACAAAGAGTCAGACATGACTGACTAACACTTTCACTTTCATGTAAAATAGTGTAATTACTGAAAAGAATAAAGAAATATTGGTAATAGTATAAAAATATGCCCACATATTATTTAGAAAAATTATATAAATCTACATATACATTACTCTTCTATGTTTTATGTTACCATATATGTGCTATGTTTATATAATAATGTTATATACTATACATACACACATATTGAGCAAAATTCAGATCTCACTGTATATACATTTAAAAATAATTCAGTGTAGGAGAATTATAAGTGACCTTTATTATATGTAGGGTTTTTTTTTTCATTTTCCCCACAAATATTATAAAATTAGATACTAAATATATTTAATACATAACATTATTTAAGCATGGAAGCAGTAACAGATTTATATGTATGTTTTCACATACATGAGACTTCCCTGGTGGCTCAGATGGTAAAGAATCTACCTGCAATGGGGGAGACCCTGGTCACAAATATTCCCTGGAGAAGGCAATGGCTACCTACCCCAGTATTCTTGCCTGGGTAATCCCATGGACAGAGGAGCCTGGCATGCTACAGTCTATGGGGTCACAAAGAGTTGGAGATGACTGAGTGACTTTCACTATACACATATTTATAAGCTTTAGATAATTCATTTTTTGGTAAGACAATTTCACATTATGTACCAAGAATTTTCAGAAATATTTTTTTGATTTTGACTTTTAAATTCCTCTTTTGAAATTACGGCAAGATAACAAAATAAGAGGAATATCTATAATCATGAAAATGCACATTAGTTTGTTTTATTGCACTAAAAAATAATTAAATTATACCTACTTCAGACTATATCTAGGTATTTTTTAAAAGATAATTTCGAATAAGGTTTCAATGCTTATGCAAATTCTGCTCATCACCAGGGTTAATATTCATCTGGCATGGACAATTCTAGTAGTAGCTCCTGTATAGCCTCTTCTGATTGGTCAGTACCAATGTGATGCTGTTTATGAGAATTGTTTAATATATTTCAGGTACAAGAATGGAAAATAAACATTAAAGTCTTGAAACCTGCAAATACCCATCCATTAATTGAAAAACAGCTTTAAAAAGGTATCAAAATGCTTCTGATGTGTGCTAGCATGCACACATGCTAAGCTACTTCATTTGTGTCTGACTCTTTGCAATCCGATGGACTGAACCTCTGGGTTCATTTTGTCCATGTGGATGTTCCAGGCAAGATTACTGGAGTGGGTTGCTTTGTTCTCCTCCAGGAGATCTTCCCAAGCCAATGCTTCCTGTATTGACAGGCATGTTCTTTACCACTAGTGGTCACCTGGGAAGCCTGATGTATGCTAGATTATTTTCTAATCCAGTTTTATATTTCTTGGGTTTTCTGTGATTAGTTTTTTATTATTGCAGATTTTACATTTATAAAAGAGAAAACACAAACAATAGTATCAAAATGCTTGTTTATAATACCAGTATTTAAACATTTGTAGTGGAATCATTTCTATTCACATGAATTTTCAAATCACATGTGCACACACACACACACACACATGCACAGAGGCTGTTTTTATTTGATTGACATGACCAATGGATGGATTTAGCTGCTTCATTAACTGATTTCCATAGTTACTCTCTCATCTAATGAAACTTTTGCTTTAACTCTATAATTTAGTTTGATTTCTGGATGGCATCTACATACTATTATTAATACCATATGCAGTGCTACACTTCACTGAACTGAATGATTTAATGTGTTTTTTCTTTAATGCTGAGGGACTTACAAAGAGGATAGATTAGAAAACATGGAATTCCTTTGAATCTTGCTATATTCAATCTTCCAGTGCCTCATATTTTTCAAATGTTCCTAATACCACTGCTAGTGTGTTCCCTCAAATTTTTGCTTAATCTTTTGTAAATGTTTTGTTCGACAAGATACTTCCTTTTCCAGACATTTTCTTCAAGGAGAAATGTAGGCATATATTTGAAAATGTCCATTTCATTATAGTCTTTCTCTACTATTCTATTTAATTAAAAAAACAATAAATTTGAAATAGAAACAAACTGTGATCTCTAAGGAAGATGGCCTATGTGATACCACTTGGGACATGAGTTTCTGTACCACATCCTTGCTTTCCCAAATCAAGATGACAGGGAAAGATGAAAACAAAACAAACAAAAATGCAAAAATCAAAGCTTTAAGGTAGCTTTTCATCAAGAAGATTAAATAATAAGTCTTCATGTAAACTTTGGCATATGTAAGCTCAAAAGGAGATGGAAGGGTTCAGGAATGGAAAAGTATGTCTTGAAGGGACAAAGAACAGCTTAGAATTAGGACATGAACACAAGATGGGTAGGGGGTTCAAACTGATCTAATTAAGTATATTTAGAGCTCAGAATATGATGTGACAAGAATAATATATAACATTGCATCTAACTTCATCATGTTCACATTTAACTTGTATCTCAAAGCTCTTGGTTCCTAACTGAACTTTGGATTATATTAATTTTTAATGTAATATTTCTTCTTAGATAAACATACATTTATGTAAAGAAAAGTTTTAAGTTAAAATCACACCTTTAGTTGTCTTTGATAAAATAGTGGATTTAATTTTATATTGTGAATAATATTTTGATTCAAAACTAAGTGAAAGAATATTATTAGGAATAAAAGTATAAATATTGGGGCTTTGATATAATATTATTTCATACTTTCTGGGGAGGACAGGACTGTATCTCTCCATTTCAGTAATGAACTTATAGCATATCATATGTGAGCAATAAATATTTTCTATACAGAAGTCAAGAGATCATAATGATTAATTATTTTTATTTTCTTAATGATCTATTGTTTCTTCCAAACTTCCTTAACTCATTTAGGTAATTCTATGTATTTAATATATAATTATGAATAATTACACCATGTGCCAGACACAATAATTTTTTCAATAATCCTCATGTTTGGCATTTAAATATCTCTACACTTATATTCTATTGTGTATTTGCTCCCCAACCTCAACTCTAGCACTAGTGCAGCTTGATAACTAGCCCATAAGTGGGGAATGCTATATTCCAAACCTAGATCTGCCATTTCATAGCCAAATGTCCTTAGGAAAATTACACAATTTTTCCTTGTTTCAGTGTTGCTAACATTAAAATGCAATAATAATCCTAACATATATTTTTGGAGGATTAAATGTAACCTATCTAACAAAGTATGAGAAATAGTACGTAGCACACAGTAAGTTCATAATGTATCTTAGAAATTGCTGTGAAAAACGTTTTGCTAAACTTTTATTTCTGTATATTGTTAGTATTTTTTTCTGTGTGCTTTAATTTTGTCTTAAGTTTTATGCTATGTTTTCAATATTTACATTACCCTCACTCCATTGCTTATAATGATTCAACCTTGAATAATTATTTAACCTAAGATCTAATATCATCTGTAAAATGAAGATAATAACATTATTTGCTTCAATATTTGAGTGTTCAATACTGAGAAAAGAATTTAGTACAATTAGTACAAAGTCTAGCACATAGTGTTCAATGATATTTAGTTATGAAAATTATTATTGCTGTTTTTAAAGTTTTATTGTTTATTAAAAAAAGGACTTTGTGTATGGATCAAAAGGTAGTTAATACCCTTCATATACCACGGCTCATTTTTATTTAGCTTTTAATTCACTGTCATGCAGCAAAATTCTCTCCCATGCAGTATGTAGTTAATCACAAACAGTGTTCTCTAACCAGTACACTTCAACTTGTTTCTTTCTTTCAGCAGTCGTGTTGTGTATTACCTAATATTTATCTAAATTAAATCTCATCCTCTATTGTTTTCCCATTTCTCACTTTTCATCACTCTTGAAACATTTCTCCACCTTCCACTGGTTTGCAGTTTATTTTGAAAATCTCTCTGTTGCTCTGATAAATGCATACTCTTCTTTCTGTTGATCAAATGCAATGATAGACCCCTCTCTGGATTCAACTTGACTCATATAATTCTAACATTCTTTTTCTATACTTTCAAAATGATTTATTTCTGTAATTTATGTTATCAGTAGTAGTAGTAATAATGATGAAAATAAAACTTGAAAGAGCTTGGACCTTAGCAGCTACAAAGTTGGTTCATTGTTCTTTTGTTGCATTTCTCTGGGCCCAAATGTCTAACAAATTGAACCAAAGATTGGTGGCAATATTCTATTTTCCTTGATAACTGTAAAACAGAAACAACACATTTTAAGTTACTCCCTTCACTCCCCCTCAATATTCCTTTCCACAAAGAATAAACTTCCATGCGAGTAGTTGGTGTAACGATTGGTCACCAGGATTTATACCCAATTTTGTGGGATATATGTACATATATAAATAATGTATTTATTCCATTGTAAATATTATTATGCATACCTAATACATATTACATATAATAACCATCACACATATATAATACATTCACATCTGTAACAGATATTGACTGGTTTATAAAAATCCATGCTTTCCTTATTATCTGACATTAAATTGCAGTCTTCTTAGTCTTAAGAAACCATAGTAAGCACTCCAGCTTGTTAGTGAAAGTGCACATCCCATCAGTTCTCACTTGGAAACTACAGGGTCCAGAAAAGAGAACGGACACATGGACATTCGCAGCTTTTTCTCTTCAGGCTCCCCAATAATAGTAACAGCTTTAGGAAGGGAACTGACAACATTTCCAAATGTATGCTGTTAAGAGGCATGCATTGCATACTTACTAACTTATGAATAATAACTTTGAAATAAAGTAAAACAGTATATTGTAAAGTGGTAGCTATTACTCTCATTTTAAATTATTTATTTTCCTAAAATACAATACTTTGTTAATATTTTTTGCTTCTTTAACTCCTCACTCCCTTTCTCTCCATCTCTCTAATTGTCTCCCTTTGGTCTGGCTCTCCATAATTCTCTGTCTCTCTCTGACTCTGTCACTGTCTGTCTGTCTCTTTCTATTCTTTTCTTTTCTTATCAGTTGGCAGTACATGATGATTATTGATATAAACGACTAAATATTTTTCAAACAACTATATTCTATAGTTTGAAATTAACATTTTGCAATCTTCTGTGATTTCATTTCATCAAAATATAAATGACTTACAATATTATGTTAGTTTAAGATGTATAATACAGTGATATTATATATTATGAAATGATCATCATAATAAGTTTAATTACTATATGGCTATGATCAAAATTAGTTGTCAAGTATATACAAATTCCCAAATTGGAGATTGATTCTTTAATATTTTAATTCAAAAATGATATTGATATCTATAAAAAGAATAAAAAGGAATGAATAAATGGGAATTATGATTAGAGATTCATTCAGGAAGAAAAAAATTGCTATTTCAATCAACATATTTTAAAACAAAATATTTTTAAATGCTTAATGTTGAAATCAGTTAATGTGTGAAATAAACAATAAGCAATTAATGTATGGAAATGGATATTCTCAGAAAATATGAAAATTAACTTAGAAATTTATATCCATTCCAGGGAAAGCAAGTGTTTTCCTTGTGCATTGCTTTCTATATGTATGTGTTTGTATATGTGTGTGTGTGTCATATGAATGATTTCATATATTTATTATTTATATTTAAATATGAATGTACTGGTCATAGCAAACATCCTTTTCCAACAACACAAGAGACAACTCTACACATGGATATCACCAAATGGTCAATGCTGAAATCAGATTGATTATATTCTTTGAAGCAGAAGAAGGAGAAGCTCTATACAGTCAGCAAAAACAAGACTGGGAGCTGACTGTGGCTGAGATAATGAACTCCTTATTGCTAAATTCAGACTTAAATAAGAGAAAGTAGAGAAAACCACTAGACCAGTCAGGTATGACCTAAAACAAAT
Organism: Oryx dammah; assembly: GCF_014754425.2. Classification (NCBI taxonomy): domain Eukaryota; kingdom Metazoa; phylum Chordata; class Mammalia; order Artiodactyla; family Bovidae; genus Oryx; species Oryx dammah. The sequence continues at coordinate 36,492,848 of NW_024070196.1, forward strand.
CTCTTACAATTATACAGTGGAAATGACAAATAGATTCAAGATATTAGGTCTGATAAAGTACCTGAAGAACTATGGACGGAGGTTCATGACATTGTACAGGAGGTGGTGACAAAGAGCATCTCCAAGAAAAAGAAATGCATAAAGGCAAAATGGTTGACTGAGGAGGCCTTACAAATAGCTGTGAAAAGAAGAGAAGCAAAAGGCAAAGGAGAAAGAGAATGATATACCCATTTGAATGCAGCATTCCAAAGAATAGGAAGGAGAGAGAAGAAAGCCTTTCTTAGTGATCAGTGCAAAGAAACAGAGGAAAACAATAGAATGGGAAAGACTAGAGATCTCTTCAAGAAAATCAGAGATACCAAGGGAGCATTGCATGCAAAGATGGGCTCAATAAAGGACAGAACAGGTATGGGCCTAACAGAAGCAGAAGACATTAAGAAAAGGTGCCAAGAATACACAGAAATATTATACAAAAATGATCTTAATGACCCAGAAAACCACAATGGTGTGATCACTCACTTAGAGCCAGACATCCTGGAATGTGAAATCACTATGAACAAGGCTAGTGGAGGTGATGGAATTGCAGTTGAGCTATTTCAAATCTTAAAAGATGATGCTGTGAAAGTGCAGCAGTCAATATGCCAGCAAAATTTGGAAAACTCAGCAGTGGGCACAGGACAGGATAAGGTAATTTTTCATTCCAATCCCAAAGAAAGGCAATGCCAAAGAATGTTCAAACTACGGCAGAATTGCACTCATCTCACACCCTAGCAAAATAATGATCAAAATTCTTCAAGCCAGGCTTCAACAGTACGTGAAACATGAACTTCCAGATGTTCAGGCTGGATTTAGAAAAGGAAGAGGAACCAGAGATCAAATTGCTGACATCTAATGAATCATAGAAAAATCAAGAGAGTTCAGAAAAACATCTACTTCTGCTTTATTGACTATGCCAAAGTGTTTGACTGTGTGGATCACAGCAAACTGGAAAATTCTTAAAGAGATGGGAATATCAGACCACCTCACCTGCCTCCTGAGAAATCTGTATGCAGGTCAAGAAGCAATGTTAGAACTGGACATGGAACAACAGACTGGTTCCAAATTGGGAAAAGAAAGGCTATATTTTGTCATCTTGCTTATTTAACTTATATGCAGAGTACATCATGTTAAATGCCAGGCTGGATGAAGCACAAGCTGGAATCAAGATGGCTGGAAGAAATATCAATTACCTCATGTATGAAGATGACACCATCTTCATGGCAGAAAGTGAAGAATAAAGAATCTCTTGATGAAAGCGGAAGAGGAGAGTGAAAAAGGTGATGTAAAACTCAACATTCAAAAAACAAAAATCATGGCATCTGGTCCCATCACTTCATGGCAAATAGAAGGTGAAACATTGGAAACAGTGAGAGACTTAATTTTCTTGGGCCTCAAAATCACTGCAGATGGTGATTGCAGCCATGAAAAGACTCTAGTTCCTTGGAAGAAAAGCTATGACCAAACTAGAGAGCATTTAAAAAGCAGAGACATTACTTTGTCAACAAACGTCTGTCTGGTCAAAGGTATGATTTTTCCAGCAGTCTTGTATGGATGTGAGAGTTGGACCATTGAAAAAGCTGAACACTGAAGAATTGATGCTTTTGAACTGTGGTGTTGGAGAAGACTCTTGAGAGTCCCTTGGATTACAAGGAGATCAAGCCAGTCAATCCTAAAGGAAATCAGTCCTGAATATATATTGAAAGTTTTGATGTTGAAGCTGAAGCTGCTATACTTTGGTCACCTGTTGCAAAGAACTACTGACTCATTGGAAAAGACCTTGTTGCTGGGAAAGATTGAATTCAGGAGAGGAAGGGGACTGCAGAGAATGAGAAGGTTGGATGGCATCACTGACTCGATGGACATAAGTTTGAGCAAGCTCTGGGAGTTGGTGATGGACAGGGATGACTGGCATGCTGCAATCTATGGGGTGGCAAAGAGAGGGACACAACTGAGTGACTGAACTGAATATATGGCATCATTTGTAATAAGCAGCATGCTTTAAGTGATAGCAACTGAAATTCTATCACAGCGAAGCCTGGGGTGCTGCAGTCCAACGGGTAGCAAAGAGTTGGACATGACTGAGCAACTAAACTGAACTGAAATTCATACACATTCCAAAGATAAATCTTTTTATCACTCCTCCCTTGTTGTATACTTTGATGACACATTTTACATCTTTTTATTTCATGCATCCCCTTACTAATTGTTCTGGGCTTCCCTGTGGCTCAGATGGTAAAGCGTCTGTCTGCAGTGAGGGAGACCCAGGTTCGATCACTGGGTTGGGAAGATCCCTTGGAGAAGGAAATGGCAACCCACTCCAGCACTCTTGCCTGAAAAATTCCATGGACTGTCGCCTGAGGAGCCTGGTAGGCGACAGTCCATGGAGTTCCAAAGAGTCGGACATGACTGAGCAACTTCACTTTCACTTTACTAATTATTGTGATTTCTGTTATTTTTATTCCTTTTGTGTTTTAACTGTCATTCTTGCTTCACGAGTAATTGATTCACTACCTTTATTATACATTTACCCTTTTTCCAGTGAAATTTTTACTTACATATATTTTTTTATGAAATTAGTTCCTTTTCTTTTCAGATTAAAAAAGTCTTCTTTAATTTTGCTTGTAAAAATATTTTCCTGGTGATGAACTCCTTTAACTTTTCCTTACCTGGAAAACTCTGATCTCTCCTTCAGTTCTGAATGATATCCTTATCAGATAGAGGATCCTTGGTTGGAAGTTTTTCCTTTCAGTAATTTGTCACATCATTCCCTTAGGCCAGTAAAGTTAGCACTAAAAAACCTGCTGATTGGTTTATGGGGTTTTCCCTTGTACAGAACTAGTTGTTTTTCTCTGGCAGCTTTTAGGATTCTCTTTATCCTTAACTTCTACCATTTCAATTACAGTGTGTCTGGATGTGTGTCACTTGGGATTCATTTCATTAGGAGCTCTCAAGCTTCCTGGGTCTGAATATCTTTTCCTTCCCCAGACTGCAAAACTTTTAAGCTACTATTTCTTCAAATAACCTTTCTGACCATTTCTTTCTTCTCCTTTTGGGACTTCTATCATACAAATGCTCTTTTACTTTATGTTGTCTCAAAGGTCACTTAGTTATCTTCCTTCTTTAAATTTGTTTTCCATCTTGCTTCTCCATATGGGTGAGATTCTTTTTTTTTTTCTTCCAGATCACTGATTCATTCTTCTACCTCATTCACTCTGATGTCGAACCCCTTATTTTTCAATCTGCTTTAACTTTTGTTTGGTAGTTTCTTATATTTTCTGCCTCTTTGTTAGAGTTTTTGTTGTATTCATCCATTCTTCTTCCAAGTTTGATTGGCATCTTTTTGACCATTACTTTGAACTCCATGTCATATGGAGTGCTTTTCTCTGCTCATTTAGCACTCCCCCACCTCAATAATGGACTTCCTTGGTGGCTCAGATGGTAAAGCGTCTGCCTGTAGTGAAAGAGACCCGGGTTTGATCCCTGGGTTGGGAAGATCCCCTGGAGAGGGAAATGGTGACCCACTCCGGTACTCTTGGCTAAATTCCATGGACAGAGGAGCCTGGTCAGCTGCAGTCCATGGGGTTGTGAAGAGTCGGACACGACTGAATGACTTCCCTTTCACTTATCACTTTCATGCATTGGAGAAGGAAATGTCAACCCACTCCAGTGTTCTTGCTTGGAGAATCCCAGGGATGGGGGAGCCTGGTGGGCTGCCATCTATGGGGTCACACAGAGTCAGACACGACTGAAGTGACTTAGTAGTAGTAGCACCTCAATAAACTCTTTTAATTGGAACTTGTTCCTCTGACTCCTCATTTTGCTTAATTCCTTTTATTTGTTTCTGTATATTAGGAGTATCAGTCTTGAAGGAGTGGCCTTGTTCAGGAGGTATCTTGTGTAGCTCAGAAGGGCAAAGTCACCTGTTCACTCTGGCCAGGCATAACTGTGGCTGCTGCTGTGGGGAAATGGTGGGTATGGGTATCATTAGCTGGCTGTGAGGCCTGGCCAAGTTTCAGAGGCTCTCACCCAAGCCAGGAATGCCCTCTAGTACTAGTAGAACACATGGAGAATTCCAATATTGCACTGGCTAACCCTGATGTTAGCAAGGTAGCCTAAGTTGAAATAAATGGCTCCTGCTAGTGACTACTCCATTGGGAACATTCTGACTCTTTTCAGTCTCTCTGTAAGACACTTTGATATTAATAGGTGGGTTCCCTACACCTATGGTCTGTGCTCTTTTTAATCTGGTGTGTTTGTGCTGACTTTCAGTTTGAGCTGTACACAGTCTTTAAGAGTGTTTTTTGTTGTTGTTTTTAATTCCCTACCATACTATGCTTTCCCAGGTTTTATTCCTCTTTGCTTTTTAAATCCAGGTATCTGGGGGCTCGTCTCTTTTGAGCAGGACCTACAAGTTGGGGTGTCTGATGTGGAGCTCAAATCCTCTGATCCTCAGATTGAAAAAGTCTACATATTTGTGACCCTCTCCCAATTGTGGATTGCTATACCTTGGGTGTAGATTTTTTTTTTCCCCCTTGGCTAGCACATATCTCTGTCTTTATTATACATTTGAATGCTTTCCTTTCAGTCTTTGTTATAGAGGTTCTGTTCATCCAGTTTTCAAGTCTAAGTATTCCATTGTACTTGAAGACTTATTGTGTTCCTGAGAGGAAGTAAGTTTAGGATCTCTCCATAACCCATTTTGAGACATCTCTTTTGACTTAAAAAAAAAAAAAAAACAACTTTCCTTAGAGGCACATTTATATAAGTATTTCTTAGCAACATTAAAATCTGATTAAGCAATATGATTTGGTGGAAAATTACATTATTGTTATTTTTTCCTCTCTCCAAATTTTATTATTGGTATTTCTGAGGAAATTACTACATGGCAGTTTATGCTTTCATGATAATGTAGCAAATTCTTGCTTTTTAAAACTATAAAACTAGAATTTTGATGAATAAAAATATGGATTATATAAAAGCATTTTGCTTTTAACTGTGCTAATTATAAAATTTTGTTTTTATGAGCATAAGAGGGATTAGTTAAGGATCTTAGTGTGTTCCTGGGTTGTTATTTTATTAAATGTTAGCTTAATATCTGAGTTGTTTAATATTAAATTGATAATTAAGAAGTACTTGGGAAACATTGTGCTCTGTGTTTTCATTTGTATTGCTGTTTTCTGAAGTAAATAAAATACTAGCAAATATTCACTTAGAGAATATGATGTGACACTCTTTATAGACTAAATTCAAAAATAAAATAAAACCTGTATGGGTTTATTAAATTTTCATGAAAAGAGTATTACTAATAAAATATCTTCACATAATTTAAAAATATTTCTGCTACTCTTTTATTGATAATAAGCAATTAAATAAGTGTATATCAGTTGATATATTTTTGACTTTTTAACAAAGTGATTTGTCTTGAAACTTTATTTTTGAAAGAAAGGACACAAATATAAAAGGATAAGAATTACTTTTTATCTTGAGTATTATTTGCATCAAAGGCTAGGGTAGCAATAGAAAAAAAAAAGTCAATGGATTTGTAAGATTCCTCTTAAGATATTTTCACTATTAAATTTTTGGGGATTTTTTAAAAAAATTAAATTTAAAAAGAAACACAAAGTATACCCATTTCTCCCACACTTACCCTAGCCACTAGCAACCACTAATCTGTTCTTTGTATGTTTACGCTGCTGCTACTGCTAAAACGCTTCAGTCATGTCCAACTCTGTGTGACCCCATGAATGGCAGCCCACCAGGCTCCCCCATCCCTGGGATTCTCCAGGCAAGAACACTGCAGTGGGTTGCCATTTCCTTCTCCAATGCATGAACGTGAAGGGAAGTCATTCAGTTGTGTCTGACTCTTCGCGAGCCCATGGACTGCAGCCTACAGGCTCCTCCATCCATGGGATTTTCCAGGCAAGAGTACTGGAGTTGGGTGCCATAGCTTTTTCCATTGTATGTTTATACATACATATATATTTAAACATATTCGGGCTTCCCTGGTAGCTCAGCTGGTAAAAACAATGCACCTGTAATGTAGGAGACCCCAGTTTAATTCCTGGATTGGGAAAATCCCCTAGAGACGAGGTTAACTACCTACTCCAGTATTCTTGGGCTTCACTGGTAGCTTAGATGATAAAGAATCTGCCTGCAATGCAGAAGACCTAGGTTCAATCCCTGGGTTGGGAAGATCCCCTGGAGGAGGGCATGACAACCCACCACAGGATTCTTGCCTGGAGAATCCCCAGAGAGAGGAGCCTGGTGGGCTACAATCCATAGAGTTGCAAAGAGTCTGACATGAGTGAGCTGAGTGACTAAGTACAGCCCAGCACATGTATATATACCATTTGTTTACACATATAAATATACATATAAACATATATATGCCTTTTTTTTTTACAATAACCATTCTAACAGTTATGCCCTTGTATTTCATTGTACTTTTGTTTGCATCTCTCTGATGCAAGAATACATGGAAGAACTGTACAAAAAAGATCTTCACCACCCAGATAATCATGATGATGTGATCACTAATCTAGGGCCAGACATCTTGGAATGTGAAGTCAAGTGGGCCTTAGAAAGCATCACTACGAACAAAGCTAGTGGAGGTGATGGAATTCCAGTGGAGCTATTTCAAATCCTGAAAGATGCTGCTGTGAAAGTGCTGCACTCAATATGCCAGCAAGTTTGGAAAACTCAGCAGTGGCCACAGGACTGGAAGAGGTCAATTTTCATTCCAATTCCAAAGAAAGGCAATGCCAAAGAATGCTCAAACTACCACACAATTGCACTCATCTCACATGCTAGTAAAGAAATGCTCAAAATTCTCCAAGCCAGACTTCAGCAATATGTGAACTCCCTGATGTTCAAGCTGATTTTAGAAAAGGCAGAGGAACCAGAGATCAAATTGCCAACATCCTCTGGATCATCGAAAAAGCAAGAGAGTTCCAGAAAAACATCTATTTCTGCTTTATTGACAATGCCAAAGCCTTTGACTGTGTGAATTACAACAAACTGTGGAAAATTCTGAAAGAGATGGGAATACCAGACCACCTAACCTGCCTCTTGAGAAATCTATATGCAGGTCAAGAAGCAACAGTTAGAACTGGACATGGAACAACAGACTGGTTCCAAATAGGAAAACGAGTACATCAAGGCTGTATATTGTCACCCTGCTTATTTAACTTATATGCAGAGTACATCATGAGAAATGCTGGACTGGAAGAAACACAAGCTGGAATCAAGATTGCCAGGAGAAATATCAATAACCTCATATATGCAGATGACACCACCCTTATGGCAGAAAGTGAAGAGGAACTAAAAAGCCTCTTGATGAAAGTGAAAGAGGAGAGTGAAAAAGTTGGCTTAAAGCTCAACATTCAGAAAACGAAGATCATGGCATCCGGCCCCATCACTTCATGGGAAATAGATGGGGAAACAGTAGAAACAGTGTCAGACTTTATTTTTTGGGGGCTCCGAAATCACTGCAGATGGTGACTGCAGCCATGAAATTAAAAGACGCTTACTCCTTGGAAGAAAAGTTATGACCAACCTAGATAGTATATTTAAAAGCAGAGACATTACTTTGCCGACTAAGGTCCATCTAGTCAAGGCTATGGTTTTTCCTGTGGTCATGTATGGATGTGAGAGTTCGACTATGAAGAAGGCTGAGTGCCAAAGAATTGATGCATTTGAACTGTGGTGTTGGAGAAGACTCTTGAGGGTCCCTTGGACTGCAAGGAGATCCAACCAGTCCATTCTGAAGGAGATCAACCCTGGGATTTCTTTGAAAGGAATGATGCTAAAGCTGAAGCTCCAGTACTTTGGCCACCTCCTGTGAAGAGTTGACTCACTGGAAAAGACTCTGATGCTGGGAGGGATCAGGGGCAGGAGGAGAAGGGGACGACAGAGGATGAGATGGCTGGATGGCATCACTGACTTGATGGACGTGAGTCTGAGTGAACTCCGGGAGTTGGTGATGGACAGGGAGGCCTGGCATGCTGCGATTCATGGGATTGCAAATTGTCGGACACGACTGAGTGACTGAACTGAACTGAACTGAAATGTATGTCATTAATGTCATAATTTTCAGTGTGCAGGTCTTTCATTTCTTTGGTTAATTACAGTCCTGTTTTGTGCTCTTTTGGATTCAGTTGTAATTCAGATTTTCTTAATTTTGCTCGTTTATTATAATTGCACAAAAATGCAACACATTTTTGCATATCTATTTCATATTCTGAAACTTTACTGAAATTGTTTATTAGTTCTAACAATTTTTTAGTGGCATTATCAGCATTTTCTCCATATAATATTATTGAAATGTGAAAGTAGCTCAGTCATGCCTGACTCTTTGCTACTCCATGGACTATATAGTCCATGGAATTCTTCAAGCCAGAATACTGGAGTGGGTTCCCTTCTCCAGGGGATCTTCCCAGCCTAGGGATTGAGCCAAGGTCTCCCATATTGCAGGTGTATTCTTTACCAACTGAGCCAGCAGAGAAGCCCAAGAATACTGGAGTGTGTAGTCTATCCCTTCTCCAGCAGATCTTCCCAACCCGGAATTGAACCAGGGTCCCCTATATTGCAGGTGGATTCTTTATCAGCTGAAGTACCAGGGAAGCCCACATATAATATTATGTCATATACAAATAGTGACAGTTTTTCTTACTTATTTCTAAATTGTATTACTTACGTTTATTTTCCTTCCTGATTGCTCTGCCTAGGACTTCCACAACTATGTTGAATGAAAGTGGCAGTAGTGGACATCCTTGTCTTGTTCCTGATCTTTAAGGAAAATCTTTCAGCTTTTTACCATTGAGTATGATATTAGGCGTAGGCTTTTCATATATGATCTTTATTATGTTGAGGCATGTGCCTTCTACATCCATTTTGTTGAGATTAAGTTTGAATTTTTGTCAAACACTTTTCCTGTTTCTATTGAGGTGATTATATGATTTTTACTCTTTATTTTGTTATTTTACTTAATAGTTTGTTAATAACACTGTCGAACCATTCTTGAATTGACTATTGAACCATTCTTGAATCTTTGAGATAAATCTCTATTGATTATGGGGTCTGATCCTTCCTTTTAATGTATTTTGGTATCAGATTCTCTATATTTTTTTTGAGGGCTTTCACATCTATGCTCAGCAGGGTTGAAAGTGAAAATGTTATTCACTTAGTAGTGTCCAACTCTTTGCAAACCCATGGACTATAGCCCACCAGGGATCTCTGTCCATGGAATTTTCCAAGAAAGAATATTGGCATGGGTAGCTATACACTTCTCCAGAGAATCTTCCTAACCCAGGAATCAAACCTGGGTCTCCTGCAAATTTGCAGGCAAATTCTTTACCGTCTCCACAACCAGGGAAGCCCATGCTATAATTGTATGTGTCTGTGTGTATAGTGTTATTGTCTGGTGTTAGTATCTTTTTTTGGTGTCATTTATTCTGTATATTTCTTCCATTGAATCAGCTATACGAACTCTTTTTTTTATTTTCTTCATTTCTATTTTTCCCACCTGTTAATATTTAAGCAAAACCAGTTATAAATCATTTCTTCATGAATTTAAAACAAGCATAAAAATATATTCTCAAAATAATAATTTAGACATATAAACAAATGTCATCTGATAAAAAGTATGTATTTTATTGCAGAATAATAACACTTAACAACATAAAATTAATAATACAAAGTTCAAACTAAATATAAAAATAGGGATATTTGACACTTTATAACAAAAATATATATTTCAGATGCTGGAATTTATCAGTATATGGGTTTGATTCCCTTTTTTATTTACTTAACCAGGAAATACCTGTTTTACTTGTATTTCATACAATGCTATAGTTTAGACTGTTATTATTTAAGGATCACTAAAACCTCTTTCAGGTTTGCTTCGAAGTTTCTTTCAAAAATAAATGTATTTAATGTTTCTAGTCAGTACTATTTAAAAAATTTTTCCAGATGAGCAGGATAAAGTATAGTAGCCAGTTAAGTCTTCACAAAATTAAGAAACATTGTTGAAATGACACAAAAACCTGAGATTTTTGCATGAAAAAAGTTCAAAATGTAGATTCTGATGTTTATTGCACAGTACTTTTCTCAAATAATCAAGTATGCTTTGGCAGTTCTGAGATCTACACATTTAGAATTTCAATTAAAGTCATACAAGTTCTAATTTGTATAAATGCATTTTCAAATTGTATAATTTAAATCCAGTACACTAATTTTAGCAATCAATGTACAGAACATTCATGCACAGTTATCTAGTTCATTGTAAAATTGCTCACATCTCTTCTTTGCTTTGATGATGAAGATAAATGACCCTAGATGTGAGTTCTTAGGTATTTAATTTACCAAAGAGCTTCCACTTGTATTGCATTTACATGGGACTTGTAATTTCAAGGTAGTGATATTATTTTAAATTATGGCTAGAGAATCCTGAGACATACATATTTAAAGTAATTAAAACTACATTCATATACAGAGAAAAGCCATTCCAAGCTTTGCAAGTGATAAGGAACTATTATTGTATGGCAACAATCATAGGTTTATAAAAATTTTTAAAATTTATGAATTTTTATTTTGGGAGAGGTACAAATAAACCAAGAAAATCTCTGGGTTTTTTTTCAGTCCTAGTCCCCTCTAGAATTATATCAATAGATCATAAATAAATGTTACCCATCCTTTCATTAATATTTTGTAAACTCAAACATGAATGAGAACAAAAGTAAGCAAATATTGGCAATTTTTTAGATGAGGGAATCTGAGTTTTTATTGTTAATGAAAAACTACACCAGACAAATTACAAAGACAAGGAAGACTTTATGAAGACTGTGACAAGAGCAGGAGAGATTGAATTCAACTCCACTGAACTGGATTCGGACATGTGTGTCTGCTAATTGGCACATATTGGATTTAAACTGTTACGTTCTCACAGATACTGAAATCAGGGTACTATCTTCCTTGATCATCAAAGGGAACCTCCTAGGATCAAAGGGAACCTCCTAGGACCTTGAGAAAGACATTCATAGGTTATAAAACCCAGAACAAGCTTGGAGAAGGTTTACATCTCAAAGGGGCAGAGAAAGCATTTATAATTACAATTTTTCTAAGACAGGGAGATCAGAGGCTTATAATCCAGATAGGTTTTTGTTGTTGTTGGTTGTTGTTTTTTAATGGTTTAGTCAAACTGAGAAAAGCATGAAGGCAGGCCTAGACAGATCTAGGTTCCTCCGATTTCTTAGAAAGAAAGTGGTAGCAGAGGTGACTTCTTCTCAAAGCATTTCTATTAAGCACCTTTTTGGTTAAAGACACATTGGAATTAAAATGTTTCCTATTAAAATGTAAATATTCTCTTGGTAATCAAGCTTGTTCACAGACTAGTACTATGAATGACTTACATGCCAAAATCAGATGGCATTTCTGGCTGAGAACTGTGCCCAGAGAATAAGTATTTTGTTGGGAAGAATAGGGGAGAAATGATCACTGTTCTACATGATAAACTTGGGGAATATAGACTCAGTAGGATGCTACCATCAGGGACTAAGAAATTGCATTTGGATAAGACAAATTTAACTCATATTTACATTTTGCACTGAATTCTCAAAGTCACAACTCTTGTAGTTTTAATAAAAATTTATTCTTTTGTTATTTACAAGGAACTCAGAGATTGGAGGTTTACAAACTCACCTATGTATAAGTGGGCAGAATTTTCACATGTCCTTTGTGTAATTAGTTTATACTTAGTGTTGACTGAACAAAAAAATGCACAACCTAGAAGTTGAAAGTTATGCTTTATTCAGTGGACATTTTAAGACTTCAAGCCCAAGAGACACACCATCTCAAAAAATGCTGAAAGACTGCTCCAAAAAGGCAAGAGGGAGGAGCCAGGATATATAGAAGCATTTGCAATAAAAAACATGTAGTCTCCCTTGTAGTGCTCAGGGGTTACAAAAGATTACTATTTATAAAGAATAAAAATAAAACAGTCAAAAAAGCAAGAGAGTTCCAGAAAAATATCTACTTCTGCTTTATTGACTATGCCAAAGCCTTTGACTGTGTGGACCACAACAAACTCTGGACAATTCTTAAAGAGATGGGAAGACCAGACCACCTGGCCTGCCTCTTGAAAAATCCATATGTAGGTTAGGAAGCAACAGTTAGAACTGGACATGGAACAACAGACTGGTTCCAAATAGGGAAAGGAGTACATCAAGGCTGTCTATTGTCACTCTGCTTATTTAACTTATATGCAGAGTACATCATGAGAAATGCTGGGCTGAATGAAGCATAGGCTGGGATCAAGATTGCCGGGAGAAATATCAATAACCTCAATATGCAGATTATACCACCCTTAGGACAGAAAGTGAAGAAGAACTAAAGAACCTCTTTTTTTTTTTTTTCCTTTTTTAAAATTTTTATTTTTAATTATTTATTTATTTATTTAGTTTTTATTTTACTTTACAATTCTGTATTGGTTTTGCCATACATTGACATGAATCCACCACGGGTGTACATGCATTCCCAAACATGAACCCCTCTCCCACCCCCCTCCCCACAACATCTCTCTGGGTCATCCCCATGTACCAGCCCCAAGCGTGCCATATCCTGCATCGGACATAGACTGGCAATACGATTCTTACATGATATTATACATGTTTCAATGCCATTCTCCCAAATCATCTTACCCTCTCCCTCTCCCTCTGAGTCCAAAAGTCTGCTTTACACATCTGTGTCTTTTTTGCTGTCCTGCATACAGGGTCATCATTGCCATCTTTCTAAATTCCATATATATGTGTTAGTATACGTATTGGTATTTTTCTTTCTGGCTTACTTTACTCTGTATAATCGGCTCCAGTTTCATCCATCTCATCAGAACTGATTCAAATGTATTCTTTTTAACGGCTGAGTAATACTCCATTGTGTATATGTACCACAGCTTTCTTATCCATTCATCTGCTGATGGACATCTAGGTTGCTTCCATGTCCTGGCTATTATAAACAGTGCTGTGATGAACATTGGGGTACATGTGTCTCTTTCAATTCTGGTTTCCTCGGTGTGTATGCCCAGCAGTGGGATTGCTGGGTCATAAGGCAGTTCTATTTGCAATTTTTTGAGGAATCTCCACACTGTTCTCCATAGTGGCTGTACTAGTTTGCATTCCCACCAATAGTGTAGGAGGGTTCCCTTCTCTCCACACCCGCTCCAGCGTTTATTGCTTGCAGATTTTTGGATCGCAGACATTCTGACTGGTGTGAAGTGGTACCTCATTGTGGTTTTGATTTGCATTTCTCTAATAATGAGTGATGTTGAGCATCTTTTCATGTGTTTGTTAGCCATCTGTATGTCTTCTTTGGAGAAATGTCTATTTAGTTCTTTGGCCCATTTTTTGATTGGGTCATTTATTTTTCTGGAATTGAGCTGCAGGAGTTGCTTGTATATTTTTGAGATTAGTTGTTTGTCAGTTGCTTCATTTGCTATTATTTTCTCCCATTCAGAAGGCTGTCTTTTCACTTTGCTTATATTTTCCTTTGTTATGCAGAAGCTTTTAATTTTAATTAGGTCCCATTTGTTTATTTTTGCTTTTATTTCCAGAATTCTGGGAGGTGGGTCATAGAGGATCCTGCTGTGGTTTATGTCGGAGAGTGTTTTGCCTATGTTCTCCTCTAGGAGTTTTATAGTTTCTGGTCTTATATTTAGATCTTTAATCCATTTTGAGTTTATCTTTGTGTGCAGTGTTAGAAAGTGATCTAGTTTCATTCTTTTACAAGTGGTTGACCATTTTTCCCAGCACCACTTGTTAAAGAGATTGTCTTTACTCCATTGTATATTCTTGCCTCCTTTGTCAAAGATAAGGTGTCCATATGTGTGTGGATTTATCTCTGGGCTTTCTGTTTTGTTCCATTCATCTATATTTCTGTCTTTGTGCCAATATCATACTGTCTTGATGACTGTGGCTTTGTAGTAGAGCCTGAAGTCAGGCAAGTTGATTCCTCCAGTTCCATTCTTCTTTCTCAAGATTGCTTTGGCTATTCGAGGTTTTTTGTATTTCCATACAAATCTTGAAATTATTTGTTCTAGTTCTGTGAAAAATATCGCTGGTAGCTTGATAGGGATTGCATTGAATTTGTAAATTGCTTTGGGTAGTATACTCATTTTCACTATATTGAGTCTTCCAATCCATGAGCATGGTATATTTCTCCATCTATTAGTGTCCTCTTTGATTTCTTTCATCAGTGTTTTATAGTTTTCTATATATAGGTCTTTAGTTTCTTTAGGTAGATATATTCCTAAGTATTTTATTCTTTTCATTGCAATGGTGAATGAAATTGTTTCCTTAATTTCTTTTTCTACTTTCTCATTATTAGTGTATAGGAATGCAAGGGATTTCTGTGTGTTGATTTTATATCCTGCAACTTTACTATATTCATTAATTAGCTCTAGTAATTTTCTAGAGCAGAAAAAGAAATAAAAGGAATCCAAATTGGAAAAGAAGAAGTAAAACTCTCACTGTTTGCAGATGACATGATCCTCTACATAAAGAACCTCTTGATGAAAATGAAAGAGGAGAGTGAAAAAGTTGACTTAAAACTCAACGTTCAAAAAACAAAGATCATGGCATCTGGTCCAATCATTTCATAGCAAATAGATGGGGAAACAATGGAAACAGTGACAGACCTTATTTTTTGGGGCTCCAAAATCACTGCAGATGGTGACTGCAGCCATGAAATTAAAACATGCTTGCTCCTTGGAAGAAGAGTTATGACCAACCTAGACAGCATATTAAAAAACAAAGACATTACTTTGTCAATAAAGGTCCATCTACTCAAAGCTATGGTTTTTCTAGTAGTCATGTATGGATGTGAGAGTTGGACTCTATAGAAAGCTGAGCGCCAAAGAATTGATGTTTTTAAACTGTGGTGTTGGAGAAGACTGTAGGGTGCCTTGGACTGCAAGGAGATCCAATCAGTCCATCCTAAAGGAAATCAGTCCTGAATATTCATTGGAAGGACTGATGCTAAAGCTGAAATTCCAATACTTTGGCCACCTAACGTGAAGAACTGACTCATTAGAATGACCCTGACAATGGGAAAGATTGAAAGCAGGAGAAGGGGATAACAGAGGATGAGATGGTTGGATGGCATCACTGACTATTCAATGGACATGAGTCTGAGTATACTCTGGGAGTTGGTGATGGACAGGGATGCCTGGCATGCTACATACAGTCCATGAGGTCACAAAGAGTCAGACATGACTGAGCAAATGAACTCAACTGAATGGAACTGAATAAAAGAAAACCAGATATATCAAGTTAAGGAACTCAGTGCTTTTCTCTGTATGGGAAGATACAAGAATCTGGGCTCGTTGAAATCATTCCTTTGATATGCACCTCAGCTCTCTGGGGCGAGTATTCTGTGTTTTCATCCTGCATTTCCTCAGGGTGCACCCTTGGTGATGGCTACAGCAGCTGACTGCTAGGTTGTCTTGGCAGTGGGCCGCCTGTTTGTCTCCATTTTGAGCTTTCTCAGGGCTTACTGTCAGGGCAGCCCAGATGCAATGGCTCCATGGCTGCAACATTCTTTGTTTACTAATATGACAGGCAATATTTTAGTTCTCATTAGTGTTCTGACCTAGAGAATGAGCAGAATCCAAGGGATGATACTTAAGTAACTAAAGCATGTTTAAGGAAAGTAAACTAGCAAAGAAGTGTTTCTGTTTACTAGGTAACTTTCTATGAAGGGGCAGTGTACATATTTTAGACTTTGCATACCAAAAGTTTTCTATAGCAACTGCTCAACTCTGCCTATATAGCTAAAATCAGCCGTAGACAATAATAGCACAGACAGCAGTATGAATGGATATGACTGTGATCTAACACAACTTTACAAAAGCAGGTGGTGGGTCAGATTTGGTCTATGCATGTAGTTGCTAAGTTGCTAAGCACAAATAATGGGAATGCATGTAGTTGCTAAGCACAAATAATGGGAACATTTGCTGATATGAAGATGGCTCTAATAATTCAATTCTTTCATAGCCTATCTGAGTTAATGCTCTAGTTGCAAACACATGGTGATATCCATGGTGTTAAAAAAAAAAAAAAAACAAAGGTCAAGAACTAAGAATTTGCCAGTAAACTTGAAAGTGACAAGAAAAAGAAGGCTCTCTAGACATAAATGTCTTTGGAGTTGAAAAGGGCAATTCATTAGCTGATTAGTGATTGACTGGATTGAGAATAGCCAGCTCCCCTTTTTGTAATTTTCTAGTCATCAATCTTGAGACGCTTTTGACCTGTGCATTATAAGGGAGATTCCCAGGCTCACAGCTGACACTACTTACTAAACCTGATGCTTTCCCAATTGTAAATGAATAAATTGGTATTTCAGGATAAACAAAAGTATCCTGTGGTTTTGATTAGCTCAGTCAATCCCCAATGGCCTAATTAATTCTGGATGAATTGTTTAAATTTGTTTCTGGATTTGCATAGCTGAAGCCCAGTCTTCTGATGCTGTTGAAGAGCTGCCAAAATGTACAGCCAGTGTTCAATTCCCCATTCTTCACATCCATTTGCTCTAACAACATCTTAGAGACTCTAACTCAGGAAAATTTCATAGTGAAGGCAAATGCTCCGGATTCCAGTTTCAGTTTTACCAATAATAGCAGTGCGTTATAACTAACAGCAATCTCTCTTACCTGAATTGTTTTAATTAGGCAAACAATGCTAAAGTCTTTTTCAGTAGGAAATGTTCAAATTCTCTTTCACTGTGTGGAATGAATAGTTCATTCTTTTAGCTCTGTCTTCCAGACTGTATCTTTAAAAATGGTGAATTTTTTTCAATTTATTAAAGACAGAGCAAATAATGTGTTGTTTGATTGACTCTTGCATTAACATCCTAGGGTTTCCCAGAGATAAACTGAAGGAATGAACACAGGTTAACTTTCTTTCCTTATATCTGGAATAGCTTTTAACAGGCCACTGAGCACACAGTTAACATACAGGAAATGGGTATTGATTAGACGATTGCTTTACCTTGACTGATGAATGAGTGTCCACAGCAAACTCCTCATGTAGGATTGTATGAGAAGTACTTCTATGCAATTTCTCACCCCAAGTTACTACACTGAATTCTATCTATAAATTATTATATACTTTATATAAATTACTAGAGCTAGCAAGATGATTCAGTATTTTATGCATTTAGATCTTTAGATCATAATATAACATTTTCTCAAATCATGTATGATGTTTATATCAATAAATTGTATAGGGAAAAAGATACTTGATTACTTCAATATTTCATTGATATTTTTCACAACTTCTTAGAAATAGAAAAGTGATTATCATTATGTTCCAAGCTTTTTTAAAAACTGTTTATTTTATTTTGGAGTGATTAACAATGTTGTGGTAGTTTCAGTTGTACAACAATGTGATTCAGTTATACATGTACATGTGTGCCTGCTAAGTAGTTAATTCGTGTCTGACTCTTTACAACCACATGGACTGTAGACTACCAGGCTGCTCTGTCCAAGGCAAGAATATTGGAGTGGTTTGCCATTTCTTCCAAACTCAGGGATCAAACTCAAATCTCTTATGTCTCCTGTATTGGTAGGCAAGTTCTTTACCATTAGCACCAGTGGCAACCCACTCCAGTACTCTTGCCTGGAAAATCCCATGGGCAGAGGAGCCTGGAGGGCTGCAGTCCATGGGGTCACTAAGAGTCGGACAAAACTGAGCAACTTCACTTTCACTTTTCACTTTCATGCATTGGAGAAGGAAATGACAACCCACTCCAGTGTTCTTGCCTGGAGAATCCCAGGGATGGGGGAGCCCGGTGGGCTGCCGTCTATGGGATTGCACATAGTTGGACACGACTGAAGCAACTTAGCAGCAACAGCAGCACCACCACCTGGAAGCCGTGTACATGTTTGTATTATTTTATCTTCCCATTTAAGTTGTTATATAACATTGAGCAGAGTTCCAGGTGCCATATTGTAGGTCCTTGTTGGCAATCCATTTTAAACATAGCAATGTGTACATGTGTGGGGAGAGAGCAAATTAGCCAAGATGGCATTATCAGGCTCTCTTGACCCACTTTTTGTAAATAATGATTATGTAACAGCTGAGATCACTTACAGCACGGTGCATGCACACCACACGGTACTTGCTTGGTTACAAGCTACTTAGTGCTGTAGGGAAGTATAAGCTACACCTAAAAAGCGGCAGCATTACTGCTGCATGGCTGTGTCCACTGGGTCAGCCATGAGGAAAGATTGTAGTGTGTCTACTGCCCACAGCTGCTTCACCAACCAAGAGAGACCGCTGTGTCCACTGGGTCAGCCATGAGGAAAGATTGTAGCGTGTCCACTGCCCATGGCTGCTTCACCAACCAGAAGAGAACACTGTCATGGCTTCCGTCAGCTAGGGGAAGATTGTGTTGTGCTAGGTTATGCTATGGCTGCTGCTACAGCTGTTGCATCAGCCAGGAGAGACTAAACATGTCCACAGTTGCTATGGCTCTTCAAGTCTCCTTCCAATCTCTTAGCTTGCACCTTGCCTACCCTGGGTTCAGTGAACAGTGTGGACAGGGTGAACAGCAAGACAATTGGCTCTGTGAGCTGGATCAGTGAAACAACATGTAAATCTCAAACTCCTGGTAACAATAAATTCATTCTGTAAGTCTGTGAGTCTGTCTATGTTTTGCAAATGAGTTCATTTGTATCAACTATTTTAGATTTCACATGTAAGTGATATCATATGATATTTGTCTTTCTCTGTCTGATTTCACTCAGTATGACTATCTCTAGGTCATCCATGTGCTGCAAATGGCATCATTTCATTCTTTTTAATGGCTGAGTGGTCCATTATCTGTATGTACAACATCTTCTTTTTCTATTCATATGTCAGTAGGGGTTTACTTTGTTTCCTTGTCTTGGATATCGTAAACAATGCTGCAACAAACACTGGGATACATGTATCCTTTCGACCATATTTTTTTCTCCAGATATACGCCCAAGGGTGGGTTTGCAGTCATATGACAACTGCATTTTTTGTTGTTTTTTTTTTAAGGTATCTTCATACTGCTTTCCAAAGTCATAGCTTTTTTTTTTTTAACATACATATATTTAATTTCAACCTCAAGAGCACTTAGTTTGTAGGTGAATGTAAAACTAGAGCATAAGTAGCCTGATGGGTCATGAGACATTTTTTTTTCTCTCATGCTTGAATAATATTTGTGAAAATTAAACCCATGTGATTTTGTATAAGCAATACCTTTCTCAAAGTAATCATAATGTATATTTATAAACTGGGTGAAATTGTGCCTATCTTAACATACAAGCCCCTCAACAGCTCTTCACTAGTAATAACATCTGCAGCTTATGGAGAATTTACTAAAGGCCAGGTGTAGTTATAAGTGTTTTAAAACATCATATCTTATCTTCACAATATTTCTAAGAGTTAGGTATCATCTTTTCATAAAAAAGAAAGAAAAAAGAGAGAGAGACAGACAGAGTTTAAATCACTGTGAAGAATCTTCTCAATAGTGTGCATTCGAAATCAAACCTGGTAAACCATCAAGCCATGTATCAGATCTGAGTCTTGCTGGTGATATAGGTCATGCCTTCATTCCCCATGCTATGAAGGCTCCTTTGTCAGCATGTATCTTTTTAAGACAACTGCTGTTGAATATCCAAAGATAGGGTGTTTTCTTTCTTCTCACCAATTGTGTTCATGAATCTAAACTCCTCTTTTTGTGTCCTATTGCATTCGGGAAAGTTTCTGTCTGATCGCAAGATGTCTGGTGAAGCTTCAATTATTTAATTCTTCCTTACCTGAGGGTACCGTAATTAGAAAAAAATGTTAGGATCACTAAACAGCTACTCATAGATGTGAAGATTAAATAAATCAACTACTTAGAACAACGTCTTGGCAAATGTTAGGTAACGAGTGAGTGAAAGTCGCTCAGTCGTGTCCAACTCTTTGCAACTCCATGGGCTATGCAGTCCATGGAATTCTCTAGGCCAGAATAGTGAAGTGGGTAGCCTTTCCAGCTGAGCCACAAGGGAAGCTCAAGAATACAGGAGTGTGTAGCCTATCCCTTCTTCAGCAGATCTTCCTGACCCTGGAATTGAACCCAGGTCTCCTGAATTGCAGGCAGATTCTTTACCAACTAAGCTATCAGGGAAGCCTTGTTGACAATTATTTCCTTTTATTCTAGTCCTACAAAGAATGACTCTCTTGTTAGGAGACACTAAACTTGGTAAAATATACATTGAAATATCAGTACCTTATTATCCCTGACTATATACTTATCATGATAAAATTGTCCAGTTGTATGCACTCCAGTTTTTCCAAATCATAAAGTTGAAATTAACTTGACTACTTTGGATAGCTAACCAAATTCTCTGTTGGATACAATTTTTGTTAGATCAGGTTTCAAACAAAAACTATTCTTCATAAAGAATTATTTTCCAAGCCGTTAGTGTCATACATATCATTGAATGAATGGTCTTATTCTTCAGTTTAAAATTCAACTATATGTAATTTATTTGAAAGAAAGAAATTAAATAAAATGAAACAGAAATGTTGAATGGTAATTGTATTATATTTGTAAGACCACAGAAAGAATATCAAAATCATGAATAAATAAAAAGGAAAATGAGACTGCCTATTGTGAACATGTAAAACTACTTGAAGTATTGTCAAAATACAGTCCTGTCTATAATAATATATTTTCCTTATTAGTAGTTATAAAGTGAATAAGAATAGAATTCTACTTTTGAACATGAACCTTTTTGCTTCATTGTTTTATAGAAAAATCTTTTATGGCAAAGTCTTTTTAAAAATATGTCCCCATAGCTTTTAAATCCCACCAATGACAGAGAAAAAAAATGACCTTTGGTTTTAACTACAAAATACTTTTATTTATGTTTATGATTATAAGTCCTTCTTCTTTCTTTCAGAACTTGTGAAAGAAATAATTCCATTCTCACTTAAATTCTCAGAAGTTTCTTCACTAGTGGCTTCTTTTCCTGAGGATAAACTTGGGATTTCTTTTCCCTATTCCTTATCAGATTCATTTTTCCACATTTAGACCTCTCTACTTTTTTCCTCTCTTCAATATATTAAAGATACTTTGAGTATATATCTATTGCTTCCTCTGCATCATCCTTATAACACTTGAACATTCTGCCATCTCTGTGTCATACTATAGGCTTCCACAAGGCATATAGATAACTGAGTCCTTGGAAACATGAGCTGGCAGGGAAAGTTTCTCTAGCTGAGTTTCATTTACCAATGCAGAAAGAAAGTTTTATGTGAAATTATTTTTCAAGTTATGTAACAATTCATGTTGCTTCAAATTCTTAGATTTAGTGATCCATACCAATCTGGAAGATTTGGCTTAAATTTGTATCTCACTGATTATTTGTATATTTTGAACACTTTTTAAGATTTTTCTTAGCCATGGATTAACTCATTCATAAAGCATTTCTTTGAGTCTCTTGTTGGTAGTTCTTTGGAGCTTTTTCTTATCAATTTTCAGAGTCCATTAAATCTATATATAATAACTTTTCTAGCTTTGTAGATGGAAAGTATCTTTTCCTGCTTTGTGGCTTGCATTTTTCGTCCATTAATAGTATCTTTAGAAATCTGTGTGAGGGTCAGGAAGCAACAGTTAGAACTGGACATGGAACAACAGACTGGTTCCAAATAGGGAAAGGAGTATGTTAAGGCTGTATATGGTCACCCTGCTAATTTAACTTATATGCAGAGTACATCATCAGGAACGCTGGGCTGGATGAAGCACAAGCTAGAATCAAGATTTCGAGGAGAAACATCAATAACCTGAGATATGCAGATGACACCACCGTTATGGCAGAAAGAGAAGAACTAAAGAGCCTCCTGATGAAAGTGAAAGAGGAGAGTGAAAAAGTTGGGTTAAAACTCAACATTCAGAAAACTAAGATCATGGCATCTGGTCTCATCATTGCATGGCAAATAGTTGGGGAAACAGTGAAAAAAGTGACAGACTTCATTTTCTTGGGCTCCAAAGTCACTGCAGATGGTGACTGGAGTCAGGAAATTAAAAGACACTTTCTCCTTGGAGGACTCCCCTGGTGGCTCAGACAGTAAAGCATCTGTCTACAACGTTGGAGACCCGGGTTCTATCCCTGTGTCGAGAAGATCCCCTGCAGAAGGAAATGGCAATCCATTCCAGTACTATTGCCTGGAAAATCCCATGGACAGAGGAGCTCCATGGAAGAAAATCTATGACCAAACTAGAAAGCATATTAAAAAGCAGAGACATTACTTTGCCAACAAAGGTCCGTCTAGTCAAGGCTATGGTTTTTCCAGTAGTCATGTACGGATGTGAGTGTTGGACTATAAAGAAAGCTGAGTGCCAAAGAATTGATGTTTTTGAACTATGGTGTTGGAGAATACTCTTGAGAGTCCCTTGGACAGCAAGGAGATCCAACCAGTCCATCCTAAAGGAAATCAGTCCTGAATATTCATTGGAAGGACTGAAGCTGAAACTCTAGTTCTTGGCCACCTGACGTGAAGAAATGACTCATTAGAAAAGACCCTGATGCTGGGAACGATTGAAGGCAGAAGGAGAAAGGGATGACAGAGGATGAGATTGTCAGATGGCGTCACTGACTCAATAGACATGAGTCAACTCCAGGAGTTGGTGATGGCCAGGGAGGCCTGGAGTGCTGCACTCCATGGGGTCGCAAAGAGTCAGACATGACTGAACTGAACTGAACTGAATAGTATCTTTTGAAGAGCAAATGATCTAAATAATAATGTATCAAACATATAAATAATTTCTGTAAAGGTAACTTTCTGGTCCTTGTTTAAGAATAATTCTCTACCATAAGATTTTGAAGATATTTTATTTCCATTATATATTATTATAAATATATTTATTATTATTATAAATGTGTATAATTATATTATCATGCACTCTTGAAGTATCAAAGTTTTAAAATTGAATACATATTTATGCACCTTCTTTTCTCACTTTTTCTCTTTGTATCTTTAAGCTTCCATCTAAAATCATTTTCCTTTGCCTGAAGAAATGCCTTCAGAATTAAACTTAAGACAAGTTATTAGACATATATTTTCTTACTATTTTTTGAAAGCATATTTATTTTAATTTGTATGTGTGTGTATAAAATTCTAAGATTGATTTTACTTTGTTTCATCACTTATATAATCCTAGTAGCTTCTTGTTCCTATTTGCACCCATGGTGTCAGTTACCTAACTCTTCTTACTGCAAAGTCAATCTGTATTTTTTCACCTACATCATTTTTAGATTTGTCTTTTATTTTCTTCAATGTCACTACTGTCTATTGTGGATTATTCTAGTGTTACATTTGCTTTGATTGACATTTGATGCTCGTAAACCTATAGATTAGAGTCTCAATATTTAGAGAAATCTCTTAGCTACTATTTCTTCAAATACTACTTCTGCCCAATTACCTTTGTTTCTTCTAGGTTTCACATACCTTTTTGTGTATATCTCAAATTTTAATTTTCTGCTTTTAATTCTGTAATGTTTCTTTTAGGCTCTTTCTCAGTTTATGACATATTTTTTTATTATGGGTATAATCTGTTCTTAATGACATCAATTTAATTCTTAATTTCAGATTTTTTTATGAGTTTGGCCAAAAACTTCATTTTGTTTTTCCATAAGCTGGCTCTAGTAGCACTTTGTTGTCTTTTTAATTTCATTCAAAGCAATTTTGTTTGATTGTATTGTGACAATTATCATATAAATGCACATTCAGTTCAGTTCAGTCACTCAGTTGTGTCTGCCTCTTTGTGACCCTATGGACTGTAGCATACCAGGCCTCCCTGTCCATCGCCAGCTCCTGAAATTTACTCAAACTCACGTCCATTGAGTCGGTGATGCCATCCAAACATCTCATCCTCTGCCGTCCTCTCTCCTCCTGCCTTCAATATTTCCCATTATCAGAGTCTTTTCTAATGAGTCAGTTCTTCACATCAGGTGGACAAAGTATTGGAGTTTCAGCTTCAGTATCAGTGCTTTCAATGAATATTCAGGACTGATTTCCTTTAGAATCAACTGGTTGGATCTCCTTGCAGCCCAAGGGACTCTTAAGAGTCTTCTCTAACACCACAGTTCAAAAGCATCATTTCTTTGGTGCTCAGCTTTCTTTATAATCCAACTCTCACATCCATACATGACTACTAGAAAAACCATAGCTTTGACTAGATGGACATTTGCTGCAAAGTAATGTCTCTGCTTTTTAATATGCTGTCTAGTTTAGTCATAATTTTTCTCCCAAGGAGCAAGCGTCTTTTAATTTCATGGCTGCAGGCACCATCTGCAGTGATTTTGGAGCCCCAAAAAAATAAAGTCTGTAACTGTACATTAAAGTTTATCAAAACTGGTAATTTTTTGTGTAACCATTTTAATACTGAAGATGAAAGAAAAAACGCAACATTGTGGGCATATTATATTTTATTATTTCAAGAAAGGTAAAAATGCAATTGAAATGCTAAAAGGAAAATTATGCAGTGTATGAGAAGGTGCTGTGACAGATCGGATATGTCAAAAGTGGTTTGAGAAGTTTCATGCTGGAGATTTATCTATCACTGGAGGATGCTCCAAGGTTGGGTAGGTCAGAGGAAGTTTATAGTGATCAAATAAAGACATTAATTGAGAACAAACAGTACACCATGTGAGAGATAGCCGACATACTCAAAATATCCACATCAAGTGCTGAAAATAATATGTAACAGCTTGGTTATGTTTATCATTTTGATGTTTAGGTTCCACATATGTTAAGCAAAACAGCCTTCTTGACCATATTTCTACAGGTGATTCTCTGCTTAAATGTAATAAAAAAACATCCTGTATTTTAAACAAATTGCAATGGGTGATGAAAACTGAATATAATGTGTACCAGAATGCGGAATGGAAGTGATCATGGGGCAAGCAAAATGAACCACCAACAACCACACCAAAGGCCAGCTTCACTCAAATAAACCGACGCTGTGTATATGGTGGGATTGAAACAGAGTCCTCTATTATAATCTCCTTCTGAAAAACCAAGTGATTCGTTACAACAAGTACTTTTCTCAGTTAGACCAACTAAAAGCAGCATTTGATGAAAAATACAGTCAACAGAAAACATAATCTTCCATCAGGATAATGCAAGATCACATATTTCTTTGTTGACCAGGCAAGAACTGTTACAGCTTCCCTGGAAGTTCTGATTCATCCACCATAATCACAAGACTTTGAACCTTTAGATTTCCATTTATTCTGGTCTTTACAAAAGTCTCTCAGAAAAAAATGAATTCAGTTCTCTGGAATTCAATTCTTTTGTGACCAGGGCAATATTTTCTACTTATATAATTTATATTTGGTTCTTTAATCAACTTATAATACTTGTAGATTATATATTTATTTTTTAGAATTTCTAAGCTGATTTTGCTTTCATAAACCTAAATTTTACAAACTTGATGTGTTTGTTACTGTTGTTATTTTATTTATCCTTATTCTCAAAACTTGTTCAGTAACTAAGTCATGTCTGACTTTTTGTGACCCCACTAACTGTAGCATGCCAGGCTTCCCTGTTCTTCACTATCTCCCAGAGTTGCTCTGACTCATGTCCATTGAGCCAGTGATGCCATCTTACCACTTCATCCTCTGTCATCCCTTTCTCCTCTTTCCCTCAATCTTTCCCAACATCAGGGTCTTTTCCAATGAGTCAGATCTTCACTTCAGGTGGCCAAAGTACTGGAGTTTCAGCTTCAGCATCAGTCCTTCCAATGAATATTTAGGATTGATTTCCTTTAGGATTGACTGGTTTGATCTTGTTGTTCATTTTCATAATTATTCTCATAATGCTATAGTCTTTTTGTGTGTGTGCTATATGATCCTTCATTGTTTACTGGATATTTTATTTAAAAATTTTATAACAATAGTTAGATAAACTAGAATGATGTTATCTTAATATGGAGAGGAAGACTGTTTTATGAAACACCTAGACAAAAGTAGCCTGCAATTCACATGTTCACTAGTAGAGTGAGACACTTTAAACTCCTGTCACAGAGGGAGATGGTACCTATCCCATCTATTCCATGCCTCTAGCTATGAGAAACCACATAGGGCATTTAAGCTGCTCTGTCATCTTCTTACGGTGGAAAAATTCCCAAAGCACTGTGACACCATTCAGGACATAGGCTGGAAAATTTCTCAATGTCTTATTTCTTTCCTAGTTAAGAATGAGAAAAAAAATTATCTCTTTCATATATTCTTTAAAATATATTATGTGTGTTTAATTCAGGGTTATTTGTTTGTTGCTGTTTCATTTCTTTAGTGGAAGAGTTTGTCCAAATTGTCTAATACATTGCTATTGAAGAAGTTTCTGATTCTTATCTTAAATTCATTTTGTTTTGTTTTTATAATACACATTGTGATATAAGTATATAATAGTTTATAGATAATCAATTAGCCTAAAAACTCAACATTTTTTCATAATAAGTTAATGTATATATTGGCATGTCTAACTTAGATTAGACTTAACATTTATTTGGAAATCACTTATTTCTTAATAGACAATGCCACAATAATTTCCCAGTTAAAAGAGCTTGTCATTGACTATGGTTTTCTTACTATGAAAATAATTAATTCATTCCTTCTATACTTCCTAAACGTCTTTTATTGTGATTTTTTTACATTATTATCTGCTTTTAATTAATTAATAATTTCTGTTAGTGGAATAGAGAAGGGAAAATACATGTTATTTGAAAATATCACTGATAAAATATCTTCTAGGTATCATTCCTACAGTAGAAATTATAAGCATGATCAGCTCAACAAATTATGAGACTAATATTTCAATCAAATAAGATATTCAACATAAGTATATACTTAGGAACTTGAAAAGATGTAGGTGTTAAGAACAGAATTCTGTTTATGACAAATTATGATATACAGAATTGATTTTCAGTTACTAAAATGATCTTCTTTTATAAACTGGTATTTCACAAATAGTCAAAATATTTTCTTCCTTTCTGTTCTATTTGAAATTTACATAATATTTTTATCATAGTTCTTATTGCTATTCCTATCAACTAGTTGCTATTGGAATAAAGTGGTTAAAGTTGTATTCAACTACTCTTGTCTGCCCAACTTCAGGTTCTGCTAGAGGAGAATTCAATTTTTCATGCTTTTGAAAACAAACACTTTATACTCCTCTAAGTCAAATTGTGAAAGTATAAAAAGAGATCCATAGAAAAACTATTTTATTGCCTCTCAGCCTTTCCAAGTAAGAAAACAAAAGAAGCTGATCTGGAAATGGCAGCAATAGTCTTCATAATACAAGATCAAAGGAAACATCACAACTAGACTCTGGTTTCTTCTTTGAATTCTTGAGACAGCTTCCAATAAGAGGCCAAGCTTATAGGTTAAAAAAAAAAAAAAAAGTATTGACATGTTTCAAAAAGCCCAGTACTATCTGACATATCTAACCTATGTGCTTTTACCTTTGGTCAGGACATTACATGACTTGTTGTCATGTGATGCATGATTTTAAACAAGACCTTCAAATGTGCATTATCACTGGAGCTAAAGAGATAAGAGTACTAACATGAAAGATGCTGCACTGCACATAACAGTTGTTTGCCTGTACATAACTAGCATAAGATATTTGTGGACAGAATGCAAAAAAAAATTGTTACCATTGATGTATATCTACAAAGTTGTATATTAATTGTAACTGATATAGAATTAAATTTTTAACATTTTTTCTTTGAAAATCTTATTTCTAGACTAACAACTATGATCACTAACATACACACAAACACTCAGATACAATCAATCTCACCTCTTTAAACTGACTCACATAATTAGTTTCATAACTATTTTTGTGAATGTATTTCTAGGTATCAGCATCATTCCTCTATGAAATATATAAATGTGACATATTTTATAAACATTTTACTTACCATAAAAGCATGTTGAAAGACCTTAGAATACAAGAATAACAATATTTAACATTTGTGATTTTTTGAGACTAAATCTTAGTCTGGTAATAACTAAGAGAAAGATGATTAATGATGAGCATGTCAATTTTGCAAATAAAATAAATCTTGCAGCTAAATTTTCTTAAGGAAAGCATCACTTGATTTTGAAGAATAACTTGTAAATATAATTATATTTGTGCATGTAGCTCTATATAATTATTAAGGAAAAGGTGAAATGTGTAGCATGAAACCTGGAGGGAAAAGGTCTAAAGATTTTTAAAAATACATATTAATTAATAGCACATATTACTGAGATAATTTAAAAAATCATTTAAAACCATAATCTCCAAATTAACATAAAAGTTTTTGCTGTGCATGTTAATATTCCCTGGGTGAATAGTAATTCTTAATTCTAATTAGGCAAGCTCTCAAAAAATTACATTTTAAAAGGATGTCCTACATAATGTTATGCCAAATCTCGGCATTTATTTTAAAATATTCATGTTATCTAATTTGCATTGTAATATATAACCACCAAAAGCACAACTATTTGAATGGCCTAAGACCTAATACCAGATGCAAAAGTTTAGTGAAGGTATTTCAAGGTGATTCAGTACCAACTCTATTATTAAATGTCAGAATAGCCAATGTTAACATGCTGTTTTCAGAATCAAATGTCTCATTATCTTGTACAAGATTTTATGGGGAACCAGAAACTGAAATTCAGGAATGCTAATGAAAATTATTAATAATTCTTATGTGGTACCCTACATTATGTTATTACTTTTACTTTTAAGTTTGTAATATAAATAAAAAGACATAAAGATACCCTATCTGCAAATATCAAAAATGTCATGTGTCTAATTAGTTAAATATATTTTCTTTTAAAGATTTTATATAATTATATATCTATAGAGAAGTACAACAGAGTGAATATTAGAGAAAAGATAATTGAACATATTCCCTATGGTCTTATTACTCAGTGAACATTGAAATAAAATGTGAATATGGATAAACATCATTAAGGAACATTAAATTGTCAATACAAATGACTGGCCAAGACACTTGTTCCTCATTGCTTTCATTTCATTCAGTGATATAAGGAACAAAAGAATAAATTTGACTGAGTCTGTTCTGATAGGGTTTTTCAATTTCAAAAGATTGCCTATCCCATTCTTTGACAACACAAAATAATGAGGGCTTGAATAACTATGACTTTTAGGTTTAAAGACAAGATTTTATATAACAGTACTTAACAAGTGCATGTAGGGGACAATATATTAAATACTGACCTTCTGAGACAAAGATGTGTGCTATTTTTGATGTTACAATTTTTAATAGTCCCCAAAATTCAAAGAACTGTTTGTTGAATGAGCTCTGTGTGCTAAGTCGCTTCTGTCCTGTCTGACTCTTTGTGACCCTATGGACTGTAGCCCTCAAGGCTTCTCTGTCCATGGGATTCTCCAGGCAAGAGTACTGGAATGGGTTGCCATTTCCTCCTCCAGGGAATCTTCCTGACCCAGAGATAAAACCCACATCTCTTGTGTCTCCTGTATTGGCAGGCAGGCTCTTTCAATAAAAGTCATTTGATTAGCATTTACCTTCCTCCTTAAGAGGTAGACAGGATTCAGAGAGAGAAAAAAAGTTCAAGTGGTGAAAAGGAAGGGAGCAGACAGCACTAATTGTACCTGATAATATTGATTGCAAATTAAAAGCCACCACTTTTGACAGTCAATTCCCCCATCATAAAAAAAATACCATCAACAGCAACAAAGGAAAAAAAGACAATTATAGTCTCTCCACTTCCACAGAAATTTCAGTGAGAATAGTGATTTTGCTCTTTCTTTCCTGAAAGAGACTGAGCAAAATCAAAATGCACAACTCCATCATAGCATAGAAACGATAGTGAGCCGGTGAACGTCATTTGAAAACTAAAGGGCAATTGTCATATGGATGAAGACAGGGGATTATCCCAGGCATTTCTCCTGAATGACACAGTTTATTCCCAACATTGGTAAGGATTTTCTGGAATCAGGACAGGAAAGCAGATCCAGATTCAAATTCTATTTCCTGCTATAGCAGTATAATTAGAAATATGTTAATGGTTATTTAAATATATGTAAATTTTATTAATAAGGAAATGGCTTTACTGTACTCACACTGTGTGATAGAGGCAGCTGACAGAATTTTAGGAAATTGTTGTTTAGTTGGTGAACTTCAGTTTTTCCTCCTTCAACTTCCCAAATAAATCTTACTCCTTTAGAGTCGATTTATGTTTCCCGGCATAATGATGCATTTTAACCATTCAGCTATGCTAGTGTCCTGTGAAGCCAGCCAGCAATGATCTCACCTCACCCACAATATAAATCTATCAGTGAATAAACAACATCATTTTTATTTCAATGCCGGTGACACACTACATGTCGATTTGGCAGTTAAATAATTTATCTCTCTTCTGGGTGCAATCTGCCAGGCTTATTATAACTCTACTCCTGATATTCATTTCATGTTTAATAGTTCTGTGCCTTATGAGGATGCCTGTCAATCAATGAAACTGAAATGTCATTCTGACCTTTTATTGCAAACAATGTACTGTTTTTCTCATTTCATCACAAGCTTTTCTCCATTTTATACAATTTAAAAGCTTTAATTAGTTGTATTCAGAAACTTTGTACTAATTAACTTTACAAAACTACATGCACCTCAACATTCCTGACACTTTATCTTTTCAGAGGTTATCCAGTTGAGTCTGCCTGAAGATCAGAAACTAAGCATCACAGCGGCAACGGTGGGGCAGAGTACGGTTCTGAGTTGTGCCATTCAGGGAGCACTGAGACCCCCCATCATTTGGAAGAGGAACAATATTATTCTCAACAACTTAGATTTGGAAGACATCAATGTGAGTACATCAACAGAGGTTGTGTATAATTTGTGTACCTCATGTGATATAGTCTAGACCTTGTGAAGTCTGAGGAGCTTAATGAAATCAGATATTACAATTCAAGAGAATTATTACACTCTCATATCCATTCTACTATCTGGAAGGCATTTATTGAATATTTAAAATTATCCAAATCACTTGTTTAAGCATGGTAAGCACGTTATATACCACTGTGTTGGTGAAATTGCCTCAACTTAAATCATAAAGTTCTGGTTCTAAGAATTTCTGTAATTACCAACAACTAATTAAATGGCAACCCACTCCAGTACTCTTGCCTGGAAAATCCCATGGATGGAGGAGCCTGGCGAGCTACAGTCCATGGGGTCGCAAAGAGTGGAACATGGTTGAATGACTTCACTTTCACTTTTCTATCTTTATATACTAGCTATTAGAGTTGCAACAGCCTCTAGCTTACGAAGTGTTAAAGTGGGTAAAGGCAGTTTTAGCTTCAAATACTTCATAATGTGTTAGAACAACACATATTAATAAAATAAATAAATGGTTTATTTCCTGGAATGAAGGAATATATTTCATCACTGTTTATACCTAGAGATTCAGAATCTAAATTCAATAGGGGACAGCCCCAGTCATGAGACAGAACCTGAACAACTGCAGGAAATTAATTTCTTCTTTCCATGTTATCTATTGAAAATGAGCATGAAGATCTTAGATGATGGAAAGGAGTGAAAATTGTATGCTATGGGATGTCCACAGAAAAGAGTTGAGCCAATTCTTCTCCTTAGTGATGTATTTGTGTACAAATTTTAGTTATCTTTTTTACTCTTGCTTAAGAGAGGCATCACCTATGCACTTATTCTTTGCTACTTTCTAAAGAATCCCTAAATCACAGGTGCGAGATATTCACTCATATTTGTTACATTTTACTAATATTCTTGTTTAATGTCTTTGAATGTTTCAAAAGAGAAATGCCTCCAAATTTATAATTTTTTATTTTGATAAAATTTTTCTAACTTTGCTTATATCTGGGAAATTTCCTCAGGTTATATGGAAAATAATGTTTAATTTGCCAAGATGCTAAGACACTTTGTGCCATAATCTCAGGATCATTCAAAATTGTTTAAGAGGCATGGCCTTAAACAAAATCATCTCAGGTTTGTGTTATGGATTATTGTGTTTGCTTTTTTTAAACTGAGGTAAAATGGTATATAATATTTTACTTGTTTCAGAGGTAAGCCATAAAGCAATCAATTTTGTACACATTACAAAGCAATTACCATAATAAGTCTAGTTACCATCCATCATCATGCAATTGACCCCCTTCACTCATTTCCCCAACTCTTTTACACTTTCCAATCTGATAACTGCCCATCTCTTCTGTATATACAAGTTCTGTGTTGTATGTTTGCTTTGTTTTTCATACTCCATATATAAGTGAAATTGTCTGATTTATTTCATTTAGCATAACACCCTTTGGGCTGCTATAGAAAATGACATTTCCTTCTTTTTATTTGGCTGAGTGGTATTCGCTGTGTGTATATTTGTGTGTGTGTGTACATATATATGTATGTGTGTATGAGAGGGAGATAGAGAGAAAGAGAGCTCTCCTCAGTTGCATCCAACTGTTTGTGACCCCATGGACCGCAGCCCACCAGGCTCCTCTGACCATGGGATTGTCTGGCAAGAATATTGGAGTCAGTTGCCATACCCTCCTCCAGTGGATCATACTGACTCAGGGATTGAACTCATGTCCCCCGCTTCTCAGGTGGATTTTTAAACTGCTGAGCCATTGGAGGGAAGCACTCAGCAGGTAAAGAATCTGCCTGCAATGCAGGAGACACAGGAGATATGCATTCAATCCCTGGGTCAGGAAGATTGCCTAGTGGAGGAAACGGAGTATTCTTGCCTAAAAGACCCCATGGAGAGAGGAGCCTGTAGAGCTACAGTCCATCGAGTCACAAATAATTGAACATACCTGAGCAACTGAGCACACACACACACAAATATATATGCATCACATCATTATCCATTCATCCATGGATAGGCAGTAATTTGCTTCTATATCTTAATGTTTGTAAATAATGCTGTATTAAACATAGAAACACATATATCTTTTTGAATTAGTGTGTTCATTTTCTTAGGTTAAGTACACAGAAGTGGAATACCTGGATTATATGGTAGTTTTATTTTTATGAGTAATCTCCATACTGTTTTCCATAGTGGCTGCACCAATTGACATTTCTACTAAGAGTGTACAAGGTTTTCCTTTTTCCCACAACCTCTTTAGCACTTATTATTTCATGTAGTTTTGGTAACTGTCATTCTAACAGGTGTGAGGTGATATCTTACTGTGGTTTTGATTTGCATTTCTCTGATAGTGATGTTGAACATCTGTTTATGTGGCTGTTGTCAATTGTAATTTCTTCTTAGGAAAAATATCTATTTGGATTCTTTACCTATGTTTTTGATTGGATTGTTGGCTGCTTTGCTATTGAGGTATTTAAGGTATTGATATGTTTTGGATATTAACTCCTTTACCAAGCATGTGGTTTGCAAATATTTTCTCCCATTCAGTAGGTTGTTGTTGTTGTTGTTGTTGTTGTTGTTTTGCAGATGGTATCCTTTGCTGTCCAGAAGCATTTTATTTAATGCACTCTACTTGCTTGTTTTTGCTTTGGTTGCTGTTGTTTTTTGGCTAAGAGCCCAAAAGTCCACAAGAAGTGTGATATCAAGGAACTTTGCTGTTGTTAGTCAGTCACTCAGTTGTGTCTGTGACCCCATGGACTGCAGCATGCCAGGCTTACCTTTCATTCACTATCTCCAACAGTTTGCTCAAACTCTTGGAGCTTAGCACCTATGTTTCCTTCTAGAAGATTTTATGGCTTCAGGTATCACATACAAGTCTTTAATCCATTTTGTATTTATTTTTATGTAGGGTGTAAGATAGTGGTCCAATTACAGTCTTTTGCATATGGCTGTCTAATCTTCCCAACACAATTTATTTAAGGGACTATTCTTCCCCATTGCATTTTCTTGGTTTCTTTATTATTAATGTTATTATCTGTGAGTTTATTTCTGGGCCCTTTATTCTTTTCCACTGATACATCTATCTGTTTCCATGGAAGATTATTTTTATTACTATAGGTTGTAGTATTGTTTGTTGGAGAAGGCAATGTCACCCCACTCCAGTACTTTTGCCTGGAAAATCCCATGGACGGAGGAGCCTGGTCGGCTGCAGTCCATGGGGTCGCCAAGAGTTGGACATGACTGAGCGACTTCACTTTCACTTTTCACTTTCATACATTGGAGAAGGAAATGGCAGCCCACTCCAGTGTTCTTGCTTGGAGAATCCCAGGGACGGGGGAGCCTGGTGGGCTGCTGTCTATGGGGTCGCACAGAGTCGGACACGACTGAAATGACTTAGCAGTAGTAGCAGTATTGTTTGTAATCAGGAAGCATGATGCCTCCAGCTTTGTTTTGCTATCTTAAGAATGATTACACTATTCAAGGTCTTCATGATTCCAAATAAATTTTATAATAATTTGTCCTATTTTTTCAAAGAATTTATCCATTTCTTTTAGTTTGTCAATTTGTTAGTGTATAATTATATATAGTAGTATTTTATGATCGTATGCATTTCTCTGGTATCAGTTGTAACAATCTCTCTTTTCATTTTTAAATTTTATTTATTTTTTAATTGAAGGATAATTGTTTTACGTAATTTTGTTGTTTTCTATCACCTCAACATAAATCAGTCATAGGTATACATATATCTCCTCCCTCTTGAACCTCCCTCCTGTCTCACTCTCCATCCCACCATGCTAGATTGATACAGAGCCACTGTTTGAGTTTCCTGCAACATATAGCAAATTCCAGTAGGCAATCTATTTTACATATGGTAATTCAGGTATGACCTAGACCAAAAAGCTTATGATTATACAGTGGAAGTGACAAATAGATTCAAGGGATTAGAACTGATACAGTGCCTGAAGAACTATGGATGGAGGTTCCTAACATTGTATAGGACACAGTGATCAAGACCATCCCCAGGAGGCAAAACAGTTGTCTGAGGAGGCCTTACAAATAGCTTAGGAAAGAAGAGAAGTGAAAGGCAAAAGAGAAAAGGAAAGATATAGCCATTTGAATGCAGAGTTCTAAAGAAGAGCATGAGAGAGATAAGAAAGCATTCCTCAGCAATCAATGCAAAGAAATAGAGGAAAACAACAGAATGGGAAAGACTAGAGATCGCTTCAAGAAAATTAGTGATACCGAGGAAACATTTCATGCAAAGATGGGCACAGTAAAGGGCAGAAATGGTATGGACCTAACAGAGTGGCAAGAATAAACAGAAGAACTATAAAAAAAGATCTTAATGACCCAGATAACCACAATGGTGTGATCATTCACCTAGAGCCAGACATCCTGGAAAGTGAAGTCAAGTGGGCCATATGAAGCTCACTACAAACAGAGCTAGAGGAGGTGACAGAATTCCAGCTGAGCTATTTCAAATCCTGAAAGATGATGTTGTGAAAGTGCTGCACTCAATATGCCAGCAAGTTTGGAAAACTCAGCAGTGGCCACAGGACTGGAAAAGGTCAGGTTTCATTACAATCCCAAAGGAGGGCAATGCCAAAAAATGTTCAAACTACTGCAAAAGTGTACTCATCTCACACTAGCAAAGTAATGCTCACAATTCTGCAAGCCAGGCTTCAACAGCATGTGAATTGTGAACTTCCAGATGTTCAGGTTGGATTTAGAAAAGGCAGAGGAACCAGATATCAAATTCCCAACATCCATTGAATCATAGAAAAAGCAAGAGAATTCCACTTCTGCTTTCTTCATTATGCCAAAGCCTTTGACTGTGTGGATTACAGCAAACTGTGGAAAATTCTTTGAGAGATGTGAATACCAGGCTACCTTAACTGCCTCCTGAGAAATCTATATGCAGGTTGAGAAACAACAGTTAGTAACAGACATGCAACAACAGACTGGTTCCAAATTTGGAAAGGAATATGTCAAGGCTGTATACTCTCACCCTGCTTATTTAACTTTTATACAGAGTACATCACGTGAAATGCCAAGCTGGATGAAGCACAAGCTGGAATCAAGATTGCCAGGAGAAATATCAATAACCTCAGATTTCCAGAAGATACCACCCTTATGGTAGAAAGTTAAGAGGAACTTAAAGACTCTTGATGAAAGTGAAAGAGGAGAGTGAAAAAGCTGGCTTAAAACTCAACATTCAAAAAACTAATTTCTTGGCATCCAGTCCCATCACTTCATGGCAAATAGATGGGGAAACAGTGGAAACAGTGACAGACTTTATTTTCTTGGGCTTCAAAATCACTGCAGATGGTGATTGCAGCCATGAAATTAAAAGATGCTTTCTCCTTGGAAGAAAAGCTGTGAACAACATAGACAACATATTGAATAGCAGAGACATAACTTTGCCAACAAAGGTCCATCTAGTTAAGCTATGTTTTTTCCAGTAGTCATGTATGGATGTGAAAGTTGGACTATAAAGAACAATGAGCGTTGAATAATTGATGCTTTTGAACTGTGATGTTGGGGAAGATTTGAGAGTTCCTTGGACTACAAGATCAAACCAGTCAATTCTAAAGGAAATCAGTCCTGAATACTCACTGGAAGGACTGATGCTGAAGCTGAAACTCCAATACTTTGGCCACCTGATGTGAAAAACTGACTCATTGGAAAATACCCTGATGCTGGGAAAGATTGAAGGTAGAAGGAAAAGGGAGCAGCAGAGAATGAGATGGTTGGATGGCATCACTGACTCAATGGACATGAGTTTGAGCAAGCTCCAGGAGTTGACGATGTACAGGGAAGCCTGTGGTGCAGCAGTCCATTGGATCTCCAAGAATGAGACATGACTGAATAACTGAACTGAAATGAATGTAAGTTTCCATGTTACTCCATACATCTCACCCTCTCCTCTGCTCTCCCCATGTCTGTAAGTCTGTTCTCTATGTTTGCTTTCCATTGCTGCCCTGCAAATAAATTCTTTGGTACCATCTTTCTAGATTCTGTATATATGCATTAGTGCACAGTATTTATCTTTCTCTTTCTGACTTACTTCACTCTGTATAATAGGCTCTATGTCCTTCCACCTCATTAGAACTGATTCAAGTGTGTTCCTTTTTCATGGCTGAGTAATATTCCATTGTATATATGTACCACTACTTATTTATCCATCCATCTGTTAATGGACATTTAGGTTGCTTACATATTTTAACTATCATAAATAGTGCTGCAATTAATATTGGGGTACAAGTGTCTTTTTCAGTTTCGGCTTCCTCAGGGTTATATGCCTAGGAATAGGATTGCTGGTTAATATGGTGGTTTTACTCCTAGTTTTTTAAGGTAACTTCATTCCATCTTCTATAGTGACTGTATCAATTCTCATTACTACAAACAGTGCAAGCGGGTTTCCTTTTCTCCACACCCTCTCCTGCATTTATTGTTTGCAAATGTTTTGATGATGGCCATTCCCACCAGTGTGAGGTGATGCCTCATTGCAGTTTTGATTTGCATTTCTCTAATAATGAATGATATTGAGCATCTTTTCATGTGTTTGTTAGTCATCTGTATGTCTTCTTTGGAGAAATCTCTGTTTATGTCTTTTTCCCACTTTTTGATTAGTTTTTTTTTTCTCCTGGTATTGAATTGTTTAAACTGTATATCTTGGAAATTAATCCTTTGTCAACTGTTTCATTTCCTATGATTTTCTCACATTCTGAGGGTTGTCTTTTCACCTTGCTTATAGTTTCCTTTGCTGTGTAGAAGTTTTTAAGTTTAAGCAGATCCTACTTGTTTACTTTTGTTTTTATTTCCATTACTCTAAGGTGGGCGATGGAGGATCTTGCTTTGATCATGTCATCAAGTTTTCTCCCTAAATTTTCCTCTAAGAATTTTACAGTTTCTGATCTTACATTTAGGTCTTTAAATCCATTGTGAGAGTACCCTTATGTATGGTGTTAGAAGTGTTCTAATTTCATCCTTTTATATGTAGCTGTCCAGTTTTCCCAGCACCACTTACTGAAGAGGTTGTCTTTGCCCCATTGTATATCCTTGCCTCTTTTGTCAAAATTAAGGTACCAACAGGTACATGGGTTTGTTTCTGAGCTTTCTGTCTTGTTCCATTAGTCAATATTTCTGTTTTTGTGCCAGTCTTGATGACTGTAGCTTTGTAATATAATCTGGAGTAAGGAAAGTTGAAAGTTGATTCCTCCAGCTCCATTATTCTTTCTCAAGACTATTTTGGCTATTCAGGGTCTTTTGTGTTTCTATATGAATTGTGATTTTTTTTTCTATTTCTTATTTTATTTATTTGAGATGCTTTTCTCTTCTTTTTTTTTTCCCTTAGGTGAAAATGAGGATTTTATCCTCCCCCACCACACACACAAAAAAATACTCTTTAGTTTAATTTCTATTGTTTTATTTGTAGTGTCTATGTTATTTATTTCTGCTCTGGTATTTATTATTTCTTTCCTTCTAATAAGTTTGGATTTGTTTTTCATGTTTTTCTCAACTCCTTTACTTTTAAGAATGGATTGTTGATTTCTAATTGTTCTTATTTCTTGAGGTAGGCCTATATGAATTCCTCTCTTAGAACTGATTTTCCTACATTTCATAAATTTTGGAGCACTGTTTTTCTATTTTAATTTGTCTCTGAGAATTCTTGATTTCTCTTTGATTTCTCTCAGTATTATGTTGTTTAATGTTATATTGCTAACTTTTTTAGCTTTCTTCTTGTAATTGATTTCTAGTTTTATAGTATTGTGGTCAGAAAAAAAATGCTCAGTATGATTTTAATCTATTTCAATTTATTGAGGCCTTTTTTTCTGGCATAATATGTGATCTAACCTAGAGGAAATTCCATGTGCACTTAAAAATATGTATTCTGCTGATTTTGAATTGATCGTTTCATATATATATATATATATATATATATATATATATATATGGTCAACTGGTATATTTTTAAGTCTAATTTTTAAAATTGATTTGTCTGGATAGTTTGTCTGTTGATGTTAATGAGGTGTTAAAGCTCCCTACTATTATTTTGGTGCTGTCAATTTCTCCCTTTAGGTCTTTTAATATTTGCTTTATATATGTGGGTGATTATTTGTTGAGTGACTGTATATTTACAAGTTGGATTATATATTTATGTCATTCCTATCAGCTTGACCCTTTTATCATAATGCATTATCTTTCTTTGTCTTTTATAGTTTTTGTTTTAAAGTCTGTTTTGTTTGATATGAGTATAGCTATACCAGTTTTCCGTTAGTTTTCATTTGCACAGAATGTTTTTTTCTATTCTTTCACTTTCAGTCTGTGTGTAACTTTAGATCAGAAATGAACCTCATAACCTAACTTTGCTAAATAGAATATTCTTGGTTAGATATTTTTGTTTGTTTTTGGCAACTTCAGCATTTTGAATAAATCATTCTACTTCCTTCTGGCCTTCAATGTTTCTGTTAAGAAGCCAGCTAATAGGCTTAAAGGGATTTACTATGGGATTTCAGTTCAGTTCAGTTCAGTTGCTCAGTCCTGTCCAACTTTTGCAACCCCATGAATCATAGCACACCAGGCCTCCCTGTCCATCACCATCTCCTGGAATTCACTCAGACTCACGTCCATCGAGTCACTGATGCCATCCAGCCATCTCATCCTCTGTTGTGCCCTTCTCCTCCTGCCCCCAACCCCTCCCAGCATCAGTCTTTTCCAATGAGTCAACTCTTCTCATGAGGTGGCCAAAGTACTGGAGTTTCAGCTTTAGCATCATTCCTTCCAAAGAAAACCCAGTGCTGATCTCCTTCAGAATGGACTGGTTGGATCTCCTTGCAGTCCAAGGGACTCTCCAGAGTCTTCTCCAACACCACAGTTCAAAAGCATCAATTCTTTGGTGTTCAGCCTTCTTCACAGTCCAACTCTCACATCCATACATGACCACTGGAAAAACCATAGCCTTGACTAGATGGACCTTAGTTAGCAAAGTAATGTCTCTACTTTTGAATATGCTATCTAGGTTGGTCATAACTTTTCTTCCAAGGAGTAAGTGTCTTTTAATTTCATGGCTGCAATCACCATCTGCAGTGATTTTGGAGCCCCCCAAAATAAAGTCTGACACTGTTTCCACTATTTTCCCATCTATTTCCCATGAAGTGATGGGACCAGATGCCATACTCTTAGTTTTCAGAATGTTGAGCTTTAAGCCAGCTTTTTCACTCTCCTCTTTCCCTTTCATCAAGAGGCTTTTTAGTTCCTCTTCACTTTCTATCATAAGGGTGGTATCATCTGCATATCTGAGGTTATTGATATTTCTCCTGGCAATCTTGATTCCAGCCTGTGTTTCTTCCAGTTAGAGCTCTCAAATAATTTAAATATTAGATGATTCTGGCATCAATAAATTGTATTTATTAGATTAAATTATTTTGGACATATTTCACATAGTATAAAAATGTTGAGAACTTATAAAAATTCCAGCATTTACAAAGTTTCAATTTCATATCAATCCATATTTAATTAAGTTGAACAAACATTCATAATCTATAGTGTACACAAAGCTTTTCAAGTAAAGAACTGAGGAATATCCAAAGATGCCTTTGAAAAAAGGGATATTTATTCAACTACCTGATACCTGGAATTTTCATAGAGTGCTATGACATCATCTGCCAAATTATCAAAATTCATTTAAATGCATTTACTAATAAAACCAAAATATGATATTAAACAGTTATAAACTATCATTTGTGATAGTCTTTATCTTTATTTCTGCTTAATTAAAATCCACTAATATAAAGACTTCATCATATAAATATACATATTTTTAATACTGTGGACATCTGCTGTGATTTTTGGTTACTGAACCCCTTTAAATATTTTGGAAATGTTTTTATTTTTGTCAGCCCCAAAGTGGAAACCAAAATTCTTACTTAATCTACCTTCTTGAGGGAGCAGATATGTGAATTAGATTCTAATAAAGAGAATGCTGAACAAGATTTCTTTTTATAGGAAAGAACAGGCAAATGCAGGTGCTTCACAGAATCTACCCTCCCCACCCATCCTTCCTAGTGAGCGCTGTGGCAGCAGGATCCCACTTTCAAGGACGTTAGTAACAAAAGCTCAGGAGTTGGTCAGCATTCAGCTTCACTGGAGTCTCCAGGTGGCCACTTTCAGTACGTGGTTTGTGCATCTTTCCTGCCCTCTCATTCCCTAAGCTGACATGCTGATATCTTGGTTATTCTATGACCTTCCTAATATCTCTATTAAATCTTTGTCCTGCTTAAAACTAGAAAAATATATTCTATTGTTTACCACTACAAATGTTGTCTAATTATTTTTTCATTTAATATGTTAAGAAATATTGCTAATTATATCTCCTGAATGTATTTTCAATGTTCTATGTGGATTTCTGATGTGTTGAAAGATCAAGATAATCTTACTATAGTAAAATACATTTTAATTTGTTTATAAGCAAAGACTTTCAAAAATTCAGATATGAGTCAGTTTTTATACCCTGTTAGTGTATTGTCTGTTTTCTCAAAAGTGGATCTAAATTCCATTAAACTGTGTAAAGTTAAATTTATCAGTGCTTTTTAAGTCAAAGGGAATCAGTAAAAATTTGTACTATTTTCTGATTACTTAATATATATAATATTTAGTATTTATTTACCTACTCAATATATTAATACCTCTGATTGCAAAAGATTAAAATAATATAGACTTTTTTAAAGCATACTTACTCTTCACCTTTATATCCACTTACTGCTATTCTCAGATGCAGAAGTCCTGTGAATACACTTTGAATCCCCTTCCCATGAATTGCAGATATAGTTTTGTTTATTTAATGATATATTTATATTACATCTCATTACCTCATTACCTCACTAGCCTTAAAAACAACTACATGAAAGCAAGACATAAGTTCCTATTTACACACATGAGGATTTATGCTAAGAGAGTTGTTCACCCCAAGTTGGTGAGCTTTTAAATGGTATACCTGGGATGTTTACATGGTCTAATGTACTCTAGATCATGAGCTTAACTATTGCATGGAAGTGAGAAGCTCTGTAGTGTTCTGCTGCCCTTTGTAAAATGGATCCCAAATAATTCTGGCTCATTTAAATTACAAATAGGTGTGTTATATTGTGCTATTGGGTGCAGAATTGATTGATGATCAGTTGATGTTTGAAGACATTCACTTTGCCTGTTTTGTAGGCAAATGATTAAGAAAGGGACTGCTGAATTACTGGAGGAAAGATGATACAGAGGTTTACAACATAGGCTGGGGATTCAGACTATCTAGAATCCAGTTAACAAAAGTCTCTTGGGAGTGACATGTCCTCTAGCAAGTGATGTAAGCTCCTTGTGCCCCAGCTTCCTTTTCTGTGAATTGAATATACCAATAGAATGAATTCATGTTTTTTGTGAGATATTTTCAGCTGATAACACTCAGTAAGACATACTGTAAATGTTCAATCAAACTAGCTACTTTTTTTTTCTTCTCTCTCATTTCTTCCTCCTACTCACTCTTCCTTTTTCTTCTCTTCTTCCTAATATTTGTTTCAAGGAGCACTGACATGTGCTCAGTACATAGGATACATATAATAATAACAGAGTTGGAGACTTGCAGAAAATGCCAGGACCAAATTGTATCTAGTCATAACCACTGAAATTGGAAGATTTGTTTCTATTCATGTAGCTTTAAAATCATGCCGCTGTATCTCCCTATTAGCAATCTTGTATTAATCCTTCCTCTAAAGATATGCCATTACATTCAGTTAGCTATTATGTATTCATCTATCTTTTTTGGTATGTCCTCAATCCTCTTTCTGCCCAAGATCCCAAAAGAGATAACTGGCTTATTTTGATCACCCAGTTTTGGATGAAGTGTGGCACCCAAGCTTTAAATGTTGTATTGTTGTGACTGAGCATGAGTCTTAATTCTGATCTGATGGTGATAAGGGGATGAAGATGAGGATGACAAGGTAAACTTACTTCTCTCCAGCTGCTTTCTGGTTTGCAATTTCCTTTTATTAAGGAAGGCTTCCCTGGTGGCTCAGATGGTAAAGTGTCT
Organism: Oryx dammah; assembly: GCF_014754425.2. NCBI lineage: Eukaryota > Metazoa > Chordata > Mammalia > Artiodactyla > Bovidae > Oryx > Oryx dammah. Next base: position 36,535,897 of record NW_024070196.1, read on the forward strand.
GTCTGCAATGCAGAAGACCTGGGTTCAATCCCTGGGTTGGGAAGATCCCCTGGAGAAGTGGCAGCCCACTCCAGTACTCTTGCCTGGAAAATCCCATGGATGGAGGAGCCTGGTAGGTTACTGTCCATGGGGTTGCAAAGATTCAGACATGACTGAGTGACTTCACTTTCACTTTATTAAGGAGGCTTGATTAAGGAAGGCAAGGTGAGTATATAGACAAAGATAGAATTGAGAGGAATGTGGATAGAAAACACAATTCACTGACAAGATTGGTGGTCAGAAGTGAAGAAAAGACAGGAGATGAAATATAGCATTTTTTGAGTGTCTTGACTTTACCAAGAAAAGTTTCAGTACATCTCTGGAAAGAAAAATTTTTTTCTTGATTTTGGCTGGGAAAAATATAGGTTTAAATATCCTGTCTGCATTTTATTTTTAATATCTGTATCTTTCACCATTCATTAAGATATATTACAATCTGGCATATACTTAACATTGAAATGAAATTATATAATACCAACCTAGATTCCAATCCTAGTTTTGCTATTTTTTAGCTGTGTGACCACAACAAACTGATTGAAGATTAAGCTTCTATATCTTTATCTACTAAGAAAGTATTATTGTAAAATTCAATGACATAAGTGCTCAATAAAAAATGTTATTTTATCACTTTTGGTAGATTGATTTTATATAGCATTGTAGATCATGGTGAATAGCAGAGGCCCATGAAAATATTATTTTGAAAATTGCCTAAGTAATAAGCATAACTATGACTTTCAACAACTTTATAGGTAGATCTGTTAGATAAAATGCAGAACTTCTTGGTTAATTTCAATTTCAGATATATGATAAATCATTTTTTACCATACGTATGTACCTACCAAACGTTGCATGTGATATGTTTATATAAAATATTTTTTATCTATCTGAAATTCAACTTTAACTAGATGCCATATATTATTTGTTAAGTCTGACACTCAATTTACATGAAACTCAAATTAGTTTGAATACTGCATTATGCTACTCTTCTAAAAATGTCACTGAGGCTTAAATCACTGATATGAAATGTTTGAAATGCTAAAAGTTCATCTGAAGAAAAATCCTGGGTTTTGTAAACTCTTTTCACTTTCTCATTCTCAACATTTATTCTGTGATTTTTGTTTTTTACATCTCTCTAACCTGTGCAAGAGGAGAATGAAAAAGTTGGCTTAAAGCTCAACATTCAGAAAACTAAGATCATAGCATCTGGTCCCATCACTTCATGGGAAATAGATGGAGAAACAGTGGAAACAGTGGCAGACTTTATTTTTGGGGGTCTCTAAAATCATTGCAGACGGTGATTGCAGACATGAAATTAAAAGACGCTTGTTCCTTGAAAGGAAAGTTATGACCAACCTAGACAGCATATTAAAAAGCAGAGACATTACTTTGCCAACAAAGGTCCATCTAGTCAAAGCTATTGTTTTTCCAGAAGTCATGTATGGATGTGAGAGTTGGACTGTGAAGAAAGCTGAGTGCCAAAGAATTGATGCTTTTGAACTGGGGTGTTGGAGAAGACTCTTGAGAGTTTCTTGGACTGCAAGGAGATCCAACCAGTCCATTGTAAAGGAGATCAGTCCTGGATGTTCATTGGAAAGACTGATGCTGAAGCTGAAACTCCAATACTTTGGCCACCTCATGCGAAGAGTTGACTCATTGGAAAAAACCCTAATGCTGGGAGGGATTGGGGACAGGAGGAGAAGGGGACGACAGAGGATGAGATGGCTGGATGGCATCACTGACTTGATGGATATGAGTTTAGGTAAACTCCAGGAGTTGTTGATGGACAGGGAGGAGGCTTGGCGTGCTGTGATTTATGGGGTCACAAAGAGTCAGACACAACTGAGCAACTGAACTGAACTGAACTAAACCTGTGCTAGTAATTGCCTCCAACACCAAGTAGATGACTAAAAAAAAAAAAAAAAAAAAGTGGATTGAATGCACAGAAGTTTACTGTTTCATGGAATATACTGTCCACAGCTGACATAATTGCACAATGTGGCATCTAGAACCCAATTTCCTATCTTTATTGGCATTCCAGGAGCATGGCTTTCATCTCCAAGATCATCTCAGGGTTCTGGAGGGCTATAGGACCTCCAGTCACCAATCTATATTCCATCAAGCTATAATGAAGGCTCATAGTAGTACAAAGCAGGTGAAAGATGAATGGCACTTGTTCCTGAAGTCCCACACTATTTATAGGTCACTGATGTGCCGTTATTGCAATAACTATACCAGGAAAACCTGTAAATACAATTGTTTAGCTGGGCATAACTGCTCAGCTTTCAGTTACAAAGGAGGACCAGGAGAACAATCTCAAACTGTCTTTACAAGGCCATCTAAGAGAATATAAGATGTTTCAATTATGCTTTGTCTTTCTGCATTGATTAAATATGATTATCCCTCTGAATTCAAATTTGAACAGCTCTACATACCATTTAAGTTCAATCCATAGTTCTATCTGTTTCAGCTTATTTCTTTCATTGTTTTCTTTTGCAGTCCTTTGGTGGCTCAGGTGGTAAAGCATCTGCCCTCAATGTGGGAGACCCGGGTTGAATCCCTGGGTGGGGAAGATCCCCTGTAGAAGGAAATCGCAACCCACTCCAGTACTTTCCTGGAAAATTTCATGCCCAGAGGAGCATGGGGTTAACATTCCATGGGGTCGCAAACAGTCAGACACGACTGAGCGAGTTCACTTTCACTTTTCAGTTTCCTTAATATTTTACTAACCGCATTTTCATTCAGTCTGATGATTTTTCCTTCTGATCAGTCTCAAGATTGTTATATCTTTACAACTTATTTGATGTAACTCTTATCATATATAGTTGATCTCCATTTAAAACAAAGCATTCTGTTGGAAAAAAAATCACAGATAATAAAACAATTAAAATAAACATTTTGTTTCAAATCAGGATCCAGTTGCTGGTATGGCACTTGTCATATTACCAGGGGTTTTTTAATGCTAAATTTTCTAGTATATAGCTAGAAAAACTAACACTGGATGATAGCATATAAAAGCATAATAAATGGAATGTTATTTATATGTCTGGATTATTAAAGCCATTAAATGCTTAATATAGAATATTATATTCTATTCTGGTTAAAAAAAAGTTTCAGGGTATATATTGTTCTTCAAATTTAGAAGCCATATTTAGTTCCTAGAAACAGAAGATATACTGTTACTTAATTTTAGCATTAAAACAGTGTAGAAATATAACTTTTTCCTTTAAATGTGTGGTTTTTAAAGTTATTTTCAGCTGAGCCAGAGGTCTTCCCTTGTGGGTCATATTTATATTCATATATTTTATATATATATGAAAAGGACAGTTTTACCTTTAGTCCATTCATTGGTGACAGCCCAGATCACATAAAGCCAAGTGGTGGTAGTGGTGAAGAACCTGCCCGCTAAGGCAGGAAGTGGGAGAGACATGGGTTCTATCCCTGGGTGGGGAAGATCTGCTGGAGGAGGAGGGCGTGGCAACCACTCAGTGTTCTTGCCTGGAGAACCCCATTGACAGAGGAGCTTGGCAGGCCACAGTCCACGGGATTTTAAAGAGTCAGACACGACTGAAATGACTTAGCACAAACAATGAAAATTACTAAGTTTTCTTTTTAACTTTTTTAGAACCCTGAAGTGTTATGTTTTAATTTGGGACATATTGGAGCACACAATCAAAACTAGTTATTTAAAACGAAAGCTATTGTCTTTTTTCTATTCTAGACTATAAACAAGCCATCTCTTTTTCCCCTTCAACAAAAATGTAGAAACTTATTGTTTATACATATCATTCATCATGTAATTTTTTTTATCACTGATTCATTTTTAATATAAGACTGAGGCCACTGTGGCTTTTAAAATCCAAGTGAAATTAGAGAATGTTTATGATTTAAAATCTTTCAACACAAATCAAGCAGGGAGCTTTGGCAGGGCTGAAGAAGTTGAATTTCCCCCACAAATATACAACATGAAATAGGTATTCATCTTTCTACTAAATATGTTATGCAGTTTCATAACATTTGATAACTTGGTGAAGTTTCATGTAATTATAAATATTGCCTAAAATATGTAATTTGCATTAAAATTAATATTATTCCTATATTGCTTGTTCTTCTGCTGATATTGTAGAGCACTGCATTTTATAATTCAGTTCTCAAAGAATCTTAAAATCAGTCATTAAAAAGAATATTTTTGAATGTCTTTGCCTAGATTCTTTGGGAAGATACTCTTGCAAAGTTTATCTAACCATAGGTAAAGATAAAATATCCATGTTTGAATGAGTGGAATAAATATTCAGATATCAGTTTGTTGAGTACCAGGTTTTTTTTTTTTAATTTTAAATTTATGTTCCATTTTCAAACTTATGGAAGATCATGTCATTTAAATACATTTACGTGGAATAGTAGTAGGGAAATAGGACATCACTGTGACATTTCTTTTTTCTTTCAGCAAGGACCAAGGCCAAATATCTATACAAGTTCATGAAAGGATCAGGCTTGTTTTCTCCTTTTCTTTCTTTCTTTTTTTTTTTTTTTTCATTATCATGGCTCTGAACCTGGGGCTCTAATTTTTAAGCTGTTATATTCCAAATCATAGTTCTACTTGAAATTTTTCTTCTGAGCACTGATATATCCATTTAAATGTGCAAAATTCAAGGCAATAATTTTACCCTTAAACCTATAATATTTGTGTCTTTCCTAGTTCATGTAAATGTAACCACAAACTAAGTATGGCTAGAATTATTTCTCAGTTTTGTCTTCAAATCTAATATGCCATGCTGCTAATGCTGCTGCTAAGTCACTTCAGTTGTGTCCGACTCTGTGTGACTGCATAGACGGCAGCCCACCAGGCTCCCGCGTCCCTGGGATTCACCAGGCAAGAACACTGGAGTGGGTTGCCATTTCCTTCTCCAATGCATGAAAGTGAAAAGTGAAAGTGAAGTCGCTCAGTCGTGTCCGGCTCTTAGCGACCCCATGGACTGCAGCCCACCAGGCTCCTCCATCCATGGGATTTTCCAGGTGAGAGTATTGGAGTGGGTTGCCACTGTCTACTTCAGCTGCCTTAGTTTAGTGAAAGTGAAGTTGCTCAGTCGTGCCTGACTCTTTTCGACCCCATGGATAATAGCCTGCACCAAGCTCCTCTGTCCATGGGATTTTCAAGGCAAGAGTACTGGAGTGGGTTGCCATTTCCTTCTCCAGGGAATCTTCCCAACCCAGGGATCTAACCCAGGTCTCTCACATTGTAGACAGATACTTTACCGTCTGAGCCACCAGGGAAGTCCAGTTCTTACAATCAAACTTCATCCTTGCCTACTGAGACTACCCTTTTATTTATAATACAGTCAGACATAGCTCCATAAAATTTACATCTGGAAATTTCACTTTCTTCTTTAAGAACCTTTAATGACTTCTTGTCAGTTTCAGGAAAAAGGAAAGATTGAAAATTATTTAATGTATTCTTAAAAGCCTATTATCTATTACTTCTTCCTACATTTCACCCCTGTTCATTCTTTACTACAAACTCTCCAAAACACCACCCATTCTCTGTTGCGTGCATGCTCCATCACTTCAATCATATTCAATTCTGTGCATCCACATAGACTGTAGTCTACCAGGCTCCTCTGTCCATGAGATTCTTCAGGCAAGATGAGTAGAGTATTCTTGGGAATCTTCCTAACCCAGGGATCTCTTACCTTTCTTGCATTGGCGGGTGGTTTCTTTACCACTAGCACCACCTGGCATGTTATTACTATTACTTTTGTCAAAAACATTCTTCTCTCATTTGAAAAACCTTCCTTGCCCCTTCCATGTACCTAAATCCAGTTCTCCTTTTAAAATAGACAAATACTTGCAATGCCTAAACTTGATTTGTTTTTAAATTCTTTGCCTAGTAACTACATTATATACTTATCACAATAAAGCTATGAATATACTTCTTTCTTCTCTGACCTAGAAACTCTGAACACAAGGACCTTTGTCTGTTCAATTTCATATTATGATGTCAGCACTATATGGACAAAGAAAATAGTCAAAAATTTTTAAATGCTCAAAGAACAAATGATATAGTTACATGTTTCATATTTTTAAATCTGCATTACTTAGTTTGTTCCTGGGATTTTTTATAGTTAAAACCTTGCTAGGGCTTTTATTTATTTATTTCACCACATCAAGGATTATTAATCAACTGACGTTTAATGGCAGTCAATCATTTAAGCCAAGCACAGTTCAATAATTTTTGGATTCAATTTCTTTAATAACATTTCTGATGAAACATTGATTTTTTACTACACTTTCAATTTAATCTTCTACCATATGCAATAAAGTAGATTAAGAAAAGATGAGGAGAAACACATATTTGGTCATTGTTTAATCTTTATGATCCCCAAATGTTGATTCAACTGCTACACTATTCCAGACACTCAGCTAGATGGTAAGAATACACCTACAAGAAATATCATTTCAGGCCTCAACATCTCACACGTAGAAGGAATCAAGAAAGAAAATGACTGTGTTACATTCAGTAATACAGTATAAAACAGCTTTATACATATATACATTTGTATACTTCATATATTAATATATAAATAGAAAAGGGTAGTTAATTTTAAGTTTTTAGAGACATAAAGACATTTAAGATTATATTGGTTTTGCAGTTGAGAGGATACCTAGATGAAGGAGTGGTGTATGGGCTTTGCAAAGGTATATGGGCTTCAAATGGTACGCTGCCTTAACAGACGTGATGGTCCCTGTTATGTCTTAGAGTAAGTGAAGGCAATATATTAATAAAAGACTTGAACATATCAAATAAAATCAGGGTGTTCCACTTGATTTTATAGCATAGTTACATTTATAGCAAAAAAGCGAGGAAACTAAATATTTACCAACCACTCTAAATTATAATTTTTAAAAAATGTATCACCTCATTTACTTCTGAACACATGACATATGTAAATGAACAAAATACCTACATCTGTACAAGATGAGGGTTAGGTTGATTTTTAATGGTGTGATTTCAATTATTGCTTTGTAGTTAACTTTTGTCCTTTCATTTTGGTTCATATATGCAGACAGAACTATAATTTGAATGAATAATACATCCATACAATTTTAAGCCATTTTTAAGTTCCTTAGCAAGGGAAACTAGCAAGCCCCATTCAAAGATGCCAATTGATCTTACAAACTATCTAAAATACATATAATTAATTTTACAGGAGACTTTTCATTGCTGTTCAATTGCAGCTAAGTTTATTCCAGACCTTTTAAATAATGCCCAGTTTGTGAGAGATATTACTGCTACAAAATTTATGTTCAACAGAAACAAAAAAAAAAAAAAAAAAAAAATTATAGGGGGATAATTGCTTCACAAGCACCAAAAAATCACAGGGTTTAAAATCAAAATTGTATTGCATAGTTAAAGGCAAAATGGAGAATTTTTGACCCCCAATCACTTCCAGTAACGGTTGATTCTAATTTTTCTTTTCTTTGTCCTTTTCTTTAAGAAGCAAAGCTTATAACTTGATTTAAAATAAGCAGTATGATAGATATTCCTGTTATATGGATTAACAGTATCCATATAAGCTATCACAGTTACGTTTCTGAGTACTCAGTGTTTTAGACAGAGAAATTTAAGAGGGCTGTTAGAGATGATTAAAGAGAAAAGCGGTAAAAAGTCATCTTATTTTGTTATTCCTTCAAAGATTTGTTTTTTATTTCTGTTCAATTTAGCAGAGTTTTGACAAAGATTGGAAACATATACTTTCTTCCTTGGAGTATACACTATTAAATATTAGACAAGGAAATAAAAATATAAACATTTACTTTTTTGCTCACTGGAGGAACTTCATGAAGAGATGTGGGAAATTCAAGTTATGTTTGAAGAGCATGTACATGGGCAATTGCTTATAAATTACTGCTTTTCTTCCTGAAAATTATTTATGACATATAACTTAGTAAACATTATTAATTTATATAACTGATGTTCAAGGATATTTATATTATCATGATTCATAAACCCTTCTTTCAATGGGAAAAGTGAATTGTAATTTTACAACTATTGTCAAAAAATAATGAATCAACTATTGTTCAGCAGGAAGATATTAATTCCTCTTCCATGAATCAAGGTAAATTGAAAGTGATCAAACAGGAGATGGCAAGAGTGAACATAGACATTATAAGAATCAGCAAACTAAAATGGACTGGAATGGGTGAATTTAACTCAGATGACCATTATATCTACTACTGTCGGCAAGAATCCCTTAGAAGAAATGACGTAGCCCTCATAGTCACCAAAAAGAATCTGAAAAGCAGTATTTGAATGCAGTCTCAAAAATGATAGAATGATCTGTAATCGTTTCCAAGGCAAACCATTCAATATCAAGTACTCCAAGTCTATGCCTCAACCACTAAAGCTGAAGAAGCTGAAGTTGAATGATTCTCTGAAGACCTACAAGACCGTCTAGAAATAAAACTAAAAAAAAAAAAAAAAATGTCCTTTTCATCATAGGGGACTGGAATGCAAATGTAGGATGTCAAGAGACATCTAGAATAACAAGCAAGTTTGGCTTTGGAGTACAAAATGAAGCACGACCAAGGCTAACACAGTTTTGCCAAGAGAACGCACTGGTGATAGCAAACACCTTTTTCCAAAAACACAAGAGATGACTGTATACGTGGACATAACCAGATGGTCAATACTGAAATCAGATTGGTTATATTATTTGCAGCTGAAGATGGAGAAACTCTATACAATCAGCAAAAACAAGACCAGGAGCTGACTGTGGCTAAGATCATGAACTCTTTCATCAAATTCAGATTTAAATAGAAGAAAGTAGGGAAAACCGCTAGACCTATCAGGTATGACTTAAATCAAATCCCTTATGATTATATGGTGGAAGTGACAAATAGATTCAAGGGATTAGAACTGATAGAGAAAGTGTCTGAAGAACTATGAATGGAGGTTTGTGACATTGTACAGGAGGCAGTGATAAAAAATATCAAGAAAAAGAAATGCATAAAGGCAAAATGGTTGTCAGAGGAGGTCTTACAAATAGCAGAGAAAAGAAGGGAAAGGCAAAGGAGCAAAGGGAAGATATAACCTTTTGGATGCAGAGTTCCAAGAATAGCAAGGAGAGATAAGAAAGCCTTCCTAAGTGATCAGGGCAAAGAAATAGAGGAAAACAATAGAATGGGAAAGACTAGAGATCTCTTCAAAAAAATTAGAGATGCCAGGGAGCATTTAATGGAAAGATGGGCACACTAAAGGACAGAAATGGTATGGACCTAACAGAAGCAGAAGACATTAAGAAGAGATGGCAAGAATACACAGAAGAACTATACAAAAATGTATCTTGATGATCCAGATAACCACGATGGTGTGATCATTCTCCTAGAGCCAGGCATCCTGGAAAATAAAGTTAAGTGGGTCTTAGGAAGCATCACTACAAACAAAGCTAGTTCAGTTGATGGAATTCCAGCTGAGCTATTTCAAATCCTAAAAGATGATGCTGTGAAAGTGCTGCACTCAATATGCCAGCAAATTTGGAAAACTCAGCAGTGGCCACAGGACTGGAAAAGATTAGTATTCATTCCAATCCCAAGAAAGGCAATGCCAGAGAATGTTCAAACTCATCTCACACGCTAGCAAATTAATGCTCAAAATTCTCCAGTCTCGGCTTAAAGACTATGTGAACCGTGAACTTCCATATATTCAAGTTGGACTTTAAAAGGCAAAGAAACCAGAGATCAAATTGCCAACATCTGTTGGATCATAGAAAAAGCAAGAGAACTCCAGGAAAACATCTACTTTTCCTTCACTCATTATGCCAAAGAGTTTGACTAGGTGGATCACAACAAACTATGGAAAATTCTGCAAGAGATAGGAATATCAACCACCTTACCAGCCTTCTGAGAAATCTGTGTGCAGGTCAAGAAGCAACAGTTAGAACTGAGCATGGAACAGTGGACTGGTTCAAATGGGGAAAGAATTATGACAGGGCTGTATATTTTTACTCTGCTTATTTAACTTATGCAGAGTACATCATGAGAAACACTGGGGTGGATGAAGCACAAGCTGGAATCAAGACTGGAGAAATATCAATAATCTCAGATATGAAGATGACACCACCCTTATGGCAAAAAGTGATGAAGAATTAAAGATCCTCCTCATGAAAATGAAAGAGGACTGAAAAACCTGGCTTTAAACTCAACATTCGAAAAACGAAGATCATGGCATCCAGTCCCATCACTTCATGGCAAATAGATGGGGAAACAGTGGAAAGAGTGGCTGACTATATTTTTCTGGGCTCCAAAATCACTGCAGATGGTGAATGCAGCTAGGAAATTAAAAGATTCTTGCTCCTTGGAAGAAAAGCTATGACAAACGTAGACAGTACATTAAAAAGCAGAGGCATTACTTTGCCCTCAAATGTCCATATAGTCAAAGCTATGGTTTTTCCAGTAGTCATGTATGGATTTGACAGCTGGAACATAGAAAAGGTTGGATGTCAAAAATTTTGTGCTTTTGAACTGTGGTGTTGGAGAAGACTCTTGAGAGTACCTTTGAGTGCAAGGAGATCAAACAAGACAATCCTAATGGAAATCAGTCCTGAATATTCATTAGAATGACTGAGGCTGAACCTGAAGTATTTGGCCAACTGACTCCTTATAAAAGACTCTGATGCTGGGAAAGATTGAAGGCAGGAGGAGAAGGAGATGACAGACGATGAGATGTTTGGATGACATCACCGACTCAGATGGACATGCGTTTGAGCAAGCTCCGCGTGTGGGTGATAGACAGGGAGAAGCCTAGTGTGCTGGAGTCCCTGGGGTTGGAGAATCAGACACGACAGAGTGACTGAACTGAATTGAACTGAAGGACAATGAACAGTTTTGTGATTAAGTTAACAAACCTTTTTCAACATGCCTGAAACAAATTATGCAAATGTCTCCTCAGACTTTGAACTAGCTTTACCAACTTTCTGATTCTTTCATTGTTTTTCAACTGCTCAGTCATGTCCAATTTGTGGCCCCATGGACTGCCGCCTCACCAGGCTCGTGTCCTTCACTATCTCCCAGAGTTTGCTCAAATTCATGTCCATTGAATTGGTGATGCCATCCAAGCGTTTCCTCCTTTGTCATGCCCTTCTCCCCCTTCATTCAATCTTTCCTAGCATCAGGGTCTTTTTCAAGGAGTTGGCTCTTTACGTCTCATGGCCAAATGTTGGACCTTCAGCCTCAGCACCTGTCCTTTCAATGAATACTCAGGGTTGATTTCCTTTAGGATTGACTCATTTGATCTCCTTGCTCTCCAAGGAACTCTCAATTCTCCAACACCACAGTTCAAAATCATCAATTCTTCAGTGCTCAGCCTTCTTTATAGTCCAATTCTCACATCCATACATGACTACTGGAAAAATCATAGGCTTGACTACATAGACATTTGTTGGCAAAATGGTGTCTCTGCTTTTTAACAGGCTGTCTAGGTTTCCCCTAGCTTTTCTTCTAAGAGGCAACTGTCTTTTAATCTCATGGCTTCAGTCTCCATTGCAGAGATTTTGGAGCCTTAAGAAATTAATATCTGTCACTGTTTCCATTGTTTTGCCATCTATTTACGATGAAGTGATGGGATCAGATGCTATGATAATCTTTTTTTGTGTTTTTTTGAATGTTGAGTTTTAAGCCAGTTTTTCACTCTCCTTTTTTAATTCATCAACAATCTCTTTAGTTCCTTTTTGCTTTCTGACATTAGGATGGTGTTATTTGCATATCTGAGGTTATTGATATTTCTCTCGGCAATCTTGATTCCAGCTTTCACTTTATCCAACCCTGCATTTCACATGAGGTACTCTGCATGTAAGTTAAATTAACAGGGTCACAATATACAGCCTTGATGTACTCCTTTCCCAATTTGGAATCTCTCATTAATGAGATAAATAAAATTTGCCTCATGTTTTCCTTACATTTGCCTGGGAATTGTGTTTTAGCACTTTTAAAATTATGCCTCAACAACATTTTTAGCTCCATACACTTAAAGTTTCTTTAATATACTAGTTTGATATTTGAGAAGATGTTCCTTTTACTTTCTGTAATTGAACAAAAGAGGAAGTTATTATTTATAAAATTTAGTGATAAAATTAGATATTAGGGATAGGATTTTTTTGTGGAATAAAGGTGGAAGCATCTTAAGTTTTTTTTTTTTTTTTTTTACTATTTTTAGGCATGTAGAGACTTTAACACAATCCCTGGCCTCATAGATTTGCACCCCTGAAACACTGCAGTCATCACTCTTATTATTTCCCATGTAATAGGATGCTGGCAAGCCAAAGGGATAGCTCTAATTAAAAACATTCTCTTTGAGACTTCCCTGGTGGTCCAGTGGTAAGAATTCTCCTTGCCATGTAAGTGTCACCAGTTCAATCCCTGGTCAGGGAATTAAGATCCCACATGCAACCTGGGCAACCAAGCCCAAGTGCTACAACTACCGAGCCTGTACATGCCACCACCCATGTACTACAACTAGAAAGAAGCCAGTGTGCAGCACAAAGGTCCTGAGTGCCACAACTAAGACCCCTGCAGCCAAATGAGTAAATAAAGATGTGAAATTAAAAAAAAAAAAAAAGCTTTCTTTTTTTACAAGAAAAATAAAAGACATTTTAGCAACTTGCCAATCAGCTTTGTAGAAAAATTATTATTAAAAGGACCATACATCTTTAGATTAACATCTGGTAGATAGTAACAAGTTAATAAGATTTAGTGTTACTTCCTTCTCAGGAACTTTCTTTTTTATCTTTATTTATTTATAACATTTTATTTTGTATTGGGTTATAGCTGATTAACAGTGGTCTCATAATTTCAGGTGAACAGTACTCTCTTCCTTTTGACTTCACTCAAATTACTTTGTTCATTTGCTAATAAGATTGTATCTTATTATATTTAAATATTTTATTAATCAACTGACTGAACAAAGTAACTTTTCAATAAATTTGAAAAAAGTATGTATAACTCCACTGACTATGTCACAGGAATATGTGATATTCACCTTAAAACTAAAAACAAAAAAAATATTGATAGGAAAATATTTCTTTGTATCTCAGACTCTTAATATCACATAAAATATATTTTTCCTGATGCAAATTTAAGGTAGAATATACAACATGCAATATGCAAAAGAATAGTCAAAATAATATAATTACATTTACCATAAAAGGTATATATGGTCATGTAATTTACTTAGAAAAAAATATTGGTCTTTAAATGATGTAAATTTTTAAGACTTTGAAAATGTACATACAAATGTCTAAATATACCATTGCCACCATATTTATTTGAATTTATTTCTCTCATTTTTTAAAAATACCCCTGTTCAGTATAATATCAAGAAGTTAAAGAGGAGTTGTGTTTGTTGAAGTTACAGCTGATCTTGCCATACACTAAAGTCTTATATGAACCAACTATAATTTTAATATATTTCTAAATTGGAATCTGAGAATCAGTAGGATAGAATAAAATAAGAATCATAGGTAATGCCTTATCTGAATCTCCACTTGAATAAAATATACTGAAATGTCTTACACAATTTGATTTAATTACCAAAATTTTTCAGTCACCAGTTCAAATTTGAAACTATACTTATTAAATAAATAAGATATGCTTTGAAAGTTTTAATTTGTTATTAAAGTTGTCTAGTCAAAATGCTGTAGTAATTGTAGATGCAAAAGGAGACTATATGGCACTTTAAATACTAGCCATATTATTAAATATAATAACAGCATCAAGCACCAAATTTTCGTGTTATGGGTCACTTACATTATTAATAGAAGTTTCGACTAGTCGAAATTATGGTTTCTCCAGTAGTCATGTATGTATGTGAGAGTTGGACTATAAAGAAAACTGAGCGCCAAAGAATTGATGCTTTTGAACTGTTGTGTTGGAGAAGACTCTTGAGAGTCCCTTAGACCACAAGGAGATCCAACCAGTCCATCCTAAAGGAAATCAGTCCCAAACATTCATTGGAAGGACTGATGTTGAAGCTGAAACTCCAGTACTTTGGCCACCTGATGCAAAGAAATGACTCGCTTGAAAAGACCCTAATGCTGGGAAAGATCAAAGGCAGGAGGAGAACGGAATGACTGAGGATGAGATGGATGGATGGCATCACCAACTCAGTGGACATAAGTTTGAGTAAGCTCTGGGTATTGGTGATGGACAGGGAATCCTGGTATGCTGCAGTCCAAGGAGTTGCCAAGATTCAGACACAACTGAGTGACTGAACTGAAAAATATTTATGAGGAAGCTTTAGGCTTGAAGCATGAGAAGAAACAAGATAATTTTGAAGAAATATATGGAAACTTTAATTGTGGAGATATTATTATGAAGGTAGAAATGGACAAATAATATTCAGGAGGCACAGAATCAACTACTCCATTGCTATTCTGCCTTAGTATAAACTGCCCATAGAGAAAGAGGTTTTCCTGGCTAAAGCAATACTGAAAAATGCCGGTGTATATATGATCAATTATTAATTTGACCTGAAAGCAATGTATTTAAGTGTTGTTTGTTGGTTTATTGAACAAACGTATTATGAAAATGTTGGGAATAAAGCCAAATGGCATTTTGCCTCAAATTTCTATTGAGAGAACAGGTAGATAGCAAGTGAGAGTCTGTTTTGATTGTTTTATGTAAGTGTATATGGAACAACTCTATCAAGCAGATGAGGAAAAAAGCAGGAATGAAATATGACTCAAAATCTTAAGTCTTAGTGGCCTAAAAATGAGAGCACTATTGGTAAAAACAGAAGAATCTTGTGAATTGGATTCTTGCTTGAATTAGAATGTCACTTGCACATGAATATGTTTACTTTGAAGCATTCAAATGACATCCTATAGAGAATAAATGTGATTTGAAGACAAAATTTATTATCCATCTATAAAAACTTATCTACTCCAAGTGTAAAATGACTTATACTGAGTGTAAAATGATTCATAAGTTACGGTTATTTACTGTTTTGGAGATCCTTCAACTTTCCAGTTATAATTATGATTTTGAGATTGTAAATTCTATCAGTTTATCCTAAGAAATCCACTTATATCATCTCATGCTTATGATGGGAGGGGTATTGGTATTCCCATTTGTCAGACAAGAAAGGCTCAAAGAAGGTAAATAATTTCAAGGGGTGAGCTGAGCCGTACTGTCAGAGTAGCTGATTGACACAAAAAGCCAAAATGAAAGTAACATATAAGCCTTTAGTCGCTCAGTGCAAAAGTGTAAGCAAGCAGCTTAATTCGAGAAAAGGCTACCTTCTCTCATTGCTCCATTTCTCTCCGGTGAGAGTGCTAGTTAAGGACTGGGTGATCACCCACTATTAAGAGACGTTGAAAAAAAGGAACCTGCAGCTTTATGGACCTGGAGGAGAAGAGGAAGGAAGGGTAAGGTCTAGGAGACCAAACAACTAAATACTGAGAAGAGTGGAAAAAAGTGTATCCATCATCCCCTGCTGCTGCTGCTGCTGCTGCAGCGTCGCTTCAGTCGTGTTCGACTCTGTGCGACCCCATAGACGGCAGCCCACCAGGCTCCCCCGTCCCTGGGATTCTCCAGGCAAGAACACTGGAGTGGGTTGTCATTTCCTTCTCCAATGCATGAAAGTGAAAAGTGAAAGTGAAGTCGCTCAGTCGTGTCTGACTCTTAGCGACCCCATGGACTGCAGCCCACCAGGCTCCTCCGTCCATGGATTTTCCAGGCAAGAGTACTGGAGTGGGGTGCCATTGCCTCCCCTGCTTCTATCCCCCCAAAAATGTCTCAGGCAAGAAAGTCTGTGCTGTAGATAGTGTCTGGTGAAGACGCCCCCTAGTGGACATGCTTGGGTTCTGAATACTGATGACCCAAGTGCACAGCCGGCATGGGCATCCCACAGGCCTTGACTGCTACTCCCTTCAGAGTGGTGGATGCATTGTCTGTTCAGCCCAGCTGGTGTGAGGAAGGCAGCCTTCCCTATGAGTCCTGCCCAGTAAAGCCTTTGTAATGCCCTGTGGTCAGGCCTCAAAGATCACACGTAGGTTTCTGACCAGGAGGCCAGACCCAACAATTTCGGCACAAACTGATTTAAACAAAATGTGTACGTTAAGACTTGAAAAAAAAACCAATATTTTCTTCGATTCAAAAGTTCTGGTGTCACTAAAAACATTTTTAGTAAATTATCTATGACTTTATTGATATTTCTATAATCTCTTGTAATTTGACTGAAGTGAAGTGAAGTTGCTCCGTCGTGCCCGACTCTTTGTGACCCCACGGACAGTAGCCTGCCCCAAGCTCCTCCGTCCATGGGATCTTCTAGGCAAGAGTACTGGAGTGGGTTGCAGTTTCCTTCTCCAGGGAATCTTCCCAACCCAGGGATCGAACCCAGGTCTCCCGCATTGTAGACAGACGCTTTACCATCTGAGCCACGAGGGAAGTCTATTCCTTACCAATAAAGTATATGTTTGGAAATATTTATTGTAATGCGGGATAGAGAACAGAGGAGTTGATAGAGGTTCAGATCATGAGGCCCCTTAAAAGAAGAAGGAGGGAGCAACTATGTGCTGGCATTTCTGTTAGGGAGTTCTACTTGCCTGATGTACCATACAATTCACCAATCTTCAGAAATAAAACCAACAGGTTTAACTGATATTTCATTGATACATTAGTATCAGTTTTTTTTCTGCTATATCTTCATACACACAAGCTTTGTTCACTGGCAGTATTTCTTAATTCTTATTTTACAACCATGTAACAAATATCAAAATTACATCTGGATAGGAAGCATCCAGTGAATATTATTGAGTTGAATATGGTAAGCAGTCAATAACGCATCAAGCTTTGTTATTCCTGGAGATCAGTGTCTTTTTCTTGTACATTCGGGCTACAGGAGAGTACAGATGTCAGTCTGAATCTTGATATTAGAAATGACAAATTGTGATTTCAGGCTTAAAACTGGAAAAACCAACTTGATAGGAAGTTAAATGGAATAAATTACTAATTAGAAAAGGAGGTTTCAGATTGAGATGCATTATGAAATTCAAACTTAAATTTCATTCGGGTTTAATGTTACAATTAATGGAAAAAGTTATTTCAAATGTCCTTCTTGGCATCACTGTGCACATTAAAACTAATATGGTTGTCATTCATTTTTGGTGAATCTGAGGAAGTAAAATAATGATACTCTGATACTAGTTATATATATTAACTTTTACTTAAGCATAATCTTAATCATAGAATTTCCGGTCTTATGTTTCTTTTAAGCAGTTTAGCACTGAGGTCATATTTCTGGTTCCACTATGACATTTCGTTCATAAGAAAATCTTTAGATTCATCAGGACTCATTGATATTTTAAGTTCAATTTTTGAGTGTTTTGTTCCAATTTCCCATAACTACAATATTTCCAGATCAAACATAGAAATTATATATTTTTCAAATAAAATAGATATTTTAAATAAAATAAAAAAATGTTAGGGAGATTAACATTTTTGAGTGCCAATCAGATAATAAACACAGTGTTAATGCATTATATTAAACTAACATTCAATTGTGCTAAAAATCTTATAAGGAAAGGTGCTTTTTTTTCTCTATTTATGTATGAGAAGATGAAGCTATGTGATTGATTAGCCAAAATCACATAAAGAAAGCTGAAAGTAAAACCAGAAATGAAGCCAGATTTGTTGGTTCTAAAGTTTTACCATTATTTCTGTGTAGAATAGTTTCCATTAATGTCTAAATCTTCCTTGTGTATTTGGTTTGAATTCAAAAAGAGTTATTTTGTCATATCATCATCATAAAACTATTTCAAGGTCCATATCTATAAGATAATATCAAGATATATTTAATTTTTTCTCAATAGCAACTTGTATTTCAAATGTGAAGTCATATGCTTTTTTTAAGCATAGAGTAGAAATGCTGTAATTTTAGTCAAATTCACTTTAATATTCCAAGAAAATATCTGATAATATCCATGGGAAATCATCCGGCTGTCCACTACTCATCACTATGGTAATAGAAATAAAAAATTGGTGAATATCCAAAATGAATTTCATATAATTAACCATTACGGTTTTTAAGCTTTTGTATTTTCCACAAAGATACTTTGTGGGAATTCATATTGTAAACATATTGTGAAATACGGGTGTTAAAAACTGGTAATCTTAGAAAATGGTCAATTTATGAAGACTTTAAATTTGCATGTGATTAAAAAGGACTTTCTAGAAGGCTGTTATTTCTATATGATGGGTATTTTATTCTGTTGCTCTACTGGTGAACAATATTGCCTGCTCTTGACAATTGGAGAAGACAGAGAAGGGCAAGCTGGTTTCCCCCATCTCCAAAGGCAGCTGCTGTGATGCTGACCAGAGGCCCCATGGAATTTACATATTATTTACAACAACTCCTGATTCTCTGCTTTTTTCCAATCTCCACTGCATCTCACTTCTGCATAAGGTTGACACTAAAGTTTTGCAAACTGCAAATATATCTAAAGTCAATAATAGCTAAAAGAGAAGAAATGATACAGATTTTTGTTTTTAATTGAACAATTGCTTTACAGTGTTGTGTTAATTTCTGCTATCCATCAAAAGCAATCAGCTGTAGGTATACACATATGTCTCCTTCCTTTCAAAACTCTTTTCCACCTCCCACCATGTCCCACCCTTTTTAGGTTTACACAAGGTGCTGGGTTTGAACTCCTTGTGTAACAAAGATAATTCCCATTGACTCTCTGTTTTACATATGGTAATGTATATGTTTCAATGCTACTCTCTCAATTCATCCCATCTTTTCCCTCCTCCACTGTATCCACAAATATACTGTCTATGTCTGCATCTCTATTGTTGTTATTCAATCACTAAATTGTGTCTGACTCTGCAACTCCATGAACTGCAGCACACCAGCGTCCCTGTACTTCACTCTCTCCCTGAGTTTGTTCAAACTCACGTTCATTGAGTCAATAATGTCATTCAACCATCTCATCCTCTGTTGTCCCCTTTTCCTCCTGTCTTCAAACTTTCCCAGCAACAGGGTTTTTTTCCAATGAGTTGGTACTTTGCATCAGGTAGCCAAAGTATTGGAGCTTCAGATTCAGCATCAGTCCTTCCAGTGCATATTCAGGGTTGCTTTCCTTTAAGATTGACAGGTTTGAGCTCCTTGCTGTTCAAGGGACTCTCAAGAGTCTTCTCCAGCACCACAATTCAAAAGCATAAATTCTTTGATGCTCAGCAGTCTTTATGGTTCAACTCTCACATCCATATGTGACTACTGGAGAAACCATAGCTTTGTCCATATCAGCAAAATGATGTCTCTGCTTTTTAATATGCTGTCTAGGTTTGTCATAGTTTTTCTCCCAAGGAGCAAGCATCTTTTAATTTCATGGCTGCAGTCTTGAGTGACTTTAGAGCCTAAAAAAGTGAAATCTGTCACTGTTTTCACTTTTCCCCTATCTATTTGCCATGAAGTGATGTGATCAGATGCCATGATCCTAGGTTTTGAATGTTGAGTTTGAAGCCAGCTTTTTCAGTCTTCCTCTTTCACCCTCATCAAGAGGCTCTTTAGTTCCTTTTTTGTGATTACAGTGGAATCATCTACATATCTGCGGTTATTGATATTTCTCCCAGTAATCTTTATTCCAGCTTGAGATTCATCCAGCCCAGCATTTTGCATGATGTATTCTGCATATAAATTAAATAAGCAGTATGATGATATAGTCTTGACGTATCCTTTCTCATTTTTGAATCAGTTCATTTTTCCATGTCTGATTATCACTGTTGTTTCTTGTCCTGCATACAGGTTTTCAAGGGGCAGGTAAGGTGGCTTGGTTGATATTCCCATTTCTTTAAGAATTTTCCACAGTTTGTTGTGATCCACACAGTCCAGTCCTGTTGGAAAAGGTCAGTTTTCATTTCAATCCCAAAGAAAGGTAATGCCAAAGACCATTCAAACTATTGCACAATTGCATTCATCAAACATGCTAACAATGTAATGCTCAGAATTCTCCAAGTCAGGCTGCAACACTACATGAACTGTGAGCTTCCAGATGTTCAAGGTGGGTTTAAAAAAGGCAGAGGAACCAGAGATCAAATTGCCAACATCCACTGGGTCATCAAAAAAGCAAGAGAGTTCAAGAAAAATATCTACTGCTGCTTTATTGATTACACTGAAGCCTTTGACTGTGTGGATCAAAATAAACTGCAGAAAATTCTTCAAGAAATGGAAATACCAGACCACCTGATGTGCCATCTGAGAAATCTGTATGCAGGTCAGGAAGCAGTAGTTAGAACTGGGCATGGAACAACAGAATGGTTCCAATATGGGAAAGGAGTATGTCAAAGTTGTCTATTGTCAGCCTGCTTATTTAATTTATATGCAGAGTACATCATGTGAAATGCCGGGCTGGATGAAGCACAAGCTGGAATCAAGATTGCCAGGAGAAATATCAGTAACCTCGGATATGCAGAGGACACCACGTTTATGGCAGAAATTGAAGAACTAAAGAACCTCTTGATGAAAGTGAAACAAGAGAGTGGAAAAGTTAGCTTAAAACTCAACATTCAAAATACTAAGATCATGGGATCTGGCCCCATCACTTCATGGCAAATAGATGGGGAAACAATGGAAACAGTGAGAGACTGTTTTCTTAGGCTCCAAAACCACTGCAGATGGTGACTGCAGCCATGAAATTAAAAGATGCTTACTCTTTTGAAGACAAGTTATGACCAACCTAAACCACATATTAAAAAGCAGAGACATTACTTTGCCAACAAACATCTGTCTAGTCAAAGCTATGATTTTTCCAGTGGTCATGTACAGATGTGAGAGTTGGACTATAAAGAAAACTGAGTGTCGAAGAATTGATGCTTTTGAACTGTGGTGTTGGAGAAGACTCTTGAGAGTCTCTTGGACTGCAAGGAGAACCAATCAGTCTATCCTAAAGGAAATCAGTCCTGAATATTCATTGGAAGGACTGATTCTGAAGCTGAAACTCCGATGCTTTGGCCATCTGATGCAAAGAACTGACTCATTTGAAAAGACCCTGATGCTGGGAAAGATTGAAGGAGGAAGGAGAAGGGGACAACAGAGAATGAGATGGTTGGATGGCATCAACTACCCAAAGGACATGAATATAAGCAAACTCTGGGAGTTGTGATGGACGGGGAGCCTTGAATGCTGCTGTCCATGGGTGGCAAAGAGTAGGACATGACCGAGCGACTGAACTGAACTGACTTGATAAAACAGAAATAGATGTTTTTCTGGAATTCCCTTGCTTTTTCTATGATCCAACGGATCTTGGATCTAATTTAATCTCTGGTTCCTCTACCTTTTCTAAATCCAGCTTGTACATCTGAAAGTTTTTAGTTCATGTACTGTTGAAGCCTAGCTTGAAGGACTTTGAGCATTACTTTACTAGCATGTGAAATAAGAGCAATTGTATGGTACTTTGAACATTCTTGGCATTGCAATTCTTTGCAATTGGAATGAAACTGAACTTTTCCAGTCCTGTGGCCACTACTGAGTTTTCCAAATTTGCTGGCATTTTGAGTGTAGAGTTTAAAAGCATCATCTTTTAGGATTTGAAGTAGCTCAGATGAATTCTGTCACCTCCACTAGCTTTGTTTGTAATGATGCTTCCTAAGGCCCACTTGACTTCACACTCCAGAATGACTGGCTCTAGATAATTGACCATACCATCATGGTTACTGGGTTCATTAAGACCTTTCTTGTACAGTTCTTCTTTTATTCTTGCCACCTCTTTTTAATCTCTTCTCTTCTCTTAGATATGTGCTACTTCTGTTCTTTATTGTGCTCATCTTTGCATGAAATATTCCCATGGTATCTCCAGTTTTCTTGAAGAGATCTCAAGTCTTTCCCATTCTGTTGTTTTCTTTTATTTCTTTGCATTGTTCACTTAAAAATCAGCACCCATTTTTTCTAGATTCTGTCTATATGCTTTAATAAATGATATTTGTTCTTCCTCTTTCTGACTTAGTTCACTCTGTATAACAGGCTCTAGGTTCATCCAGGTTACTAGAACTGACTCAAATCTGTTACTTTTTTGGCTGAGTAATGCTCCATTGTGTGTATATACCACAACTTCTTTATCCATTCATCTTTTGATGGAAATTTAGGCTGCTTCTATATCATGGCTATTGTAAATAGTCTTGCAATGACCATAGTGGTACTTGTGTCTTTTAAAATTGGAGTTTTTTTCAGGGTATATGCCCAGACCTAAAAGCTATTCCACAGCAAAGAAAACCATAAACAAAATAAAAAGATAGCCCTCAGAATGGGAGAAAATAATCACAAATGAGGCAACTGAAAAAGGATTAATGTCCAAAATATACAAGCAACTCATGCAGTTTGATATTAGGAAAACAAACAACCCAATCAAACAAACAACCAAAAAGCATGATCAGAAGACCTACGCAGACATTTCTCCAAAGAAGACATACAGATGGCTAATAAACACATGAAAAAATGCTCGGTATTACTTATTAATAGAGAATTGCAAATTGAAACTACAATGAGGTGTCACTGACTAGTGAGTCACCTCACACTAGTCAGAATGGTCATTATCAAAAATCTACAAACAATAAATGCTGGAGAGTATGTGGAGAAAAGGGAACCCTTTTACATAGTTGGTGGCAATGTAAATTTATAAAACCACTATGGCGAATAGGTTGGAAATTTCTGATACAGAATTTAGAAGATATGCACTAAGTTGTGACAGCAAGTTAGAGGAGTGAACACTTATTTTGCTTATTTTCATTTTTTATTGACGTGTAGTTGTATTATAAAGTTATGCTACTTTTAGGTTTAAAGTTCAGTGATTGAGTTATAGTCATAAATATATATATTATACAATTAAATATAAATGTACAATATATTTATATAATTGCATATAAATAAATATATAATATATGCTCCTTTTCAGATTCTTTGCCCTTATAGGTTATTAAAAGATATGGAATAGTTAACTCTGCCATGCAGAAGGTCCTTGTGGTTTATTTACTTTATGTATAATAGTATGTATATATTAATCCCAGATTCCTAATTTATCTTCTGTCCTCCCTTTCCTCTTTGGCAACCATGAGTTATTTTCTATGTCTGTGGGTCTATTTCTGTTTGTAAATAAGTCCATTTGTATCATTTTTTTTAGATTCCACATGTATTTTTAAATGATAAAGAGCAACACTCTGTTCTAGACACTCAAGATATTTTAGAGTAACAGGTGATGTTTTATTTTCTCAAGAACTACAAAATTCCTATTTTGAAATAGAGCTCTGCAAGCATTTTAAGAGAACACAAAAAGTAATGAACTTACATTGAAGGATAAAACTTTTAATGTGTTATGGTTAAAAAATTATAGATCTATTTTCATATACCTCTACCTCTATTTGTACTGTTCATACTGTTCATGGAGTTCTCAAGACAAGAATACTGAAGTGGTTTGCCATTCCCTACTCCGGTAGACCACATTTTATCAGAACTCTCCATCATGACCCGTCCATCTTGGGTAGCCCTACATGGCGTGGCTCATAGTTTCATTGAGTTGGACAAAGCTGTGGTCCATGTGATCAAATTGGTTAGTTTTCTGTGATTGTGGTTTTCAATTTGTCTGCCTTCTGATGAAGGATAACAGGCTTACGGAAGTTTCCTGATGGGAGAGACTGACAGAGGGGGAAACTGGGTCTTGTTCTGATGGGCAGGGCCATGCTCAGTAAATCTTTAATCCAATTTTCTGTTGATGGGTGGAGGTGTGTTCCCTCCCTGCTATTTGCCTGGGGCCAAACTATGGTGGAGGTAATGAAGACATTCGTGACCTCCCACAAAAGTTCCCACACACTGCTGCACTCAGTGCCCCCAACCCTGCAGCAGGACACCACCTACCCACGCCTCTGCAGGAGACTCTTGGACACCCACAGGCAAGTCCGTGGCAGTCTCCTGTGTGGTCACTGCTCCTTTCTCTTGGGTCCTGGTGCACAACATTCTGCTGTGCCCTCCAAGGCCTGTTTGCCAGTCTTATGTAAGTTCTGGCAGCTCTACGGTAGGGTTTATGGCGACCTCCTCCAAGAGGGCTTATACCATACCCAAGTCTGTTGCACCCAGAGCCTCTGTCCTTGCAGCAGTCCACTGCCAACACGTACCTCCACAGGAGATGCTCAAACACAATTCTGTCTCAATTTCTGTGGGGTCCCTGTGTCCTGGTGTGGACAAGGTTTGTTTTAGCCCTCTGAGCATCCTGATGGAAATGAGGTTTTGTTCTAAACGTGAATTTGCCCCTCCTACCATCTTGCTGGGGCTTGTCTGATGTTAGAGTGGGGTATCTCCACATGGCCAGTTCAGCAAAGCATAGCTGCAGCTCCTGACCTTGGATGTGGAGTATCTCCTCTCAGCTGCTAACCACTCCCAGCACCATGCAGCATCTGCTCATTGCTACTAAAAGATGATGCTGTCAAAGTGCTGCACTCAATATGCCAGCAAATTTGGAAAACTCAGCAGTGGCCACAGGACTGGAAAAGGTCAGTTTTCATTCCAATCCCAAAGAAAGACAATGCCAAAGAATGCTCAAACAAAGACACAGTTGCCCTCATCTCACACACTAGTAAAGCAATGCTCAAAATTCTCCAAGCCAGGCTTCAGCAGTACATGAACCATGAACTTCCAGATGTTCAAGCTGGTTTTAGAAAAGGCAGAGGAATCAGAGATCAAATTGCCAACATCCGCTGGATCATTGAAAAAGCAAGAGTTCCAGAAAAACATCTATTTCTGCTTTATTGACTATGCCAAAGCCTTTGACTGTGTGGATCACAATAAACTATGGAAAATTCTTCAAGAAATGAGAATACCAGACCACCTGACTTGCCTCTTGAGAAACCTATATGCAGGTCAGGAAGCAACAGTTAGAACTGGACATGGAACAACAGACTGGTTCCAAATAGGAAAATGAGTACGTCAAGGCTGTATATTGTCACCCTGGTTATTTAACTTATATGCAGAGGACATCATGAGAAACGCTGGGCTGGAAGCAGCACAAGCTGGAATCAAGATTGCCAGGAGAAATATCAATCACCTCAGATATGCAGATGACACCACCCTTATGGCAGAAAGTGAAGAGGAACTAAAAAGCCTCTTGATGAAAGTGAAAGAGGAGAGTGAAAAAGTTGACTGAAAGCTCAACATTCAGAAAAGTAGGATCATGGCATCTGGTCCTTCACTTCATGGCAAATAGATGGAGAAACACTGGAAACAGTGTCAGACTTTTTTTTTGGACTCCAAAATCACTGCAGATGGTGACTGCAGCTATAAAATTAAAGGATGCTTACTCCTTGGGAGAAAAGTTATGACCAAACTAGACAGCATATTAAAAAACAGAGACATTACTTTACCAACAAAGTCCATCTAGTCAAGGCTATGGTTTTTCCAGTAGTCATGTATAGAAGTGAGAGTTGGACTATAAAGAAAGGTGAGTGCTGAAGAATTGATGCTTTTGAACTGTGGTGTTGGAGAAGACTCTTGAGAGTCTCTTAGAGTGCAAGGAAGTCCAACCAGTTCATCCCAAAGGAAATCAGTCCTGAATACTCATTGGAATGACTGGTGTTGAAACTGAAACTCCAATACTTTGGCCATCTGATGCAAATAGCTAATTCATTTAAAAATACCCTGATGCTGGGAAAGATCGAAGGCGGGAGGAGAAGGGGATGACAGAGGATGAGATGGTTGTATGGCATCACTGACTCAATGGACATGAGTTTAAGTAAACCCTAGGAGTTGGTGATGGATAGGGAGTCCATGGGGTCGCAAAGAGTCGGACATGACTGAGCGACTAAACTGAACCTCTATTTATAACATAAAACAACTTTCAGTAAGTATATGTATTTGACAATCAAAAAGTACATAATCTTCAAATTTAAAGGGCTCATAATTTTATGTTTTCTGTTTTCCAATTATTCTCTAAATTATTTTATCCAAAGATTTTCTAAATTTCAGTCTTTAAAATAAATGACATTGCCATGATTATGGATACATACATACAGAGAAAAATCAAAATAGCAAAAAGAAGTCCTCATCTCTGGACCTCAGATTTGGACTGAAAGGAGATCCAACCAGTCCAGTCTGAAGGAGATAAACCCTGGGATTTCTTTGGAAGGAATGATGCTAAAGCTGAAGCTCCAGTACTTTGGCCACCTCATGCGAAGAGTTGACTCACTGGAAAAGACTCTGATGCTAGGAGGGATTGGGGGCAGGAGGAGAAGGGGACGGCAGAGGATGAGATGGCTGGATGGCATCACTGACTTGATAGACGTGAGTCTGAGTGAACTCCAGGAGATGGTGATGGACAGGGAGGCCTGGCGTGCTGCGATTCATGGGGTTGCAAAGAGTCGGACACGACTGAGCGACTGAAGTGAACTGAACTGAGGCTTTCAAAAATTAGCATGTGGTCCAACTAATATAAAAACGAAAAAACAGAGCAAATTTAGTGCATTAATTATGCAGTAGAGATCCACAGTTCAATTTGTCAGGCATGAGAAATTCAAAAATGTCTCATGTAATAGAATGACTGCCTTTATTTTTTAGTAATTATTTCAAATGCATTTCTTAATTGATAACAACTAACTTATGTCTTTAAGAAAGTATTTATATACCCTCATTGTCTTTGTTTTATGTACAATAAGATGAAACCAGTATTGAAAAATTTCACTTTTGTCCATCCATCCGTATAATCTTTCTTATCACTTAAAAATTTCTCTTGAATATTTAATTGCCTTAGACCTTATATGAATTTAATTAAATAGAAATAATAAATTTGAAATATATAAGCAAGACCTAGGGAATTTCACTATTTCCAATATCTCAAATATGTTAATTTAAAGCTTGCTAAGCAGAGACTGCAAGCTATTCTGTAATTTAATTAGAGATTCCAATTAAAGAGTAAAAGTGGTAGCCCAAATGAACAGATATTTGTCATTGACTTGAATTATGCCAGAAATCAGTCATTTTAGTTGGAAAATTCAAAACCATAATTTCTTTTCTTTTTTTTTCTTTTGTAAACAATGTGTCACAGCATAAAAAAGAGTATACCTGTAAAAGCTGAACCTAAGACTAAAGTAAAACATTATAAAAAATTAAATACAGAGTGGTTTCATTGATAATGTAACATTTCATTGTAAAATTCTGACAACCAGGGACTCTATTCAATAAACATGAAAAAGGGGAATAAATTTAGAAACAATAATAATCATAATTAACCATAGTGAAAAGTGAAGTCGCTCAGTTGTGTCCGACTCTTTGTGACCCCATGGACTATAGCCTACAAGGTTCCTCCATCCATGGAATTTTCCAGACAAGAGTACTGGAGTGGGTTGCCATTTCCTTGGCCAAAGTTTAATCCCTAGTTGAGAAACTAAGCTCTTGCAAGCCTCACAGAATGGCCAAAATATATATGCATGTGTATGTGTGTGTATTTAATGTTTATATATTTAATATATAAATGTGCTTATGTTTTGGACTTCCCTGGTGGCTCAGAAGGTAAAGCGTGTGTCTACAATACTAGAGACCTGGGTTCAATCCCTGGGTTGGGAAGATTCCCTGGAGAAGGAAATGGCAACCCACTCTAGTACTTTTGCCTTGAAAATCCTATGGACAGAGGAGCTTGGTGCCAGCTACTGTCCATGGGGTCGTGTTTCAAGTTATAATTTTTAAAAACATATCATTTGGAAGTCATTTATTTACTCTAATGTCACATAAATATTAAAATCATTAGAATGAATTTTTACAAATAGTGTTAATTAAAAAATTAAAAATACTAAACCAAAATTTATAGTCATAATAGTTTTGTTAGTGCACTTGAGAATGAAATGATAGTGCTATATTGATATCATAGTATCTAATTGCATTCAATATATTGTACAATAAAATAGCTAAAAAATATAGAAAAATCCTATTGTGAAGAATCAGTACCAATATAACCCAAAGCACAACGATGTATGTTTAGTTAAATACAACTTTAACCATGCTTCCTTGTGATGCTTTATAGTTCTGTTGAGATTATCCAATAACTCTAGACATAAAATAAGGAACACATTTTCTGCACTGTCATATGACCCAGCAATCCCACTGCTGGACATACACACCGAGGAAACCAGAACCGAAAGAGAAATGTGTACCCAGTGTTCATCACAGCACTGTTTACAATAGCTAGGACATGGAAGCAAGCAATATTTCCATCAGTAGAAATGAATAAGAAAGCTGTGGTACATATACACAATGGAATATTACTCATCCATTAAAAAGAATACATTTGAATCAGTTCTAATGAGGTGGATGAAACTGGCCTGTAAAACAGAGTGAAGGAAGTCAGAAAGAAAAACACCAATACAGTATACTTACATATATATATCTGGAATTTAGAAAGATGGTAATGATGACCCTATATGTGAAACAGCAAAAGAGACACATATATAAAGAATAGACTTTTGGATTCTGTGGGAGAAGGCGAGGGTGGGACAATTTGAGAGAATAGCATTGAAACCTGTATATTACTATATGTGAAATAGATCACCAGTCCAGATTCAATGCATGAGACAGAGTGCTCAGGGACAGTGCACTGAGATGACCCTGAGGGATGGGATGCGGAGGGAGGTGGGAGGGAGGTTCAGAATGGGGGACACATATACACCCATGGCTGACTCATGTCGATGTATGGCAGAAACCACTACAATATTGTAAAGTAATTAGCCGCCAATTAAAATAAATTAATTAGTTAAAAAAATCATTTTCTGCTTTAAAAATCTATTTAAGTTGGAAAAATAAATCTTTAGGTACTGACACAAATATTTCCCATATTGAAGAGAAGCATGTAAGATAGATGTATTCTTATCTGACACTTTTTTGAAGCTTCTGCATTTTGTTCTAATGTTGTTGAATACTGAAATGGTTCTTAGTGTTGTCACCACGCTTTTATTTTCCTTGACTTAGTGAACCTTCCTGAAACACCAATGCAATCTTGAATGAAAGTGTTGAAAACAGGAACCTTTTCTTCTTACAGATCTCAAAATGAAGCTTTCAAGGTTTGCCCCTTAAATACAGTGCTTATTCTAGAAGTTATGAATATGTGTTGGGAGATAAAGGATGCTCATTTTATTCTGAGTGTGTCCAAGAATATTACCATCAATGATTCTTTTCTATTAAATATGGGTTTTTTCAGATTTTGGAATGATGTTAAGAATTTTCTCTCAGTCTTTTACTATAGTTAGTTTATTTTTATAATATACATCAGCTTTGTTTTCCTGGATAAAGCAAATTGGGCCATGATGTATTCTCGTGGCCAAGATATTCATTAGATTGTGGTAGTTATCTTCTACTTTAATGTGCCATAAATTTTATCAATAATTAGAGTTGAAAAGCATCCAGTGTTTTGTTTTTAATATATTAAGGTGATCAAAGTAGTCTGATAATTTGGTAGATTATAGTGTCTAGTTTTCTGGAGAAGGAAATGGCAACCCACTCCAGTGTTCTTGCCTGGAGAATCCCAGGGACAGGGGAGCCTGGTGGGCTGCTGTCTATGGGGTCGCACAGAGTCGGACACGACTGAAATGACTTAGCAGCAGTGTCTAGTTTTCAAGGATTAAACTACCTTATCATTCCTGAGACAATATTACTTGCTCAAATATATATTATTGCTTATTTATGATCACTTACATAAATTGTTTCTTTTAATTCCCAATATATTGTTAAATCTTTTACTGATATTCATAAAAGGCTACAATTTTCTATTCTAGTCAGATTTTTGTCATGTTTTGGTAATAGATTTTCCTGAACTCAGGCTGTGCATTGAGGTGTGGTCTTTTTTATCTCTTTTGTGGTAGAATTTGTACAGAATTCACCAATAAAGACACTGAAAATCTGAATTATTTTTGGCGGGGAGAGTTTGGCAATAAATACAATTATTTGAGAGATATAAGGCTAGTCAGATATTTTATTTCATCTCGTGTTTGTTGGGTTAATATGTGTGTTTTCAATCATTAGTACATAATTCTTAATTCCAATCATAAAATGTATTGACATAAGAGTATTATGTAAAGCACATCTTTATTGCCACTTTTAATGCCTTTAGGACCTGTTCTGTTCAGTTCAGTTCAGTTCAGTCGTTCAGTCGTGTCTGACTCTTTGCGACCCCATGAATCGCAGCACTCCAGGCCTCCCTGACCATCGCCAACTCCCGGAGTTCACTCAGACTCATGTCCATCGAGTCCATGATGCCATCCAGCCATCTCATCCTCTGTCGTCCCCTTCTCCTCCTGCCCCCAATCCCTCCCAGCATCAGAGTCTTTTCCAGTGAGTCAACTCTTCTCATGAGGTGGCCAAAGTACTGGAGTTTCAGCTTTAGCATCATTCCTTCCAAAGAAATCCCAGGGCTGATATCCTTCAGACTGGACTGGTTGGATCTCCTTGCAGTCCAAGGGACTCTCAAGAGTCTTCTTCAACACCACAGTTCAAACGCATCAGTTCTTCAGTGCTCAGCCTTCTTCACAGTCCAACTCTCACATCCATACATGACTACTGGAAAAACCATAGCCTTGACTAGACGGACCTTAGTTGGAAAAGTAATGTCTCTACTTTTGAATATACTATCTAGGTTGGTCATAACTTTTCTTCCAAGGAGTAAACGTCTTTTAATTTCATGGCTGCACTCACCATCTGCAGTGATTTTGGAGCCCCCCCCCAAAATAAAGTCTGACACTGTTTCTACTGTTTCCCCATCTATTTCCCATGAAGTGATGGGACCGGATGCCATGATCTTCGTTTTCTGAATGTTGAGCTTTAAGTCAACTTTTTCACTCTCCTCTTTCACTTTCATCAAGAAGCTCTTTAGTTCTTCTTCACTTTCTGCCATAAGGGTGGTGTCATCTGCATATCTGAGGTGATTGATATTTCTCCCAGCAATCTTGATTCCAGCTTGTGCTGCTTCCAGCCCAGCATTTCTCATGATGTACTCTGCATATAAGTTAAATAAGCAGGGTGACAATATACAGCCTTGACATAATCCTTTTCCTATTTGGAACCAGTCTGTTGTTCCATGTCCAGTTCTAACTGTTGCTTCCTGACCTGCATACAGATTTCTCAAGAGGCAGGTTAGGTGGTCTGGTATTCCCATCTCTTGAAGAATTTTCCACAGTTTATTGTGATCCACACAGTCAAAGGCTTTGGCATAGTCAATAAAGCAGAAATAGATGTTTTTCTGGAACTCTCTTGCTTTTTCCATGATCCAGCAGATGTTGGCAATTTGATCTCTGGTTCCTCTGCCTTTTCTAAAACCAGCTTGAACATCAGGAAGTTCACAGTTCACATGTTGCTGAAGTCTGGCTTGGAGAATTTTGAGCATTACTTTACTAGCATGTGAAATGAGTGCAATTGTGCGGTAGTTTAAGCATTCTTTGGTATTGCCTTTCTTTGGGATTGGAATGAAAACTGACCTTTTCCAGTCCTGTGGCCACTGCTGAGTTTTCCAAATTGGCTGGCATATTGAGTGCAGCACTTTGACATCATCATCTTTCAGGATTTGAAACAGCTCAACTGGAATTCCATCACCTCCACTAGCTTTGTTCGTAGTGATGCTTTCTAAGGCCCACTTGACCTCACATTCCAGGATGTCTGGCTCTAGATGAGTGATCACACCATCATGATTATCTGGGTCGTGAAGATCTTTTTTAGGACCTGTAGTAATAGCAAATACTTCAATTTAGATATAACAAAGGTCATTTTTTATTTTACTTTAAGAAACTTGTAAGAAGTTAATCAATTTTATTCATCTTCTCAATAACCAAATTTTGCTTTGCTATTATTTCTGTTTTTACTGTGTTTTACTGGTTTCTGTTATGTTCTTTATTATTTTCCTTCTATTTAATATGAATTAAATTTGCTTATTTATCCTTAGCTAATTGAGCTTAAACTTTTCCTATGAGCTGCGTGTGTATTCAGTCTCTTCAGTTGTGTCTGACTCCTTGTGATCCTACAGACTGTAGCCTGTCAGGCTCTTCTGTCCATGGGATTCTCCAGGCAAGAATACTGGAGTGGGTTGTCCAGCCCTCCTCCAGGGGATCTTCCCGACTCAGAGACACAACTCAGAGATGCGTCTCATGAATCTCCTAAATTGCGGCAGATTCTTTACTGCTGAGTCATCTATATATGCAACATATTAACTTCAACCAACACATTTTGAAATGTTCTATTTTAATCATTATTTAGTGTGATGGATAACTACATTATGATTTCTTCTATGACTTATAAATATATATATATGTATATATGTGCATGTTATATATACATATATATATACACTACCTACATCCTAAAGAACCCCATTTAACACTTCTTGTAGAGCAAGTCAACTGGAAGTAAATTGTCTATTTTGTTGATCTGAGCATTTCTCTATTTCTCTATCTATAAAATTTGTTTTCACTAGATACACACTCCCTCACTCAAATTTTTATTTTAATTCATGATTTAAAAATGTCATTCTATTGTTTTTTTGCCTTTTTTTTCCTAATGAGAATGAAGTCTTCAATCCCATGTTTTTTCTTTCAGGCTTGTTGAGTTATAATTGACATATAGCACTGTATAAATTTAAACTGTACAACATAATGATTTGATTTACATACAGGATGACATGATTATCACAAGTATAGTGAACATCCATCATCCCATATAGATACAAAATAAAGGAAAATAGTTTTCCTTGTGATGCCAACTTTTATGATTCACTCATTAACAATTTTCATACATAGTTGTAGAATATAATTTAATATTTATATTCATCAGTAATACTGACCTATAAATTTATTTAGCATGTTGTCTTCCTCTTGTTTTAGTCTCAAGGTGATGTTGAGCTTGTAGAATGAGTTTAGAAGCATTCTCTCCTCTGCAACTTTCTACAATAATTTAAGGAGGATAGATATGAACTCTTCTACATATGTTTGGCAGAATTTACCTGCGAAGTTGTCTGGTCCTGAACTTTATACATTGGGAGGCTTTTGGGTTTTGTTTCTGCTTGTTTTTTAAATTAAAGTTCTTTACTGGTAACTAGTCTGTTCATAATTTCTATTTCTTCCTGAATCAGTTTTGGAAGACTGTGGCTTTCTAAACATTTGTCCCTTTGTTCTAGGTTTTCCATTTTATTGGTGCATAATTGTTCATGATCCTTTGTATTTCTATGCCTTGAATTGTAACTTCATTTTCGTTTATAATTTTATTGATTTTGGCTTCTTTTTTTTTTTTTCTTAATGAGTCTGGCTAAAGGTTTCTCAATTTTGTTTATCTTTTTGGAAAACCCAGCTCTTAGTTTCATTGATTTTTTATTTTTTTTATCTATTTAGTTATTTTAGGTCTCTACCTCATTTATTTCTGCTCTGATCTTCATGATTTCTTTTCTTCTATTAACTTTGGGTTCTGTTTGTTCTTCTTTATTTAGTACCTTTAGATGTAAGATTAGTTTATTTATTTGAGGTTTTTCTTGTTTCCTAAGATGTTATTGATAAAAAATGTCCCTCTTAAAACTGTTTTTACTTTGTTCTATAAATTTTGGATCATTGTGTCTTCATTCTCATTTATCTCCATTTTGTTTAAATTTCCTCTTTGATTTCTTTAACATAGAGGATATTGAGTAGCATATTTTTAGCCTCCACATGTTTGTGGTTTTGGCAATTTTTTCTTGCAGTTGATTTATAATTTCATAACGTAGTAATTAGATAAGATTACTTAAAGTGATCATCTTATCATCATGTAATGCCCTCTTTTGTCTCTTGTTAGAGCCTTTGCTTTGAAAACTATGTTGTTTGATATAAATATTGCTACCTCAAAAGAGAGAAAAGGGCAGAGAACATATTTGAAAACATTACAGCTGAAAATATCTCCAACTTGGAAAAGGAAATAGAAATCCAGGTCCAGGAATCAAAGAAGAGTCCCAAATAGATAAACCCAGAGGACTATGCCAAGATATATTATAATAACTAAAATGGCAAAAGATAAAAGAGATTATTAAAAACAACAAGGCAAAGGTAATTATTTATGTATAAAGGAAATAGCAGAAGACTGTCAGCTGACCTTTCAACAAAACTGCAGGCTAGAAGGAAATTACCTACAACCATGAACACTATATCCAGCAAATTAATCAGATGTGTATGAGAGATAAAGAGTTTTACTGACAAGCAAAGCTAAAAGAGTTCAGCCTCACTAAGCAGGCTTTATAAGAAATGCTAAAGGGACTTCTCTAAGTGAAAAAGAAAAGTCACAATTAGAAATACGAAAATTATGACAGGAAAAATCTCATTGGTAGAGACAAATATACAGTCAAGGTGGTAGACCAACCACTTATGAAGTAAGAAGGTTAAAAGACAAAAGTAGTAAAAATATTTTGTATCCACAATAAGTAATGAAAGAATGCAAAAAAAATAAAAGATGTAAAATATGATGTTAAAATGATTAAAAGTGCTCATGGCTTGTGAAAAGGCAGGGCTGTTGGAATGCATTCATATCAATGTTGATGTGCATTGCTATATCTAAAGCTCATGGCAATCACAAACCAGGAACTTGTAACAGATACACACACACAAACAATGAAAGATGCTCAAACATAACACTAAATATAAATATAAAATAACAAGGGAAAATAGCAAAAAAAAAAAAAAAGTGTATAACAACCAGAGAACAATTTAAAACATGGAAATAAGCATGTCTACCAATAATTACTTCAAATGTAAATGGATTAAATCTTCCAATCTAAAGATATAGAGTAGTTGAATCGAAAAGCAAAAGCAAAGCAAAAAAAAGCAGAAGCCTAGAGCCAGGCTAATTTTCTCTCATTCTGGGCCTTCTTTTGTCATGGTTGCTGCACTTCAGCCATCATGGAAGCATTTTAGGCAGAGAAAGAAAGTGGTAAAAGCAAGCCCAGCTAACTTCCTAATATTCCACTTGCATTATTGAGTCTTTTGGCTACTTTTCTTTTCTTTTTTTTTTAGAATTGTGATTTGAGAGCTTTATTCCTAATGAAATCCTATATTAAGGTGCCATTTTTCTAACAAAAAGCTAAAGAGCCATTGTCACCAAAAGTTATTCCTCCAAGGTTCCTGAGTGTCTTGGAAGTATGCTTACAAATCCTGGCAAAGTGGAGGGAGAGAGATCTTTTAGCCAGCATGGGTTCAGGAGCTAAATTGACCTAGACAGTGAGCAGCAACCAAGAAATCCAAATAATTCCAGAGTCTTAACCCCTGGCTCACAGCTGCTTCTATAATACACAGTCATAAAAGGCAGAGGGTCAGTGGAAGATGCTTTTCCAAAACATTTCCCATTGCCCACTGTGCGGGGCATGTTCACAAACTGGAGCTTAGGAGATACATACAAAGTTTAACGGAGTCAGCATCATGTTGGTCTGAAAATTCCATCCAGTCAGTATGTCATTGGTGGGGATCTTCTCATCCCATGCAGACTGTGAGGACTCAGAATTTCATGAAGTATCATCACCCATTAAAACAAGTATCATATATTAATGCATATATATGGAATCTAGAAAAATGGCACTGATGATCCTATTTTTAGGGCAGCAATAGAAACACAAGCATGAAGAATAGATTTGTGGACACAGAGGAGGAAGGAGAGGGTAGAACAAATTGAGAGATAGCACTGAAACATATACACTACCACGTGTGAAATAGACAGCCAGTGGGAGGTTGCTGTACAACATTAGGAGCTCAGCCATGTGCTCTGTAAAAACCTAGAGGGTTGGGATGGGGGTGGGGATTGAGAGGGAGTTTCAAGAAAGAGGGGACATATGTATACTTATGACTGATTGATGTTGATGTATAGCAGAAACCAGCACAACATTATAAAGAAGTTATCCTTTAATCAAAAAAAAAAAAAAAAATATAGCAGTGGTAGGGATGGTTCCATAGATGCCACTTCCTGGTAAAAATCCCTTTTCCTTGCATAGGGGATGGACCAAGTGACTCATTTTGGTATAATCAGATGTGAAAGATTATTCTCATCAGCTAAAATCAAGGTATTGGCAAAAGGGAAGTAAGGGGAAATGCATTTCCTTAGCATCTCCAACTGCTGGCGGCTGTCAGCATTCTTTGGCTCATGGTTCCTTTCCTCCATCTTAAAAATCATCAGTAACGCATCTCAAATCTTTCTGGCTAATTTTTAACTTATTCTTCTAGAGCAAACGTGTCGCATGAGGATATGTGTGACATGAACATTGTGTGAGACAATAAATTGTTTTTCTGCAATCAGCAGCATTGTCTCATCTTCTACCATCTTGTATTGGTTGCCAAGCTAAAGGCATGGTATTCCTATGGCTCAAGTATCTGTGTATAAGTGTTGTAATAGCTACCACAGTCATGTGCCTATGCCCTACCCAGTTTTAGATTCCCAGATTACTGTCAGTAAGGTCAGCAGTTAAAGTCTGAAATTGGGGTTGATGTAACAAGCAGTATAGCTGGATCAAGTTAGTTTTTATTAGTGGAAATCAGAATATGTTATTAGACAAAAAAAGTGTTACTAGCTTTTAAGATTTCTAGAGATAAAGGAAGATGTTTTGCAAGAATGACAAAAGAAAAGCATGAGATAATGTGGTTAAGAAAAATAAATATTTAACTATTGAAATTGAGAGAGAGCTTTATTTTTTCACTATTAAAGGCAAAATGGCAGGTGCATGTGTATTGGGTCTCAAATATTAATATATGTTAAAAATCATCTTGGAATTATTTTAATTATGCATCATTTTGTTCCCTTTCATTATCTAATAAATAGTCTAGAAGAAGTAATCTCTATTTTAAAACAAGTGTTCATTGGGATTCTGATACAAGCTTTATGCAGATTACATTTGAAATGATACATTTTAAATAAAAGAGAAGATACAATATTCACACATTTTCTCTATAAATTATATTTTAAAATTCTGTCACTATCATGAGAGTTGAATGAGTGAGACTTGAAAAGCAGTTTTAAAGTTCTGTGAGCACTGTGTCAGCAAAACCACAAAATGAATATAAGCTTTGATCGAATTTATGATGCATAAGACGCACCACGTCCATTTCTACAGCTGTACTCTCACTCTGGGGCTTCCCTGGTGGCTCAGATGGCAAAGAATCTGCCTGCAGTACAGGAGACCCAGGTTTGATCCCTGGGTCAGATAGATTCCCTGAAGGAAATGACAACCCGCTCCAGGATTCTTGCCTGGAGAATTCCATGGACAGAGGAGTCTGGCAGGCCTCAGTCCATGGTGTCGCAAATAGGACACAACTGAGCTACCTTCACTTAAAAACTTTCAATGTATTCTTTGCCCTGCAAACTATGCAAATTGTAATTAGTAACTGACCTGAAAACTATACAAATTGTAAATGGTAATGAATATGTAGTGATCTTGATAAGACTTCACAAATACAACCTTGGGATTTATTCCCTCAGGATTAGAAAAGAAAAATTGGAAAGTAAATTATAGGAAATATTGGGAAACACAATTCCATATTTATAATATTTATAAAATGGTAAGTGAGAAAGGCAAAAAAAAAAAAAAAAAAAAAACAACTGTTTTGGTAAAGTAGTGTTAATCCTGATTTACATATTCAGCTAAGCAATACAGGCCAGGCAGTTTGGAAACAGAACGATGCTGTGTGAAGGCTGGCTGTGTGAAGGCCGTGGCCTTTACCTTCAGAAAGCCTTTCTCTACTTTTAAGTAGATGGAAATCTGGACTGAAATTGTGAACCACTTCGTTGTAAAATGAGAATGATAAAGTTTTTTACAAGGTAAGTGTGTATCTGGCATAGTTCTCTCCACACCTTCTAATAAAGAAGTAATACAGTCTGAAGATACCCTTTAGGAAGAAAAGATAATATGTTGCTCTTTCAGATTACTGGGAGAAATAAGAGAATGTGGTTGCCAAGAAGCAGACAGAATTCAAACAATTTCAAAAGCTGTGGCATAATAATAACTTTGAGAGAGAAAAACTGTTTAAAAAACAGTTTAAAAATATACATATTTGTTTATTTATTTGGCTGCAAAGGGTCTTAGTTGCAGACACAGGGTCTTCATTGGATCATGTGGCATCTTTTCTTGCACAGCACAGATTCTCTAGTTGTGGCGGGTTGGCTCAGTAGTTGTGACTTGTGGACTTTGTTGCTCTGTGGCATGTGAGATCCTAGTTCCCCAACCAGGGATTGAACCCATGTACCCTGCATTGCAAAATGGATTCTTAACCACTGGACCACGAGGGAAGTCCCATACAGTTTTTAAAAACAATAGCTTAAGAGTTTCTGTACATGAAGATATGGAACATGTTGATGGATCCAGAAGTATAATGATAGTATAAATTCCATAAGCTCTGGAAGAAATGGAGAATCCTTGTATGATTTTGTTTTAATGTTTATTTGATCTAATGAGAGTAATCAAATCCTTTGTCACTTTAACATTTCTTACTGTGCCGTGTGTGTACTAAGCTGCTTTAGTCCTGTCTGACTCTTTGCAACTCTATGGACTGTACACAGTCCTGTGTCCATGGCATTCTCTGGGCAAGAATACTGGAGTGGGTTGCCATTTCCTTCTCCAGGGTTCTTCTTGACCCAGGGATCGAACCTGGG
Organism: Oryx dammah; assembly: GCF_014754425.2. NCBI lineage: Eukaryota > Metazoa > Chordata > Mammalia > Artiodactyla > Bovidae > Oryx > Oryx dammah. The sequence continues at coordinate 36,574,571 of NW_024070196.1, forward strand.
TCTCCTACACTGCAGGCAAATTCTTTACCTCTGAGCTACCTGGTAAGCCCTGTGTGCCATAGAGTTGACTCATTGCGACCCCATGGACTGCAGCATACCAGGCTTCCCTGTCCTTCACCATCACCTAGAACTTGCTCAAACTCATGTGCATTGAGTCAATAATGCCACCTAACCATCTTGTCCTGTGTCGTCCCCTTCTCCTCCTGCCTTCAATCTTTCCCAGCATCAGGGTCTTTTCCAATGAATCAGCTCTTTGCATCAGGTCACCAAAGTATTATAACTTCAGCCACAGCATCCATCCCTCCAATGAACATTTAAGATTGATTTTCTTTAGGATTCACAGGTTTGATCTCCTTGCTGTTCAAGGGGCTCTCAAGAGTCTCTCCAATACCACAGTTCAAAAGCATCAGTTCTTCAGTGCTCAACCATCTTTATGTTACAAGTCTCACATCCATACATGACTACTGGAAAAAAACATAGCTTTGACTGTACACATCTTTGTCAGCAATGTAACATCTCTGCTTTTTAATACACTGTCTAGGTTTGTAACTGCTTTTCTTCCAAGGAGCAAGCATCTTTTAATTCCAGGGCTGCAGTTACCATCTGCAGTAATTTTGTAGTACAAGAAAATAAAGTCTGTCAACTGTTTCTTTTGTTTCCCCATCTCTATATGCCATAAAGTGATGGGACCAGATGCCATGATCTTCATTTTTTGAATGTTGAGTTTTAAGCCAGCTTTTTCACTCTCCTCTTTTACCCTCTTCAAGAGGTTCTTTAGTTCATCTTCACTTTCTACTGTGAGTGGTATCATCTGCATATCTGAGGTTATTGATACTTCTTCCAGCTATCTTGATTCCAGCTTGTGTTTCATCCAGCCCAACATTTCACATGATTTATTTTGCATATGTTAAATAAGCATGGTGACAATACACACCCTTGATGTACTCATTTCTCAATTTGGAACCAGTCTGTTGTTCCATGTCTGGTTCTAACTTTTGCTTCTTGACCTGCAAACAGGTTTCTCAGGAGGCAGGCAAGGTGGTCTGGTATTCCCATCTCTAAGAATTTGCCGCAGTTTGTTGTGATTCACACAGTCAAGAGCTTTGGTGTAGTCAATGAAGCTGAAATAGATGTTTTTCTGGAACTCTCTTGCTTTTTATATGATCCAATGGATGTTGGTAATTTGATCTCTGGTTCCTGTGCCTTTTCTAAATCCAGCTTGAATATCTGGAGCTGTTGAAGCCTAGCTTGGAGAATTTTGAGGATTGTTTTGCTAGGATATGGAATGAGTGTAATTGTTTGGTAATTGAACATTTTTTGAATGATAGAGGGAAATATCATTCAGTAAAACAATTTATAATATTTTATACACTAACAAATGGATTGTATAAGTCATTAAATATTTTCATGTTTAAAAATTTTAATATTTGAAGAGGCAAAAAATAGAATCATTTTACTCTAGATATATTGGTAACATTTGATAAATTCATCACTTTTTGTTATGTAGCCTTTGAATATAAACCTGGAGGATGGGAGTATATAAATTTCTAGTCATTCAGGAAGTTTTCATTTTTATTATTTATTTATTTATATTTATTTTGCCTGATTCTTGTTGATTTTGTTGCCCAGAAAAAAACTGCACAACAAGAAATTGAGGATTATGTTGTATCTGGTGGGCATACTGAAGACTTAATCCCAGGAGACAGCTGTTCAGCTCTGAGGGAATGTTCTGAAGAGGTAAGAGAGGTGCCAGGATACATAGGAGTTTATTTTAAAAAAAATTCAGATAGTCATAACATTAAAAGATTATTGCTAATTAAAGAAATCAGATATCTCTTAGTTTAGCATTTTTCTATGGATGGGAAGATAGAAGTATTTGAGCTTATTGCAATCATTCCTTTGATATGCACCTTAACTCTCTGGGGCTAGTATTCTTTCCATTTCACTCTTGAGTTCCTTCAGGTTGTACAGCTGGGGACAGATGCTGTGGCTGATGCCTTGATGGCCTCAACAACCTTTGCTTAATGTATGGCAGGTGACATTCTTCATCCACAATTATTTACAGTTTCCATTATCTCAGTGAATCTCTCTAATTGAGATTCCACAAGTACACATGTGACTGCAGCTTTATATTTAAATTAAGATTCTCCTTTCCTTCACCAATTTTGGTATTGTTGTTATTTAGTTGTTCAGTTGCCAAGACATATCAGACTTTGTGACTCCATGGACTGCAGCACACGAGGTTCGTCTGTCTTCCACCATCTCCTGGAGTTAGCTAAAATTCATGTCCATTGGGTCAATGATGATACCTAATCATCTCATGCTTTGCCAGCATCTTCTCTTTTTGCCTTCAATCATTGCCAGTATCAGAGTCTTTTCCAATGATTCAACTATTTGCATCAGGTGGCCAAAGTATTGGAGCTTCAGTTTCCACAATAGTCCTTCCAATGAATATTCAGGGTTGATTTCCTTTAGGATTAACACATTTGATCTCCTTGCAGTCCAAAAGATTCTCAAGAGTCTTCTCCAGCACCAAAATTTGAATGCATTAGTTCTTCAGCTCTCAGCCTTCTTTATGATCCAAATCTCACATCCGTACATAACTACTAGAAAAACCAAAGTGCTGTCTCTGCTTTTTAATAGACAGTCTAGATTTGTCAAAGCTTTGCTTCCAAGGAGTGTCTTTTAATTTCATGGTTTCAGTCACCATCCACTTTTATTTTGGAGCTTAAGAAAATAAAATCTGTCACAGCTTCTGCTTTTTCCCCTTCTATTTGCCATGAAACAAATTGGACTGAATGCCATGATCTTAGTTTTTTTTTTATTTTTTTTAATGTTGATTTTCAAGCCAGCATTTTCACTCTTCTTTTTCATCCTCATCAAGAGGATCTTTAGTTCCTCTACAATTTCTGCTGTTAGAGTGGTATCATCTGCATATCTGAAGTGGTTGATATTTGTCCCAGCAATCTTGATTCCAGCTTGTGAGTCATCCAGCCTGGCATTTCACCTGATGCACTCTGCATATAAGTTAAATAAGCATGGTGACAATATAGTCTTGTCTTATTCCTTTCTCAATTTTGAACCAGTCAGTTGTTCCATATATGATTCTAACCGTTGTTTTTTGACCTGCATACAGGTTTTTCAAGAAACAGATGAGGTTGTTTGGTAATCCCACTTTTTAAGAATTTTCCAGTTTGTTGTGTTCCACACAATCAAAGAGTTTAGCATAGTCAATGAAGCAGAAGCTTTTCTGGAACTCCCTTGCTTTCTCCATGATCCAATGAATGTTAGCAATTTGATCTCTGGTTCCTCTATCACTTCAAAAACCCAATCTGTACATATGTAAGTTCTCAATTCACATACCTCTGAAGCCTGGTTTGAAGGGTTTTGAGCATAACCTTCATAACATGGGAAATGAGTGCAATTATACAGTAATATGAATTTTTTTGGCATTGCCTTTCTTTAGGACTGGAATGAGAACTGACCTTTTCCAGTCCTGTGGCTACTGTTGAGTTTTCCAAATTTGCTGACATATTGTGTGCAGCATTATCTATCATCAATGATGAAGAGGAATTGATTAATTTTTTAATGATTGTGACTACTTCCTGAGAATAAAATTATTTTAAGTATAATACATTCTATAGTGGATGACATACAGGAATAATTTTCTATCAGAATTTAGGTAGAAGATTTATTAATGAGAATAGATGGTTGTAATATAATCATAAATGACAATGATAGTGATTACATGAATTTACCAAAGTCTTCATGTACATGTATAATACAACAGAAGCATTTTTATTCTTAGTAATCTATGAGGTCAGTTAACTTGTCAATATATACAATAAATAGAGAATGGAATCTGAATCCTTTCCAAGGTTCTGATTTCAAAACTTCCTTTTGCTACTCTGATGTATTACTTCTAAATTATTTCTGATTTAATGAAAGTCGATTTTTTATGGGTAGTATACCATATTAACTAACTGACCCAAATTTAATTTAATCAAATAAAATGTTTTATTAGCCTACTTTAAAGATGAGGAAACTGAAGTTCCAAGGAGTTCATCTTACTATCTCAGAATTACATAATTGTTAAATATCAGATCTTTGGGTTCATACAGAAAACCTACACAGCAATTCAGCTTTATAGTCATGCCATTTTTACTTAATTTATTTTTTTATAATTCTGAGATAAATTAATTATTAAAGGAGTGTAAAATATTACAGAAGATATTGGTCATATCTTATTTAAAACCACTTGGTGATGTTCCCTTTTCAGGAGTTCAAGTAAATTAGAAGCTCCAGTATTTTAAATAGCAATAATCTATTAGAAGCCCATATCATTTTTAAAATTTAAATGCTCAGATATTTTGTTTCTTTAAACATGAAAATAATTTGGGAATATTTTATATATATATTGCTATAAGTATAAAAAAGTAAAACACAATCTGGTCTTAATTAAATAGTCAATGACATATGAAATATAATTGAACTGCATTAGAAATTCATGTTTTGCATACTTAATGTTTGTTTTAATCAAAGTCTTCCCAGATCATAAATATTTTAAACATGACCTTCAGACTTAATTATATTTTCTGAACTCTGTATACTTACATTGCTAGTTTATAGACCAGATACATTCTAGAAAAGAGACACGATGAACAAAACTTGTAATTTGTAATTTTAAAGATTATAAGAGAATGTTCTCTTTAAAGGAAGTTTCAGGTGAATATTTCTGAAATATAAATAGAATTTCTGCCTATGAAGTTGCCTGAATGTTTTCTTAAAGTGGGTAATATTTGAAGAAGTGACCAGAGACCTTGTCTTCTGATTTCCATGTGACCTTCCCCCCTCACTCCCACTCTATTCTCTAAACTGCCTTCCCTACCCTTTATTTTCACATCATCAGCATCACCCCTCTTAAGTACTCACATGGTTAGGCCAGCATGATAAGTACTGGGGTCATTATATCAGGTATTAATTTCCAAGAAATTCTGTGATTACATTTTAGGTTCAATAGATATTGTTAGCCTCAGGCTTGGTTAAAAGTTTTACTACCTTACTTAACTCCAAACTTGTTTAAATTTCAGAATTCAATCTTAAACTATAATTGTTAAGATACTTAAAATTATTATAACAAAACAACAATATTAAAGTTTTATATTATGAGTGTCACATTACCAACACATTTGTATTGTTTACAAATTAAATTATTGAGTCTTGTAAATGGTAGTTATCACTTATATCACCATTTTATAGATGATAATTACGGAACAAAAGTTTATGGGACTTGCCATTATCATTTAAATTTTGTTTCTGTTACAGATTCCATTTCAACATCTTTTCATACATCCTCGAATTCCTAACTTCCATCTTAGCCTATCAATTCATGAGCAAGAATTCCCTCTGAAGCTTCATAACCCTTTATGCCTAATTAAAGTAGTTCTCTCAAAAAGGCACTGTGTCTCCCATACTTCTCATCTCCACCCTTTTATCTTTGTTAGAAGAATCTAAAAAATTTTGAACAAGCCTGTGAAAATATGCTCATGACAGTTAATAAATATCACAAAGGTTAAATGCCATAGTGTGGATTCAGCATCAAGTTAATCTACCAGAATCATAGAAATATGATTATGATTCTAGTAGATTAATTTGGGCTTCCCAGGTGGCACTAGTGGTAAAGAACCCATCTGCCAATGCTGGAGATTTAATAGGGGTGGATTCAATCCCTGGGTGGGGAAGACCCCCTGGAGGAGGAAAGGGCAACCCACTCCAGTACTCTTGCCTGGAGAATCCCATGGACAGAGGAGTTTACAGTCCATAGGGCTGCAAAGAGTTGGACACAACTGAAGTGACTTAACACACACAGCACAATCATAGAATTCTGGAGAAGGGGAAACTAGAGAAATCTGACTTTTATAATCCTCTAAACTGTCACTAATTATATTTTTCTTTACTGAGAAAACATACTTTGAAAACTTTGACATAACCCTTGTTCATTTATCACTTTGTTACTGGACTATGTACTGTTATCCTAAAAATGAGTAGGGATAGAACATTTTCATTCATAAGTTAATATGAATACACCATTTCCATTTAAGTCAAAATAATTTTACCTATGGACTTCCCAGGTGACTCAGTAGTAAAGAATCTGCCTGCCAGTGCAGGAGATGCAAAAGACCCGTTCCATCCCCGGGTTGGGAAGGTCCTCTGGAGGAGGAAATGGCCACCCACTCCAGCTTTCTTACCTGGGAAATCCCAAGGACAGAGGAGACTGGTAGGCTGCAATCCATGGGCTCTCACAGATTCAGACACGATTTGGCTAGTGAGCATGCATGCATTTTTACATATATATTATTTGATTGCTTTCCCTTCATCTGAAAGTAAGGCTAAGGTTCAACTTTGTCCTTTGAATTTGAGTTTGTTAATTATTAGGAGTACAATGTGAAGCATCTCTTTTTCTCTCCTGGATTCCCACATATTGCTGATTCTATTTTTGTTTGTGTGGCTGATCTTCAGCCTTCTTGTCTGCCAATATATGCCCCACTCACTACCTCAAATTTTGGCAACATCTTGGATTTTACAGTCTTCTCTTTCCCTCGATGACCCCACCCAACCCTGGAGCCTGTGATGATGACACCACAAGGGCATCTCCAGCAGCTCAGAACTTTGCAGCTTCCTCTGTAGCTCTTTCTGGATCCTCTCATGGCAGCTTCTTTCCAACGCTCAGCTTCCCATTAGAAAGACATCCCCCGGTAGAGAAGACTTTCATGGCTGATAGCTTATGGTGAACGGTGTTGGATTTGTGATCTCTGAAGGAGAAAATGTTGCTTTGGGGCCAAAGACACAGCTTCAGTCCCTTACAGCTTTGGGTGGCAAAAGTTTTATTAAAGTGAAAAGGGATAGGGAAATCTTCTGACATAGACATCAGAAGAGGGCAGAAAGAGTACCCCCCTCGCTAGTTTTAGCGAGGCATTATATGCTTTTTGAACTGGTTGCTAACAATAGATCAAAAGAATGTCTCAAGGTTATAAGGGACTTACCAGACCAGCTCCCTCAACATACATCTTGCGATAACATCAGTACAAGATTAGCCAGATTGCTTCCATGTCCTGGCTATTATAAATAGTGCTGCAATGAACATTGAGGTACATGTGTCTCTTTCAATTCTGGTTTCCTTGGTGTGTATGCCCAACAGTGGGAGTGCTGGGTCATAAAGCAGTTCTATTTCCAGTTTTTTAAGAAATCTCCCCACTGTTCTCCATAGTGGCTGTACTAGTTTGTATTCCCACCAACAGTGTAAGAGGGTTCCCTTTTCTCCACACCCTCTCCAGCATTTATTGCTTGTAGACTTTTGGATAGCAGCCATTCTGACTGGCATGAGATGGTACCTCATTGTGGTTTTGATTTGCATTTCTCTGATAATGAGTGATGTTGAGCATCTTTTCATGTGTTTGTTAGCCATCTGTATGTCTTCTTTGGAAAAATATCTGTTTAGTTCTTTGGCCCACTTTTTGATTGGGTCATTTATTTTTCTGGAATTGAGCTGCAGGAGTTGCTTGTATATTTTTGAGATCAGTTGTTTGTCAGTTGCTTCATTTGCTATTATTTTCTCCCATTCCGAAGGCTGTCTTTTCACCTTGCTTATAGTTTCCTTTGTTGTGCAGAAGCTTTTAATTTTAATTAGGTCCCATTTGTTTATTTTTGCTTTTATTTCCAATATTCTTGGAGGTGGGTCATAGAGGATCCTGCTGTGATTTATGTCAGAGGGTGTTTTGCCTATGTTCTCCTCTGGGAGTTTTATAGTTTCTGGTCTTACATTTAGATCTTTAATCCATTTTGAGTTTCTTTTTGTGTATGGTGTTAGGAAGTGTTCTAGTTTCATCCTGTCCTGGTTGTTTCCAGGACATGGAAGCAACCTAGATGTCCATCAGCAGATGAATGGATAAGAAAGCTGTGGTACATATATATACACAATGGAGTATTACCCAACCATTAAAAAGAATACATTTGAATCAGTTCTAATGAGGTGGATGAAACTGGAGCCTATTATACAAAGTGAAGTAAGCCAGAAAGAAAAACACCAATACAGTATACTAATGCATATATATGGAATTTAGAAAAATGGTAATGATAACCCTGCATGCGAGACAGCAAAATAGACACAGATGTATAGAACAGTCTTTTGGACTCTGTGGGAGAGGGAGAGGGTGGGATGATTTGGGGGAATGGCATTGAAACATGTATAATATCATATAAGAAATGAATCACCAGTCCAGGTTCAATACAGGGTGCTTGGGGCTGGTGCACTGGGATGACCTGGAGGGATGGTATAGGGAGGAAGGTGGAAGGGGGATTCAGGATGGGGAACACATGTATGCCCGTGGTGGATTAATGTTGATGTGTGGCAGAACCAATACAATATTGTAAAGTAATTAGCCACCAATTAAAGTAAATAAATTAAAATTAAAAAAAAAAAAAAGATTAGCCAGAAAGAATGAGTTTCTTTTAAGGAGAAACATGCCCTCAAGCAAGATACCTTGTTGTTATATAATCATTAGAACAGAGCTTAAAGAAAAACATATCTTTGAGTAAGATGTATTATTTTGTTGTGTAATCATTAGCTCTGGGCTTAAAGAAAGTTAGTCTTAATTGAAATAGATTGTTGCCATAGCAAATTAGCACTTAAGAAAAAAAGTATTACATGACTAAGGCAAAGGAATGTAGAATAAAAACATTTGTCTCTTCCTCCTCCTCGAGGGCACTGGACTTCCTATCACCCTACCTTGAGAATTAATTCTCTCAATGGCCATTCCATCTAAAGTCTTTTTCCCACCTAAATTTTTTCCTAACATAATTTTACAATGGAGATGAGCTTCCTTGTGTTTACTGTTTGATTCTCTTCGCTATAATTATGCCTCCTGATGCCAAGATTTGTTCAGTTGGCTCACTGTTCTGTTCTATACACTGTACTTGAATGGTATTTATTCCATAGCAGGTGTTTGATAACATTTAAAATGAAAGTAGAAAAACTCATGAGTAAATTAAAATACATAATATTGCTAGCTTCTAGTTAATGAGGAATAGAACCTATAGTAACTATAGTAGAGCGTATGTGTGCATAGATGCCAAGTCACTTCAGTTGTGTGTGATTCTTTGCAACCCTATGGACTGTAGCCCACAAGGCTCCTCTGTCCATTGGATTCCCCAAGCAAGAATACTAGAATGGGCTGCCGTGTCCTCCTCCAGGGGATTTTCCCAACTCAGAATTGAACTCCAGTCTCTTGTGTCTCCTGCATTGGCAAGTGGGTTCTTTACCACCAGTACCACCTGGGAAGACCAATGTATTTACTGAGTTATAAATAAATATTTTTTAGATAAATGAATGAGAGACTAAAGAAGAAATTTAAAGAAAATACAAATACCACTTGCTTTTGTGGGTAACAAACAAGAATGTTTCCAACTCTGAATGGGTGGGCAGAGGACACTGTTCTGACAGCATCACAGACCACCCTCTCCTTTTGCCTAGTCTTACTTCTCACAGAGAAATTGCTCCACAGCAGTATCACAAGGAATTTCAGGGAAAATATGATCTAAGACCATAGCTTAAAAAAAAAAAAAAAAGATACCATCCTTGTGCCCTGGAGTTCACGTTATAATGGAAAGACACATGGTGCACATAAGTAAGATAGTACCATGATCTAATTCCCATGCTGGGTTGTCACCTGTGTGTAGGACCCACTGTGTGCTCTCCAGTATTCTGCACCTGGTTACAGACACAATCTGTGACCCTCAGAACCCCGCATTTTGCATTGCTATAAGGATGGTGGATGATCATAGCAGGCTCAAGTGTGATGCTTAGGTGAGGCAACCTGTCTCCACAACTAAAGGAAAGATGTCTTTTATTCTCTCACCATTTTCCCTTCATTCTACTGATCAGTCACCTAGTGTTTCACCAGTGATGGGAAGAAATGGAAAATCACTTCCTTCCTGCATCATGGACAAGTAGGAGATCCAGCTCCCATAGGGCAGGTCAGACCAAGATTCCCTCAGGTGACCCTCTTCTCAGTCTATGTCCCCCGAGAGCTGAGAGATCAGCATCCCTCTCAGCACACCCTACAATTGTGCCCACTGTTTCTGGGGTATCAGAAAACCACCTTCAAATCCTCACTCAAATCCACCACAGTGTCCCTTAGTAAAATCAATCAGAATGGCTATTCCATGTCAGGCAGGAGTCTTAAAAAAAGATGAAGAAAATACAAATATCTCAATTTTCTTGGTATTCATGTTTAAATTACAAAGACCATAATATGATGAATGAAATATAATCAACTGGTTTAGGAAGTTATATATATATATATAGTATATAATTGATATCATCTGTTCTAAAACCTTGTGCAAGTTATTCAGGTCTTCTGTTTCAGCTTACTGCTTCTCAAAACAAATATGCTGAATTATCTTAGAGGTAATTCTAAATCTTCTTTTTATAACATTAAATTTAAATAGGGTGCCTATTTTGTCTTATGAATGAGAAAATAAGTTACAGAAAATCAAAATTAGGCAAATCCATTTCTTACTATATCTGCACTGAAAATTAGCAGATAAAAATTATGGCACAAACAATTTCAACAGAAAAACAAAATGTACAACCAAAATATAAATAAAATATGTTAGAGAGGAAATAAATGCAATTTAATTATTGTATATCAATATGTAAGTAACTATATAATTATTTCAAGGAGATTTGTGCAGAATCTTGGTTTTCCAGCTCTTTCTGTGATATCTAGAGTAGGTTTCCATGAGAAGAGCAAGGTTGTCCCTAAGGAAATGGTCCTCCCTTTCCTCATATTTAGAGCAGTACTTCACTGTATTTCAGAAACCTGAATTCTACTTATTGATCTCAGTCATGCATTCACCTAAGATTTCTCAATTGTAAAGCAAATTTGGTTATAACATGGCTAGAATCACGTTTCTTCTGAAATCAGCAGCACATGTTGGGAATGGTGAAGGGATATAACTGATTTTGTATGTTATGTGTGATGTACATCTAGGTGATGCCAGTGGTAAAGAATTCACCTGCCAATTCAGGAGACATCAGTTCAATCCCTGAGCTGGGAAGATCCCCTGGAGGAGGAAATGGTTACCCACTTCAGTATTATTGCCTGAAAATTCCATGGACAGAAGAGCCTGGCAGGCTACAGTCCATGTGGTTGCAAAGAATCAGAGACAAATGAGCTTGCACACACACACACCTCTGAGTTAGTCATCTTTATTGCTATGGCTAGCTTAAGGATTCTATAATAAAGCTTTATTTTTCTGATTGGAGCACATGTAACTCCTACACATCCAAAGAATCACTTTCAAAATGTCCAACATGACTGAACTTAGAAATGCAACCCAAAAGAGGGGAAGCCACACTTTTAATATTTTTAAGACCTCAGATTTTTAACCATTTTGTTGTTAGCAAGAAGAGTTTCAATAAACCAGTATATTTTTAATTGGCATAATATTTAGCAAGCATAAGTTTGCCTATTGAAATTGAAGTTTTCTGACACATACATGTACTGTTCTGATAAAATAAATAAAATGTTTATTTCAAAATGTAATCTTCAAGATTCTCTTTAATATGAGAATACATTAAGACAAAATGGCCCACAAGTGTCATAGTTTTGCATGTCTTATGAGCAGAGGCATTTCCAGTTTGTGTTCTGAGCTATATGTGTAAGGAAACAGAGTCTTTGAAGATAGAAATATTGCTATTCACAAAGCAGAGTACAGGTTTGTTTACTGTCTACAGCATTCACAGGGCTCCCATGGGAATAGGGGACAGGAGGAGCTGATGCAAGTTTGAAACTCATGTAGCTTGCTGTGCCATGAGAAATAAAGCCATTTGTCTCTGACCCAGGAACCTCTTGTCTTCTGCCAGCATTCACAAAACTATGTCAGGCTTACTTATTTGTTTGTAAGTATGAAAAACTATCAGATCATTCTCAGTTCTTGACAACTTGAACTGATTTCATCCAGCAAAGTAACTACATGAAGTATCAAGGTTGAATTTAATTGTGATAAGCTTATGGGTAAGCTTTGAACTGACCGGTCTTGGATGGTTTCAGCTGGGTTATGCGTTTGATAACAAGGCTGTTGAGAAGACCTGTCTTCTGAAACAGGGAATGATCCTCTCTTGAAAGGTGAAGACAGTTCAATTTTCACTTTGGAGACAAGAGTTGGGTCTCCAACTAGATGTCAATGAAGGGCATGATTTCACGTATATGTGAAATTGAAAAAAATAAAGGAACAACTATAACAAAGCAGAAGCAGACTCACAGATACAAACTGGTGGTTTCCAGAGTAGAGAAAGATCGGGGGAAGGGGCAAAATGGGTAAAGAGGATTAAAGGGCACAAGCTACTATGTATAACATAAGTAAGTTACACAAGGGATATAGTCAATATTTTATAAATACTTTGTATAAATTGTAACCTATAAAAATGTTGGGTTTCTATGATATATACCTGAAACTAATATATTGTAAGTAAAATATATGTCATTTTATGTAAAAAAAGAACTTAATGAATGAGATGTGAGTCATTTGATTTTTACCATAAAATAATTAATACTGTTGGAAGCAGTTTCCTGATAGTATGTATAATGGCAATTATCTTCTTTTAGAGATAAACTAGGAAGATGTAAGAACTCATTAAAAAGAAACATATTTTGAATGATTGGCAAGTATTTACTTCAAAAATAAGATAATTCTTCTATTATTTTTTGAACAAACCTTGATTTAGAATCTGTAAATAAACTTATTTTCAATTAGAGTTATTACAATTAAATAACCAATTGAAATATAGAGAAATAAAATGTGTCAATAGGGTTAAGTATGTGGATTCTATGGACTGCCCTGCACAGGCGACATAATCAGAAACTAAACTTTGCAACATGTATTGTTTATTTTAAAGTTTTTACTGAAATATGGAAATGATAAAGACAGCTACATAAACCTTCAGTGTACAGCTTGGTAAGTTTTCACAAATTGAAAATCCTGATGTAACCATCTCTGAGATGCTTTTGAATTTATTCTCTGTGCGTTGACTTTCTTTTCCCTTATTATTGGTGAATGATTAGAATAGAGAGTGTGTGTAGTGCAAAATGTATGACTTTCAGTCAGCCATACAGCTGACCATTTATTTTCCAAATTGGCATTTTTCTTGAGAGACATTAAAATTTGATGTACTGGTTATTGATGCATTGACTTTTTTCTACAAATCACCCTTAAATGATGGCCCTGGAATAATATATCTAGACCTCATAAATTTTTATCTGGCAGCAGATGGCATGCATTGTTAGCAGAGGGTAACTAGAATAAGGAAGGGGTTTGTTTCCCAAATTTGGCGTGTTTTTCTAGACAGGGTCCTGCACTAAGTGCAAATTTCTCAGTTTGTAGGCTTCAGAGGAACACACAGCTCCTCCAGCTCTGGGCTCCAAAATTACCTAATTTGTAGCAGCTCAGGGTAACCCTCATGGGCAGATTTCTCTAGCAATGCCATAGTGGTTTTTCAGTGGAGTGTTCTCAAAAGGGGAACCCTGGGAGACTTTGCAGTCTCAGTGAATTTCTCTACTCTCTAATGAGGCACCCTCTAGAAAAAGAGTCTCTTCCTGGGCTTCCCAATCTCATCTCTATGGGTTCTTTATTTATTAATAATATCCTTTTTTATTAATAGACAATTACTTGTTATAGTTTATTGTTTTAATTAAAATTTCCATGTTCAAATCACCCTGTGTTTCCTGACCCTTGATTATTTCTTGAATGATGTACTTGCTTTTTTCAAGTTTCCAAATTTCTTCTGATTCAAAACTGATAATTCATGGTAGTAATTCTGAATAGATTTGGCACAATATTATTTCCCAATTTAATTCATGATATGCAAAATATCTATCAATGAGTATTAAACTCAACTTAATGGAACATTAAATTCAATCTGGAAAGATAATGATCAAAACCACATTGAAAGTAAGAAACAAATGTTATTGCAAGAAAACCATAAGAAATGCATATTGAGTACAAATTCCAATAAATGGATAGTTTTATCACTTGAATATATATTAGCACCTGAATCTGGTCATTAAAAAAAATTGTGTTTATATTTTATTTATATGGAGATGCAAGAGATGTGGGTTCAATCTATGGGTCAGGAAGATCCCGTGGAGTAGGATTTGGCAGCCCACTCCAATATTCTTGCCAGGAAAATCCCATGGACAGAAGAGCCTGGCAGGCTACAGCTTTGGGGGTTGCAAAGAGTCGGGAATGATTGAGTGACTGAGCAGCAAAGCAAACATATGTGCTCATACGATCAACTGATTGATTGTCTGATTTTCATAATAAAGCTATGGACTACTGGGTGATCCAAATTTTCCTAGCTGGGAAAAGTAAGTTTTGTGATGGAAAACTGACCTTGTTACCTCTCTTCACTGATCTTTCTTAATCTCCTTCTTTCATCCCTCACTTCTCTCATTGAAAGATAAATTTTTTCAGGCATGTGATATCTTTACTGTGGTTACCACCTGATCTCAAAAACCTAGGAGACTCCATCTCCTGAAGATGATTGTGTACATTTATCTGACAGATTTTAATACTTCTCTTTACCTTTGGCCTTCAGCAGTATGAATATATTGGATTGGACAAAAGCTTCATTCGGATTTACCTATAACATCTTATACAAAAACTTGAATGAACTTTCCGACTAACCCAGTATTTATAGGTTGCATTTTAGTTCATTATCTATGGAAAATTCTTAACCATTCTTTTTTCAAATGTTTTCCTCTCCATTCTCGCTCTCTTTTATTTCTGAGGCTTCAAGTAAGCATATTTTACACTGATATGGGCCAGTATCTTTTGGGTACTCTGTTCTTTTAAAAATGTTTTCAATAATTTCCTCTTTTGTTTCCATCTGAGTAATGTGTATTGACCTATATTCAAGTTCACCAAGGCTTTCCTTGGATGTGTCAGCTTTACTGATGAGCCTGTCAGAGATATTCTTCATTTCTGTTACTGTGTCTGGGGGGTAAATTTATTTCCAGCATGCCCTTTGACATTTTCTTATTGTTGCCATTTCTCTGCTGAAATTACCCATCTATTCAGGAATGTCTTCAAGATTTTTCCATTGGCGCTTGTAATGTATTAATCACAGTCATTTTAAATCCCCTGTCTGGTTTTTAGTTCTTGTTGTTTGTTTTGTCTCTCAACAGCAGATTATTTTTCCTTTCCTTTCCATATCTCATAACTTTTAGTTTAAATCTACATACTCTGTGTAGGGTGCCAGAGATCAAGGTAAATAGTATTTGTGCCTGGGCATAGACATGTCTCTCTTCCCGCTTGGCATTTATTGAGGAGCTCTGTTTCCGTTTTGTTGGTTGTGACGATTACCGTCAATGCACTGTCAGCCTCAGACTCCTTCAGTGTTACCTTGTGGTTAGGGAGGGAGCAGATGGATGGAATATCTGAGCATCTTCTGGTTGTGTCTGATCCACGTTCCGTTTTAGGTGCTCCCTGTGAGCCTACACCTTCATCTCTCAACACTCTTGTCCCTCCATTAGTCTCCTGCTGCTGGTTTCTTGGAGCTCCTTATCCTGGGCGGTGAGGAGCAAAGTTTTCTACAGTTTCCTCATTCAGCATCAGATTTAGGCATTTCATGTGTCTCTGAGTCATATGAGCCAAGTTTCCTCGGTGGTGCTGTCTTCCTCCAGTGGTAGTGAAAGTAGCTCAGTCATGTCCGACTCTTTGTGACCCCGCTGTCTATCCAGTTCATGGAATCCTCCAGGCCAGAATACTGGAGTGGGTAGCCGCCGGTCCCTTCTCCAGGGGTTTTTCCCAACCCAGGTCTCGCCTATTGCAGGCAGATTCGTTACCAGCTGAGCCACCAGGGAAGCACCAGCAGTAAAGGGTCTTTAACTATCTGAAACTAGGAGGCTTTCTTGCCCCTCTCCTTACCCAAGCTCGTGAGTTTTCACCCACTGAAAGTGACAGGATTTGCTGTCCTTTTTCAGCAACTTAAGAATTTATTCCATTGGGGAGAAGTATCCAGGTAAGAATTGTTTTTTCTCTCAGCAGTGCTGTTATGGGAGGGATGCTTCCCCTGCTCTCTCCGGCCCCCAGTCTTTCCAGGAGCAAACTGCTGGTCCATGGAGAAGGGGCTGCAAGTGTCTGTGCTCCCAGGACTCTCTGTGTTCACAGCTGTGGCTGCTCAGCTTTCAGGGGTTCCTTAAGAAGTTAGTTGATAACCTTTAGTGCCTGTGCAGATGCCCGCCTTGTGTCACCGCCATGCTCTGGGCAAGGTGAGTGATTGCCTGTGTCTTGTCTGTCTGGAGGTTTACTTCACCTCTCCCCATATTTTCCCTCGTTATTACTTTGCAAAGAAGTCAGCACTCTGATAGGTTTAAGAAGAATGTGATTTTGCAGGTGGCCCAGATTCTTCTTCTTGTTGGATTAGTACACTTTTCATATATCTGTCGTAAGATGGAGCCGTAATACATATTATTAATTCAGTAATTACATAAAAGTCATCAGCTTCCAGGTACCTTTGGTTATTATGTTGTTAATATTTTTGAGGAAACCAAAATAAGTATTTATTCTCTTTGAAATACACCAAAATATAGCTTAAAATCTAAATGGTTTTAGTTCACTAAATTAAGAAGTGCAATTCCTCTCTATTTAAAGTAATAAGATATTTTAAGAATTTCTACATATACTTAGGGGAAGTTATGTACTTGAAGTATGTTGATTTAATGTTTAGTAGATATTTTTAAATTTTTATTTATTTATTTATTTTTTTGGTTGGGCTGAGTCTTTGTCGCTGCATGCAAGTTTTCTCCAGTTGTAGAGAGTATCAACTGTTCTTCCTTGTGGTACATGGGCTTCTCATTGCATTGGCTGCTCTTGTTGCAGAGCACTGGCTCTAGGTCACGGGCTCAGTGGTTGTGATGCATGGCTTAGTTGCTCCATGGCCATGGAATCTTCCTGGAAGGATGAAACATGTGTCCCCTGTATTAGTAGCAGCACTTATCTGCCTAGAGACATCCTAGTATATATATATTTTTAATTTTACTTTTTTAATATTTCAAAAAAAGTTTATTTACACTTAAATAAGGATAAGTCTGAGATATGTACAATTTAAAGTGAAATAATACATGGATAACTATAGACTCGATACTCATTAAAAAATATAGTATGAAAAACACACTTGAAGCGCTTGTAGATTCCTCCTCATTATATTTTTTCTTTTACTCAGTTATGATTCCTACCATGAGCCATATGTTAACTAGCCCTTTGCTATTCTTTTTATTCTTACCATAAATGTATTTATCTCTAAAAGGCACAGTTTATTTTTGCCTATTTTGGACTTTATGTAAATTGAGCAGTACTGCACCCTAAATATATATGACACTGAGATTGGGGATGCATCCATGAAGACACTTGGGCCAGTAAGTGTGACCTTAGAACCAGATTCAGGTGACCTAGTTTTGACTATTGTGTTATTAGCTTAATAGTCTTCCTTCATTGAGAAGTTACTCGACCCTCCTGACCTCTGTTTCTTTGTGTGTAAAACATATTGTCAATGTAACTAATTAATATGGTTAATTAATATATTACAGTTCAAAGTTATATGGATCTTTATGTTTTAGAGTACCTACATTTTGAAGATGTTCTGTATAAGAAATAGAACAAAAATTATAATTGACAATTAGTTATAACATATGGTATTAATTCCAGTAAAAAAAGAAATCACAGAAAATATAAATATATTTCTAAATTTTACAGAAATATATGTCCATATAAACACATTCCATGGCTACTGTCAGGCCCTTGGGAAGGGCTTGTACAAATTTCGGGCTCTGAGATGTAAACTCTGTCAGTTTCAAGGCACATCTGACTCTGCATGTATGCAAAATACCTTGAAGAGCGGTTCTGTAAAAGTGATTGATATTTTTGCTTATTTTTATTACTTACTATTATATTGATGGAAACTTTTTGTGAGCAATTTTCTTAAGGAGATGAAATATGCTTTATATAATTATTTACATATATCTCAAATAATATTGTTATTCACAGTTTTTTATCATTTTGATTTTTCTACCAATAATCAAAATTTTGTTTTTTGTTTGTTTTCCAAAGTATTTCTCACTCATATTAGTTTACTGTTCTATTCTATTTCTTTAAATTGATACATTAAATTCTTTGTTTTAAGAAAAAAGTTATTAAAAGAAGTGTATTGACCAAATTGAATTTTTATTATTTGATTTTATCATTCACTGTGCTTTTAGTTGGTGATAGATTAAACATCAAAGAAAAAAGACTGGTAAGAAACTTCCATAATTTTTAGAAAACCATATAAATTATGAGATTATAGAACTTTCATCAATTTCAATATATAGATCCTATCTCAAATTGCTTTTATTACTATTTTATGAAAATATATTTTGTACACATAAAAATCTAGTAAAATAACTTTCACAATATTACAAAGTAAAAGCATACTAGCATAACTGAAATTAGAAAGGAAATTAATGTCTGTGTATATCAAAACAGTGTATATTACATGGAAAACCTCATTTAAAGTCTAGCAATACTGGGGACCATATAATTTGAAACTATCAGTAAAAGCATAATATGAAATAGGAAAGTACACTTAAATTCAAAATGTACCATTTTCTAATGGATGGGATTTATCTTTTAATCGTAACAAATATGTATGGATAAATGCAGGCCTTAAATTCTGCTGTTTTATTCTGGTATAATCTGACCTTATGTTTATTGCCATGTACATTCTGAATGATCACTGCCTGTCATCTACAGGTGATTAAACATTGCCATTACTACCCTTAAACCATTGATTATAGTCAATAGATAGTAGCTATAAACTGTTCAAATTTTAGAAATGTGCTGCAGATTTTCCTTTTTTCTAGTTCCCTTTTGTGCTGCCTTAAAGAATATAAGCAATCAACTCAACAAAATAAATGATTTTAGGTGTTTTTTTATTTTGTATTGACTTTCCAGACATTAGTGCCTTGAGGCGACTTTCTAATGGTATAGAGGTTCATAAAGATTTAATCACTGAAGAAATATTTATGGAGAATCTATTTGCAGCAAGATGATAAAGGTGTGTTGGGGATTTAGAATAAGTGCAAGATTTTGTCTCTGAATTCAAGTAGTATCTGTTCTAAAGCCAAAACTTTCAACCGTGGCCAAGCATCCAAATCACACAGTTGTTTTAATCTATTTAAGATTGGAAAAACTGCTGAGAAAATGAAATATGAAAAGAATAGAAATGGTGAACCAGGATGGAGGTAAAGTATAGGGTTGATGTAATGGTATGAAAAAACTCCACAAGTAATTTTGAAGTTTCACTAAAATAATGCATAACTGGGACAGGAATATGGTTTAAGAATTGTGTGGGACTTCCCTGGAGGTTCACTGGTTAAGGTTTTGCCTTCCGATGCAGAAAGTGTGGGTTTGATCCCTGATTGGGGATCATGGCATCTGGTCCCATCACTTCATGGCAAATAAGATGGGGAAACAGTGGAAAGAATATCAGACTTTATTTTGGGGGGCTCCAAAACCACTGCAGATGGTGACTGAAGTGAAGTGAAGTGAAGTCACTCAGTCATGTCTGACTCTTTGCAACCCCATGGAGTGTAGCCTGCCAAGCTCCTCTGTACATGGGATTTTCCAGGCAATAGTACTGGAGTGAATTGCCATTTCCTTCTCCAGAGGATTTTCCTGACTCAGGGATCGAACATGGGTCTCCCGCATTGTAGACAGACGCTTTACCGTCTGAGCCACCAGGAAAGTCCACATGGTGACTGCAGCCATGAAATTAAAAGACGCCTACTCCTCGGAAGAAAAATTATGACCAACCTAGATAGCGTATTCAAAAGCAGAGATATTACTTTGCCAGCAAAGGTCCTTCTAGTCAAGGCTATGGTTTTTCCCATGGTCATGTATGGATGTGAGAGTTGGGCTGTGAAGAAAGCTGAGGGCTGAAGAATTGATGCTTTTGAACTGTGGTATTGGAGAAGACTCTTGAGAGTCCCTTGGACTGCAAGATCCAACCAGTCCATTTTAAAGGAGATCAGCCCTGGGTGTTCCTTGGAAGGAATGATGCTAAAGCTGAAACTCCAGTACTTTGGCCACCTCATGCGAAGAGTTGACTCATTGGAAAAGACTGATGCTGAGAGAGATTGGGGGCAGGAGGAAAAGGGGATGACAAAGGATGAGATGGCTGGATGGCATCACTGACTCGATGGACGTGAGTTTGAGTGAACTCCAGGAGTTGGTGATGGACAGGGAGTCCTGGTGTGCTGTGATTCATGGAGTCGCAAAGAGTCGGACACGACTGAGCAACTGAACTGAACTGGGGAGCTAAAATGCCTGGTAGCAAAAAAAAAAAAAAAACAACTAAGCATGAAACATAAGCGATATTGTAACAAATTAAAGAAACATTGAACGATTGCATAATAAGAAGAGTTCTGTTCTGTAATCTGACCATTTGGGTGTTAATCTTAGACCCCTTTGTTTGGTTGATGTCTTATTCTGTTGGGCTTCTATTACAAAAGACTACAGGCTCGATGGTATAAACAACAAAAAAGTATTTCTCACAGTTCTGAGGCCAAGTTCAAGATCAAGGCATCAGCACATTAGTCTTCTGGGTAAGATACCCTTTTCCCAGTTCAACACCAGAGTCCTCCTCCTGTGTCCTCAAAGCATGGAATGGCTAAGGCATCTCTGTGCAGTCTCTTTTACAAGAACATGAAAACCATTCTTAAGGGCCCCACCCTCACAATTTAATCAACCTCCAAAGGCCCACTGTCACATTAAGCTTCAGGATTTCAGCAGATGAAATGTGTGGTGAGGCACACAAACATTCAGACCATAGCAGTTGGTGATCTCAGATCATCCCCAAATTATCAGCATATTTCAATTTTCTTCTATATAAAATGAAACTAACAGTAGAACATTTTTAAAAGGTTGCTTAAGGATAAAATTTGATAATTTATTTAAATTATTTATCACAGCATGTGACATAGTTAAGTGTTCAATAAATATTTATTGAGTTGTATTATAAATGTAGTGAAGCAATCTGTGTTTCATTTGAAGGGGTGAGACACTCTTGTTTATTCAGAAATGCTGTTTGAGAAGATGATTATAAAATGATATATTGAAACAAATTGAGTCTGAAAGATTTTGCTTCTACCTGAAAGAAACAGGAAAAAAATATGAAAAATATAGAAACTAGAAGGGGTCACACAGTATGCTAATTTAGAAAATATCTAAGTTAAAGGGACTTCACATTGCAGAATAATACATAGAAAAATAAAATAATAAACATTCCAAAGGTTATATTCTTGGAAAATTTTCACATCATTGAGTGAAAGAATCTTGATTATAGTAATCTGGAAAGGACAGTGTTTTCTAAGTAGTTATGTAGGAAAACATCTGGAAAATTTGTTTATTTCAGGTTTTGTGGATATTTAAAAATATGAGGACCTACTCTATGGCACATGGATGCTGCTCAACGTTAAATGGCAGCCTGGATGGGAGGGGAATTTTGGAGATAATGGATATAAGTTTGTGTATGGCTGAATTTTTGCTCTATTCATCTGAAACTATCACAACATTGTATGTTAATCAACTATGTGCATGCCTGCTAAGTCTCTTCAGATGTGTCCAACTGTTTGCAACCCCATGGACTGTGGTCCGCCAGGCTCTTTTGTCCACAGGATCCTCCAGACAAGAATACAGGAGTGGGTTACTATGCCCACCTCCAGGAGATCCTCCCAACCCAGGAATCGAACCCACATTTCTTATATTTCCTGCACTGGCAGGTGGGTTCTTTACCAATAACCCCATCTGGGAATCAGCTATAATCCAGTACAAAATAAAAAGTTTTTTTAAAAGTATTATTTGAAAATTGCCTTTAAGAGATGTGTGTGCAGTTTGGCAGAAATAAATATAAACATAATTACACATATTAGACATACTTTGGGTTTTTATGCTTATTCTTGTCCAGCGAGGGATTTCACCTTTGTTTTGACTTGGTCTCCCTTAATCTATTCTGCTGTGAGGAGTCCTTCCTGTATTTGCATGTTCTATGTGCTTGCTTGCCTTACGCTAACTGAGAACCTTACTGTTACATTTCAGGTTATCAAGAGTTATATTTGGCTTATAATGTTTCTCAAGATATTTTAATTCTATCATCCTTAATTGATCTCTACAGATGTTTGGCTTTTCCCCATATTATACCAACTGCATGTCACCTACCTGCTTCAGTGTTAACCTGAGGAATAATTCTGGCCTTTCTGTTTGGCATTTCTGCTCTGTAGCCTAGGTGGTGGTGTAGAATGCCTGTTTTAAATAGTAACCCATGGTCATGTAGGGGATGCTATGACACATTGGTGTCACACACTGACATTCTTGTTAGCGTTGAATCTCTAAACCCTCTCCTATCAGGCAAGACATGAGGCTTTTCCTGCAAGTCTGTGAGATCCCCCTGGGTGGTGCCAAAACATGATATGACTAATCTCTTATATTGGGTTGGCCAAAATATTCATTCATTTTTTTCCACAAAATGGCTCTAGTAGGGCTTAGTTTTCTTGAACTTTATATGAAGTATTTTTGTAAGATTGTATTATGAGCTGCTGTATCATTGTGCATTAAAAAAAAATCAAAATATGTGAATTTTTGTGTAGCAATTTTAATAGTAAATACAGAAGCAAAAACATTTTTGGCATATTATGCTTTATTATCTCAGAAAGATAAAGTGTAACTGAAACACACACACACACAAAATGAATTGAACAGTGTATGGAGAAGAAGGTACTATGATGTATCGACTTTGTCAAAAGTGGTTTGTGAAGTTTTGCCCTGGAGATTTCTTGCTGCGTGATGCTCCATGATTTGGGAGACCAGTTGAAGTTAATGGAGATCAAATTGAGACATTCATTGAGAACAATCAACATAATCAACATTATTTTATGTGAGAGATAACCAATATTCAAATCAAGCATTGGAAATCATTTATACCTGTTTGATTATGTTAATTGTTTTGATGTTTGGGTTCCACATAAGTTAAGCCAAAAAAATAAGCCACTTGACTGTATTTCCATACATGATTCTTTAAACATAAGGAAAATATTCCATTTTTAAAGCAAATTGTGACAGGAAACAAGAAGTGCATACTGTGGGAAAACAGAGATTGTAAGGCAAGAGAACTGAAAAATCACCAACCAAACCAAAGGCCAGTCTTTTATGCAAAATTGATGTGTATATTCTGGGATTGGAAGGGAATCCTCTATTATGGGCTCCTTCTGGAAAACCAAGCAATTATTTCTCAATAAGTACTGCTCCAAGTTAGACCAAATAAAAACAGCACTTAATGAAAAGTGTCCAAAATTATTCAACAGAAAATTCAGAATCTTCCATTAAGATAATGCAAAACCACATATTTCTTTGATGACCAGGTAAAAACTTTTATAGCTTGGCTAGGAAGTTCTGATTCATCTGCTTTATTAACCAGACATTGGACCTTCAAATTTCCATTTATTTAGTCTTTACAAAATTCTCTTAATGGAAAAAATTCCAATTCCCTGGAAGACTGTAAAAGGTACCTGGAACAGTTCTTTGCTCAAAAAGATAAAAAGTTTGGGGAATATGGAATTATAAAGTCACCTGAAAAATAGCAGAAGATTGTGGAACAAAGTGGTGAAGATGCTCAATAAATTTTTTGGTGAGAATGAAAAATGTCTCTTTTATTTTTACTTAAGACCTAAGGAACTTTTTGGCCAACCCAGTAGTTACAGTTGAGAAAAAGAGGTAACAATGAATAGTCATTTCATTATAAAAAAATTGAAAGGAAATGATAAATGCTTAGATATAATTGTTATAACAATAAGAGCGTGAGAATAAATGCTGCCTTAAGAGGAGGTATTACAAATTACACTTTAAGAAGAGGGAGTGAATCAGCACCTTATTTCTTTATTTTCTGTTGTTGAGAAAGCAGGGAGACTGTTGACTTATTTTGAACCCTGTTGTTTTGTGACCTCAGGAGATCTGTCCAGGTTCCCTTCTTCCATTTTCATCATACACTTCCACTGTATTTCTAGCTTCTTTTCTTCAAACCTACCAGGATATTTGATCTCTGTTTTGGACATTTTGTTTTCACTTTCTTCTTTATTATTTAAATCACTAGGTCAATCTATGATTGGCAAGGTAGGTACCATGTATAGGGGTTTAAAGCCCACATTCTGGAATAAGCCTACCCAGTTTTTCAAGCCTGAATCTATTTACTAATTAAGGGCCAAGTGAAATTTAGGGGATGACTTAACTTATTAGTATCTTCTGCTATCAAATGGCAGGATTTTAGAAGTCTCTTCTCATAGATTTGGTTTACAGGTTGAATATGTCAATATTTATGAATTAGAGCAATTTCTGACATAATAACTGCTTTGCAACTAAGGATTAGAATACATTTATGCTTTGCTATTTTTATTTTGCATAGATATCCTGTGGTTTGTTATCTTTTAATGCTTACAATATTTTGTAGTTCAGAGTGTTTCTTCTTTATATAAACATATTGATTATTCCTTCTTTCTAGATTTATAAATTGTTCCATACTCATAAAGATTTCATTAGACAAGGTGATACACAGTTTTATTTTAATATATTACATTTATCATATTTATGTATTCCATGCATAAATGATTTTAATAGCAGTTTTATTGAAATGTAATCTTCATATGATAAAACTAACCCCTTTAAAATTTGTAATTTAGTGGTTCTTGGTATATTCACAGAAATTTTCAGTCATCATTGTGATTACAGTTTAGAATAGTATGACTCCATATATTTTAGAAGTCATATCTCATCATTCCATCCCCTCAGCCCCTGATAACCACTAATCTCTACCTGTATGGATTTGGCTATTCTGAATATTTCATACAAATAGACTCATACAATCTGAGACTTTTTTTTTCCATTTAGCATGTTTTCAATATTCATTTATGTTGTAGTATATATCTGTATCTTTTCCTTTTAAGTAGAAAATTGTTCATATAGAAGTACAATTTTGTGTTTGTCCATTCAACAATTCATAGGTGTTATTTTCACTTTTAGGTTACTTTGAACATTCATGTTCAGTTTATGTATAGTCATATGTTTTTGTTCTTTTAAGTATATGCCTAGAAGTGAATTTTTTATACATATAATTACTCTTTGTTTAACTTTTTAAGGGACTGCCAAACTGTGATCCAAAGTATATGCACAATTCTCATCAGGAAATTCTGAAGCTTCTTGTTTTTCTACACCCTTCCAATATTGTTACTATCCATCTTTTAAATTTTAGCCATTCTAACAAGTTTGAAGTTGTATCTCATCGAGATTTTTATTTGCATTTTTCTAGTGACTAATGATGCTGGATTTTTTTTAATTATGTGCTTATTGCTCATTTGTAAATCTTTCTTGAGACCTACTATTCAAATCCTTTATCCATTGTTTTGATTTGATTAGGTGTCTTTTTAATGTTCAGTTATATAGTTCTTTACATATTCTGAATACAAGATTCTTATGAAACAAATAATTCAAAAATATTTTCTCCTCTGAAGGGTATTTTTTAACTTTTTGAATAGTGTCCTTTGGGGAACAGAAGTTTTTGTTTTTTTAATTAATTTTATTAAAGTTTAATGTATCTATTTTTTTTTTTTTTACTTTGCTTATGTGGTTACTGCAATCTTTGCTCAGATACCTAGTGGTGAGCAAATTACTGGATAGAGACTTAATTAAAAGCTTTGAATCAATATGTGTTCCAGACTTTGGCATGATGCTCTTTTTTTTTTTTTTTTTGATTGGAGGTAAATTGCTTTACTATGTTCTGTTGGTTTCTGCCATACAGCAACACAAATAAGCCATAATTATGCATATATCAGCCCCCTCTTGAGCCTCCCTCCTCCCCCCATTCCATCACTCTGGATTATCACAGGGGATCAGGCTGGGCTCCCTGTATTATATAGCATTTCTCATTAGCTATCTATTTTATACTGTACATATGTCAATCCTATTTTCTCCATTCATCCAACTCTCTCCCTCCCCACTGTGTCCACAGGCCCATTCTCTATATCTACATCTCCATTCCTTCCTCACAAATAGGTTCATCAATACCATTTTTCTAGATTTAATGTATATATACATTAATATATGATATTTGTTTTTCTCTTTCTTACCTACTTCATTCTATATAACAATTCTAGGTTCATCCACTTCACTAAAAGTGACTGAAATTCATTCTTTTTTATGGCTGAGTAGTATTTCATTGTATATATGTAACACATCTTCTTTATCCATTCATCTGTCAACGGACATCTAGGTTTTCATGTCCTAGCTATTGTGAATATTGTTGCTATGAACACTGAAGTACATGTATCAGTTTCAATTATGGTTTTCTCAGGGTATATGCACAGTAGTGGAAACAGTATTTCATATGTAGTTTTATTCCTAGTTTTTTAAAACGTCTCCATACTGTTCTCCATAGTGACTGAATCAATTTACATTCCTACCAACAGTGCAAGAGGGTTCCCTTTTCTCCTCAGTGTCTTCAGCATTTATTGTTTGCAGATTTTTGATGATGGCCATTCACACTGGGGTGAGGAGATACCTCACTGGGTTTTGATTTGCATTTTACTCTAATAATTAGTGACGTTGAGCATATTTCCTGTGTTTACTGGCCATCTGAATGTTTTCTTTGGAGAAGTGTCTGTTTAGGTCTTCTACCTACTTATTGAATGGGCTGTTTCTTTTTCTGATATTGAGCTATGGGATCTGCATATATACTCTGGAGATTAATTCTTCATCAGTTGTGTGGTTCGCAATTATTTTCTCCTGAATTCTGAGGATTGTGTTTTCATCTTGTTTACTGTTTTCTTTGCCTGGTGGCTCAGACAGTAAGCGTCTGCCTGCAATACGGGAGACCAGGGTTTGATTCCTGGGTCGGGAAGATCCCCTGGAGAAGGAAATGGCAATCCACTCCAGCACTCTTGCCTGGAAAATCCCATGGATGGAGGAGCCTGATAGGCTACAGTACATGGGGTCGCAAAGAGTCGGACACGACTGTGCGACTTCACTTTCACTTTGCTGTGCAAAAGCTTTTAAGTTTAATTAGGTCCTTTTTTTTTTTTTTAAATTTCCATTACTCTAGGAGGTGGTTCAAAGAGGATCTTGCTGTCATTATGTCAAAGAGTGCACTGCCTATGTTTTCCTCCAAGAGTTTTATAGTTTCTAGCCTTACCATTTAAGTCTTTATATCCATTTTGAGTTTATTTTGTTTATGGAATTGGCAATTGTTCTAGTTTCATTCTTTTACATTTAGCTGTCTAGTTTCCCCAGCACCACTTATTGAAAAGTCTGTCTTTTCTCTAAGGATAAGGTGTCCATAAGTGTGCAGGGTTATCTCTGAGCTTTTTAATCTTTTTCCATTAGTCACTGTTTCTGTTTTGTGCCAGGACCATATTGTCTTGATGACTGTAGTTTTATAGTATTGTCTGAGGTCAGGAAGGCTGATTCCTCCAACTCCATTTTTCTTTGTCAGATGGCTTTGACTATTCAGGGTCTTTTGTGTTTCCATACAAATTGTGAACTTGGTTGTTCTAGTTCTGTGAAAAATGCCAGTGGTAGTTTGATAGGGATTTCATTGAATCTGTAGATTGCTTTGAGTAATATAGTCATTTCACAATATTGATTCTTCCAATACAAAAAACATGGTATATCTCTCCATATGTTTGTGTCACCTTTGATTTGTTTCATCAGTGTCTTAAAGTTTTCTACAAACAAATCTTTTGTCTCTCTAGGTAGGTTAATTCCTGTATATTATTGTTTTTGTTGCAATGATTAATAGGATTGTTTCCTTAATTTCTCTTTCTGACCTTTCATTGTAGTGTATAGGAATGCAAGAGATATCTGTATATTAATTTCATATCCTGAAACTTTACTATATTCATTGATTAGCTTTAATTATTTCCTAGTGGCATCTTTAAAGTTTTCTATATATAGTATCATGTCAGCTGCAAACCTGGGAGAAGGGAAGGGCTACCAACTCCAGTATTCAGGCCTAGAGAATTTCATGGGGTCTCAAAGAGTCGGGCAAGACTGAATGACTTTCACTCATTGCCAAACAGTGAGAGTTTTACTTCTTCTTTTTCAATCTGGATTCTTTTTTTCTCTTTTTCTTCTCTGATTTCTGTGGTTAGGAAATCTAGAACAATGTTAAATAATAGTGTCAAAAGTGGCACCCTGGTCTTGTTCTTGTTCTTAGAGGAAATGCTTTCAGGTTTTCAACATTGTGGATAATGTTTGCTGTGGGTTTGTGGTATATGGCCTTTATTATGTAAAGGTATGTTGTTGGGAGAAATATCAATAACCTCAGATATGTAAAGAACCTCTTGATGTAAGTGAAAGAGGAGAGTGAAAAAGTTGGCTTAAAACTCATTCAGAAAACTAAGACAATGGCATTTGGTCCCATCACTTCATGGCAAATAGATGGGGAAACAATGGAAGCAGTGACAGACTTTATTTTTTGGAGCTCCAAAATCACTGCAGATGGTGACTACAGCCATGAAATTAAAAGACACTTACTCCTTGGAAGAAAGGTTATGACTAACCTAGACAACATATTAAAAAGCAGAGACATTACTTTGCCAACAAAGGTCCATCTAGTCAAGGCTGTGGTTTTTCCAGTAGTCATGTATGGATGTGAGAGCTGGAGTATAAAGAAGGCTGAACACCAAAGAATTGATGCTTTTGAACTGTAGTGTTGAAGACTCTTGAGAGTCCCTTGTACTGCAAGGAGATCCAACCAGTCCATCCTAAAAGAAATCAGTCCTGAATATTCACTGGAAGGACTGATGTTGAAGCTGAAACTCCAATAGTTTGGCCACCTTATGCAAAGAGGTGACTCATTAGAAAAGACCCTGATACTGGGAAAGATTGAAGGCAGAAGAAGAAGTGAACAGAGGATGAGACAACAGATGGCATCACCAACTGAATGGACATGCATTTGATTAGGCTCTGGGAGTTGGTGATGGACAGGGAAGCCTGGTGTGCTGCAGTCTATGGGGTCACAAAGAATCAGACATGACTGATCGACTGAACTGAACTGATGTTACGCCTACACCTACTTTCTGGAGTTTTGGTATTTTTTTTGTTTGTTTGTTTTATTTTGTTTATCATAAATGTGTGTTGAATATTGTCAAAAAGCTGTCTCTGCATCTTTTGGGGGTAATCATAGGTTTTTATATTTCAATTTGTTAATATGATGTTTCACATTGATTGGTTTGTGTATGTTGAGGAATCCTTGCATCCCTGGGTTAAAGCCTGCTTGATCATGATGTATGATCCTTCTATTGTTGCATTCTATTTGCTAGCATTTTTTCAAGATTTTTGCATCTATATTCATCAGTGATATTGACCTGTAATATTCTTTTTTTTTTTGTAATATCTTGGACTGATTTTGTTATCAGGGTGATAGTGGTTTTATAGAATGAGCTTGGGAGTGTTCCTCCTTCTGCAATTTTTTAGAAGAGTTTGAGGGTTTTAGTTCTTTGCTAAATATTTGATAGAATTAATCTGTGAAGACATCTGGCCTTTGGTTTTTCTTTATCAGAAGTTTTTTGATTATAGTTTCTGTTTCCATTCTTGTGATTAGTCTGTTCATATTTTCTATTTCTTTCCATTTTTGGTTTGAAAAGTTTGCTTTTTAAGAATTTGTCCATTTCTTCCAGATTGTCCATTTTTTTGGCACATAGTTGCTCATAGTAGTCTCATGCTTCTTTGATTTTGCATTTTCTGTTATAACTTCGTTTTCATTTCTAATTTTACTGATTTGAGTCTTCTCCCTTTTGTTATTGATGAGTCTGGCTAATGGTTGGTCAATTTGTTTATCTTCTTAAAGAACCAGCTTTTAGATTTATTGATCTTTGCTACTTTCCTTCATTTCATTTCCATTTATTTCTGCTCTGACCTTTATATTTTCTTTTCTTCTGCTAATTTTTTTCCTTTGTTGTTGTTGCTGTTGTTTTTCTTATTATTCTTTTTCTAGTTGGTTTATGTGTAAGATTAGGTTGTTTATTTGTTTTCTCTTTTTTCTTGAAATAGGCTTGTATTGCTATAAACTCCCTCTTAACACTGTTTTTAGTGCATTCCATAGGTTTTGAGTTGTGTTTTCATTGTCCTTTGTTTCCAGGTATTTTTGGATTTCTTTGATTTCTTCAGTGACCTGTTGGTTATTCAGAAATGTATTCTTTAGCATCCTTGTGTTTGTATTTTCTACTTTTTTTTTTTTTTCCTGTAGATGATATTTAATCTTATAGTGTTGTGGTCAGAAAAATTACTTGAAATGATTTCAATTTTTTAAAACTAACCAAGGCATGATTCTACTCTTTTGGATAAAATATCCTATAGATATCAATTATGTCCAACTGATATAATGTGTCATTTAATTCTTGTGTTTCCTTATTAATTGTCTGTCTCAATGATCTACCCATTTGTATGAGAGGAGTGATAAAGTCCCCACTAATATTGTGCTACTGTCAGTTCCCCCTTTAATAATTGTTAGCATTTGCCTTATGTATTGCATTGCTCCTATGTTGGGTGTGTATATATTTGTAATTTTTATATCTTCTTGGGTTAATCCCTTGATCATATGTAGGGTCCAGTGCTCTATTTCTGTTTTGCATTATGCAATGAATACTTCTACAAGCCTTACAAATCTGTCTAAGCCTTTGTTCTGCCTGTGTAAGGCCTCAAGCTCAGATAGAGAGGAGAAATTCTGTATTCTCTCTTACTCTTAAAACGTAAAGAAAATCTACATTTTCTAGTTGTACACATAGTCTTGCACATTTCTGTGGGTTTCTAGATTCCTGGAATATGCAATCTTTTCAAACCCCTTTGTGGACACCTTCCGGTTTTCATTTTTAAGAGTTTTGATGTTCTTGTTATCTCCATTGCATATCTCTGCCATAGGAAGCTGTAATGTTATACAAATGCTGATGTTTCTCTTCAAAAACTAGCCTTAGGGGCAGGACTATTTACAGAGACTCAGCTCCAAGTCTTGCTCACAGAAAAGGTCATTAAAATGGAAATATTCAGGGAGCTGCTACATAGGTTAGATTGTGATGATTTTCTGAGGATGGGATCTTGGAGGAGTTTTAAATAGGTTCTTCCCCACTCTGAGGTCTGAAGTATGATGATTTTCACTGCTAGTCAAATCACAAAGTTGGTGGTCCAAGGCTTTTATGTAGCTGTGAAGAGAGGGAAACTATCAGCCTCACTGTTCTTTCTGAGAAGCAGCCACTTTTTCCAGTAAATGCTCTATGGGCTGGTGCAAGCCTTTGTCTATTTCCAAAGTTCTGAAAATTTTTATTGAGATAAGTTTTCCCAGTATATTCATTGCCTTTATGAAAGCAAAGCTTTTTTGTCTTTACTGTTTCAGAGGTGTTTCTTGAATTTTATTTTGACAGGAAATGCAAGATTATTTGTTCTTTTTTAATGGTTACGAATGTTTCCTCATAAATTTGAAAGGCCACAGTCATTTTGTCTAATGTACTGGTTGTTCCCAGGAGGCTTGAAAAAATTGTGATCTATTCACATGGCTATAAATTCCATCTCTGAGACCACACTGCTTTAATATTTTTTCCTGGGTAAATATATAATTAAAGGGTATAAAAATTGCAAATGTGAAGAATGTAGTTAACAGCTATTTGTTTAGTTATAAATAAGAAAAAACATTTTAGCCCTTTATTAATTAAAATGTAAGCTGAATTAGAATAAATATGTAAAAATTCAGTTATTTTATATAAGCTCATATATTTCAAATAAATACTAAGAAGTTATACTTTTTTTAAAAAACTTAATTTGAGATAAGTAATTATAGCCCATAAAGTCTTCCAAGTTTATTGAACTAACTAACCGTTAACAGTGGTCATTTCCATAATTTAAATATATTAATTTACTTTTTCTTGAGTATACATTTTTAAAATGTGAACTGATAAAATATATTTTAAGGACAAATGGCTAATTCTATTTAATTTTGCCTTTTTTCTATAGGACTTTGGAGATGATGGGTCCTTGTATATAACCAAAGTCACCACAATTCACATGGGGAATTACACCTGCTATGCAGAGGGCTATGAAAACATCTATCAAACTCACATCTTCCAAGTGAATGGTAAGAAATGTGGGGTTGTTTTAATTGTTTTTTCTTCAGTAGATATTCAAAGACCATCCCAAATGACTAAGAAAGGCCAGTACTTTGGCCACCTGATGGGAAGAACTGACTCATTGGAAAAGACCCTGATGCTGGGAAAGATTGAAGGCAAGAGGAGAAGGGGACAACAGAGGATGAGACAGCTGAATGGCATCACTGACTCAATGGACATGAGTTTGAGTAAACTCCGGGAGTTGGTGATAGACAGGGAGGCCTGGCATCCTGCAGTCCACAGGGTCGCAAAGAGTTGGACATGACTGAGCGACTGAACTGAACTGAACTGAGTTTTATAATTACAATAATCAATTTAATTGCTATGAGCATTGGCCAAGTAGGCTGATAAAAATTTTATAATCAGTGCTTTATTTTATTTATGACTTAATTTGAATTTTTCTTAGTTGAATTGATGATATAGAATTGCATATATGATTCATTAATACACACTAATTAATTCCCATACAGATATACACATTAATTTACGCCATAGTTTACAAAAAGGAGGCAGAAATTTACTAGGCTTTCTGTAGGAACAGCAAGGTGGTTGGTGTGATTGGCATGAATTAAGAGGAGACTGGCAGGAATGACATTGGAGAGACAGCCTCCAGACAGATCACATGAATCCCTGTACATAATAAAGAAATTGGATTCCTATTCTTATTATAGCCAGAATATCATTATATTATAACATTATAATATATTATTACATTAAGCATTTATTATTTGAAATGGCATGTTCTAATTTGTTTTAAAATGATTGGAAGCACTCAGATCTGTTTTTTTTTTTTTTTTTTAATTTAGTAGTCTAGAGGAGAGATAAACATGGCTTAAGATTGAGTGTTAGTGATGAAGAGGTAAAAAGTGGCCAGATTGGGGATACATTTTGAAAGTAGATTTGAAGAATGGCTTGTGAATATGAGAAGAAGAAAGCTTTGAAAAGAATGACCCCAAGGAATTTGAAGGCAGCACTTAGATCTATGGTCATAACATCAACTGCAATGGGGAAGAAGCACATTTGGAGACTGAGTAAGATTAATGGTTTTTTTTTTCCTGTTTGTTTATTTGTTTCAACAAGTTAACTTCTATACAATTATCCAGATGGAAGTCAAGTATGCAGTTTAGTCTGTAAGTCCGAAGATCAGAATGACAGCGCAAAGTTGAATATTTTGATAATATCAATGTGCATAGACTATATTTAAAGTCTTAAATTGGAGCTTGATGAAGTCATTTTAGGATAAGTATAGTTGGATTTGAAGTCAGAGAACTGAGCCTTGGAGCTGAGGTTAACAATTGGAGAAACGAAGACAGAATGAGCACCCTATGTAGGAAAAATATGTCCTATAAATCAAGAAAATATTGGAAAAAGAAGTTTGAAAAGGTTAGGGAGCTTATGGTTTTGTTACCAGATTCTTATAGATCTCACTCCTGCTGCCTGGGTTGGGGAGGGTTCATTTTCTGGTCTGCTAAAGCAGAAAATAATGAAACCAAACCTGAAATTGACAAAACACAGGCTTTATTCAGTGGCCAAAGAATGGAAAAGTGGGAACTAAGTTCACAGATCAACTTCCTGCCTGCCTAATGAAAGGAATTTAATTTTAAAGAGTAAAGACAAAGGAAGGAGGGCTGAGGTGAATGAGAAAACATTTGCATTAGTCTACCAGGGAAGGCAGAGCAGGGTTCCACCCCCTTTTCTACTTTTTTGACCCTTAATGTTGTGTCATGGCCACTGACAGATGTGTCATTTAATATGCTAATAAAATAAAATCAGTGTATAATAAGACTCAGGGTCTGTGGGAGGTCATGTTTGTTGCTATCTTGGTCCAAGCTTTTTCCATTTGTTTTTTGTTTGTTTATTTGTAACATCCTTTCTTACCTCTGGACCCATTAACTTAAAGATTTATGTTAAATAAATCTTTCTAAAGCTGGAGGTTGATGGATTTTCATCAAAGACTTGGAATGGCTCTGGCAATAGTTAGCTACTGTTGGCACTCCACAGAAGTAGATTTAGACCTTGGTTTCTGATGCAAACCCAGTTGTCAACTAGACATGGGTTAAGGCATAGAAATGGACTTTCAAGGAAACCAGTGAAGAAAGCAGACAGGATATGAAGGAAGTGAAGCATGCTTGTTCCCAGTGGTCTCAGATATTTAGAGTAGGACATCCAGAGATAGCAACTATCCTGGAGGACGCACAGTCTTGGGAAGACAGGACAAGGGTGTATGTGGGATGTTTGCTATGTGGGTGCTGCATCCATGATGAAGTGGTTGTTGTAGCAAGTTTGGCCATTGCCTTCCTCTTTGTTGTAATTTTTACTGGCTAGTAGATGAATTATCAAGACTGATGCATTGTGCTTTTTTGTTTATATATATATATAAATATATTAGGTAGAAACATTCTCCAATTTTGTTCTTGGCTAACCATTCATTCCCTGGTGGCTCAGTGATAAAGAATACACCTGCCAATGTAGGAGACATGGTTCCATCCCGGGTTGGGAAGATCCCCTGGAGGAGGAAATGGCAAACCAGGCCAGTATTCTTGCCTGGAAAATCCCATGGAGAAAGGAGCCTGGCAGGATACAGTCCATGGGGTTGCCAAAGAGTCGGACAAGTCTTAGCAACAAAACAATGACAACACTAAATAATCTCTTTTATTTAGAGCATCCTCACTTTCAGCCTGTATTTATCCAGTCTAAGTAGCAGCTGTGTAAGAACTCTTGCTAGTTTGTTGAGCAGTGCATGGTACATGTTCTAAGTGGATCAGGATAACAGGAAAAAGTATCAAAAATATAGAACTGGAGTTTCACCAGCACCCTCTAGAAGTCTGATTTAAAATCTTCATTTTGATAAGCTTCTCAAGTAATTGTGATGTAAAACATGAGAACTATTCTGAATGGTTGCTCTTTCAAGTGTCTGCTTCCCATTCACATCTGATGTAAGTTTCTTACATAACTCACTCATTTGCCATGCTCCAGCTGGGAAGCCAGGAAGAAGGTTTTGAGCCAAACGGCAGGCATTTGTGTCATAAAATGTGCCCTGAGAGGTTCTGGGGAAATGAAGTGTTCTGATTTCATCCCTCCTGTGGATGAACTATTTACTCTGATCTCAGATTTTTCTCTGAAGATGGAATACAAGAATAAAGGAATAATGAGGTCTCAGAAAACACTGTGAATTTTCTGCCATTATCAGGCTTAGCATTACAAATTCAATATTAGCAGTGATTACCTTGATTGAGCACTAAGGTTTTCCTTTTTCTGGGAAGAAAGATTTCTAAACTTGGGATTAAAACTAGTCTTTTCCTATTTTCTTCTACTACATTTAATCTGCTTTGAAATTCTTGGTATAAATGTTTTCATGAAAGGATGGGGTTTGCAAAGAGAAGCAATGATATTATATAGATTGAAAAGGAACAGAGAGAGAACTGTGCCTTGACTGGAGAGTGATGTAGGATTATGAGAAAGAATTTTATAAAAATTGCAGATGTGATTGTCTTTTATGTTGATGTGAGTAATCCAATAAAAATTAAAAGTAGCTCATATCAGAGAAAAAGAGGAAAATTGTAGTAATCAAATCTTTTAAAAGTTGATATAATCAAGTACACAAATGAAAGAGCTGTTCTTTGAAAGATTGGCAGTTAATTTCTTTAAACTAGGAGGAAGACACTGGGGAAGATACTCAGGGAGGGAGCATGAGAAAATCTTCTTTGCATTGCTTGGATTATTTCATGACATGAGGAATGCCAGCTATTGAGGACGCAGAGTTGAGAGCTTTAGTGCTTTGAGGAGAAGAGAGGTATGTAGGAAGGACAATGAAAATAGCAGTATGTAGTTGGAATGTTGTTCAGACCTTTGGGTGTCCTTGAGATGATAAATATCGATATGTTTTTCTTCTGCTGTGGTTGGTTGTGCATTTGCAATCATAGAGAGAAGAGATTTGGATTTAACCAATATTTTATTTCGTCAGGTGAGTAGGTGGGAGAGAGACAGGTACTAGAAATTTAAGCAAGTTGTTAAAGAATGATTATAGTGATAGACCACAGAATAAATGATAAGGTAAGGAAGTGATAGGTAAGACAATAGGTGAGAACATGAGAAAGTGAAAGTGAAGTCGCTCAGTCGTGCCCAACTCTTTGTGACCCCGTGGACAGTAGCCTGCACCAAGCTCCTCTGTCCACGGGATTTTCAAGGCAAGAGTACTGGAGTGGGTTGCCATTTCCTTTTCCAGGGAATCTTCCCAACCCAGGGATCGAACCCAGGTCTCTCGCACTGCAGACAGACGCTTTACCTTCTGAGCCACCAAGGAGAAACAAATTGAAAAATTAACTGGGATATCCACCTTGGTCAAATACTACTAGTACAGGATACGAGAGAGAAAGAAATGTAAAACCTTCACTCAGAACGTCTTTTTAAGATATCTGGCAATTTCTGTCTATTAAAAATACACTTTTTTAGGTCAAGCATATATAAAGGAGTATATGGACCATTAAAATGTGATAGATGTTTAGAAACCCAGATGTTTAGATCTAACTTTCCAGTTCTGGCCTTAGCTGAGAGGGGGAAAAAATGTTCATCAAATTCAACCACAACTGACTAAGAAAAAGAAAACCCCTTTGTTCTACTGCAATTTTTATCAACTGGGGAAGCCAATAAGTGTATTTCAAGGATCATTTTTTCATATTTAAGCTTATTTGAATAAGTAAAAATGCTGGGTAGAAAATGTCTTATGCATGTATTGGTAATAGATTATCTTCAGCAGCTGTAACAAACAGGCCAAATAACAGGGCTTGAGGGAGATACCAATGTGGTTTTCTTATGCATAACAGAAGTCCAGATGAGGTGGTTCAGGAGGGCAATCCCACAACGCCATCACCATGTTATGCTTCCCCTACCTGTGCTTAGCATGTTGTTTCCTTTCTCAGTGTTTCCAAGTGGAGGTGAAAATTCTAGTCATCAATTTCACATTTCAAGGAAAAAGGAAGCAAGAGGAAGGAAAATAGTGCCTGACACCAAGAGCCCATTTTTAAAGAAACTTTAAAGAGAGTGC
Organism: Oryx dammah; assembly: GCF_014754425.2. NCBI lineage: Eukaryota > Metazoa > Chordata > Mammalia > Artiodactyla > Bovidae > Oryx > Oryx dammah. The sequence continues at coordinate 36,611,906 of NW_024070196.1, forward strand.
CAATAATAACTGCATTGGCTCTCTAAATATAGAGATTGCAAAAGATGTTTCTTTGACATTGGGGTTTTGCCATTCACAACATTGAAGTGTTCAATTATTTAAAAGGAAGGAAGGAGAGAATAAATATTGAGTAAGTAACTAGTCCTGTTTATCACAAAGTATGCTGGTATGTCATATTATGCAAAAATAATAGAATAATAACTTTATAATAAAATATTTAGAAATGATAGGACTAGTTAAAAATAACATCCTGCAAGTGATTTGTTGAAATGTGGTTTGTCTCTTTTCTTGATGTTTCCCTTTTCTTTATTTTATATTTATATTTGGCATAATAACTTTAAAGGTATGATTTGTGTATAAGTAAATATACTAAAATTGAGATCACTCAGAACAGTTATAAGCCGATAACAAAGGAATGGTTGAAAAGGAACTGTGACACTGAAAAATACAAGGAACATGCAAGGAAATGCAAATTAGACAAATAGCACTTTTATGGACCCAATAAATCTCTGAAACTAATTTAATTCATTTTGCATTCTCCATCCACTTTTTAGAAAAGGTTAAAAAGAACTTTAGAAAATCAGGTTTTCATAGGAAATTTAACATATCTTAACAGTTTGTCAATTAGTAATAAAAATAAAATATATTATTGATTAGCATAAAAACTTCTGCAAATACCACAAGTCATTGGCATTTGTTAAAGAGAGTTTTTGAAGTGCAAAGTCTATTTAAATATCCCAGGGTGCAGGCTAAATAAAAGTCTATCAATAGCCCTTTTTCTTTTCAAACAATACAAAATTAGATTATTGAAATATGAGAGTGCTTCTGTGTCCTTGCCAGGGGAAACATTATGTATAAATCAAAGGAGCTTGACTCTACCAGTGGAATTCATTTCATGCTTTTCTTTTTCTTTTTACACAAAGCGAATCGTCTTTAGATCTTCAGCTTAAGATACAGAATCTATGAAATTTTAAATGTCATTTGGTGTTTACACTACCTTCTGGGCAGAAAGCTCGTCCATATTCAAAATAGACCCATATGCATGCAGTTATTTCTTTCTTGTTTATTGTTGAAGACCTCACACATAATATCAAGTGGATATTTTCTTACTCATGTCAAAAACTTCTGCAAAAAACTGCTGGCTTTATAGAATGTCTATGTAGAACACCCCTATTTTTCTCCTTCAGAGTTTGGAAACAACAGTTGGAGTTAGTTATATAGCTATCAAAGCATCACCTTCATTACTGGTAAAGCTTTGTAGCTAAAGCAGCTTAAGTCTGGAGCAACAGTGGCCTGCTTTTTCTTCTATCATGAGATTGAATTTCCTCACCCAGTCTCAGGGAGGCTTCCCAGCTAAGATTTTAGCAAGGACAAAGTAAAGATGGGAATAAAACCTTCCTGTGAGTAGTAAGGTCCAGAAAGAAGGGAGCAAAAAGCCAAGTTCTTCCTCTCTCTTCCTCCCACTGTGAGTTATCAGAGGATGATGAGAGAGAGGTTTTGAGAGTTACACGGGCTCAGTTATTCTCTAACTATGGTTCTTGGGCAAGCAGCACAAACAACTTATTTTATTTTTAATATTAAATTTTTTTTTTACTTAAGTGTAGTTAATTTACATTTTTGTGTTAGTTTCAGGTGTATAGCAAAGTGATTTAGTTATACATAATGCATGTGAAAGTGAAACTGAAAGTCACTCAGCAATGTCCGACTCTTTGTGACCCCCATGGACTATGTAGTCCATGGAATTCTCTAGGCCAGAATACTGAAGTGGGTAGCCTTTCCCTTATCCAGCGGATCTTCCCAACCCAAGGATCAAACCCAGGCCTCCCGTACTACAGGCAGATTCTTAAAAGAATATATATATTCTTTTTAAAAAATTTTCCCATTACAGGTTAGTCCCAGATATTAAATATAGTTCCACATGCTATACAATAGGACATTGATATTTATCTATTTTATACAGAGTAGTGTGCATCTGTTAGGGTTTCCTGGTGGTTTAGATGGTAAAGAATCTGCCTGCAATGCAGGAGACCATGGTTTCATCCCTGGGTTGGGAAGATCCCCTGGAAAAGGGAATGACTAGCCACTCAGTGTTCTTGCCAGGAGAATTCCAAAACAGAGGAGCCTGGAGGGTTACAGTCCATGGAGTTGCAGAGTCAGACATGACTGAGCAACTAACACTTAACACTAGTGTGCATCTGTTAATCTTAAACTACTAATTTATCTCTCTCCTCCCTTTCCTCTTTGGTACCCATATGTTTGTTTTTGATGTAAGTGAGTCTATTTTTATTTTGTAAATAAGTTTATTAATATAATTTTTTAAAAGGCACATTCTCAGGGTACCCTGAATGCCCTGAATGCCCTGGTCATAGGGTAAGAGGACCTGTGTCAAACAAACCCTCCTGATGCCAGTTGGAGAACTACTGCCGCAACAATTTGATTCCTCAGAGACATGTGATGCAGGGGTGTGTATCCTTCTTCACCAGTACATTAAGCCATTAATTCCAAAGCCTGAAGATTTTTTTCTATTTCCCATGCTACATTATGTCTAGTTATACTGTTCAGTAGGGCTCTTCGGAGCTTCTGCAATTAGATTAAATCATGATATCAAGATACTCCAATTATGCAATAGTGAGAGCATAGAGATGTTCAAATTTTAATATATAATCTAATTATTAAATTCCCAGAGAGAAGTAATACTTCAAAGATTAAAGTTTCAAAGAAATTAGTCCAAAGTAATTAATATCCAAAATTAAATTCTTATACCCTTGTGACATAAAGTCTAAAGAAAGTCTGAAAGCTTTAAGAACATGTAATATCTGAAGAATCAGGTCCCTCCCTAAATTCTCATTTTGTTTCCTTTAAGTGAAAGTTTTTGAAGTTTATAGTTTTGGGAGAATGTCAACATCTCTACCCTGGGATAATTCTCACTGAATTTAACTGTTCTGTCATGCTGTTAAATTGCCTCAGTAGTGTCCGACTCTGTGTGACCCCATAGACACAGGCTCCCCCCATCCCTGGGATTCTCCAGGCAAGAACACTGGAGTGGGTTGCCATTTCCTTCCCCCATGCATGAAAGTGAAAAGTGAAAGTGAAGTCACTCAGTTGTTTCTGACTCTTTGCAACCCCATGGACTGCAGCCTACCAGGCCCCTTTGTCCATGGGATTTTCCAGGCAAGAGTTCTGGAGTGGGGTGCCATCACCTTCTCCGTGCTATCTGTTTCCAAATGGTTGCATCAGCTCTTTTTTTTCATTATTTTCTTATATTCTGCCTTCTGTTGGAGTACATATCTTTTAGATTTTTGTTTTTTATCTCAAAATTATTTATTAACTTGTTCTGGATTTTCCTGGTGGCTCAGTGGTAAAGAATCTGCCTGTAATGCAAGAGCTGCAGGACTTCAGGGTTTGATTCTTCAGTTTGGAAGATCCCCTGGAGAAGGAAATGGCATCCCAGTTCAGTATTCTTGCCTGGGAAATCCTATAGACAGAGGAGGCTGGTGGCCTACAATCCATGGGATTGCAGAGTCAGACATGATTAGTGATCGAATAACAACCACCAAAAACTTCTCAACTGTAACTCTTTTTTTATTTTTAAGGTGTAACTGAAACTGTTCCCAACATACAGCTTTAATGTATTACTATGTATCTTCACGTGTTTTACCACTTTACATAAAATATAAGAACTTTAACACAGTATACATTGATCTCTCTCCTTTCCATTCATTGTGGTAACTTTGTCAAACATTTTCCTTCTACATATGCAATAAACCTCACAATACATTGTATTATTTTTTGCTCTAAATAGTCAAATGTCTTTCAAAAATTAAAAGAAAAAGAAAACAGACTGTTACATTTATCCTTCCTAATCCCCTCATTATTTCACTTAAATCCAAATTTCTGAACTTTCCTTTAGCCTACTAAACATTATTTGGCTATGTGAAATTCAAATCTATTCCTGATACTTTTCCTCAGCCATTTTGTTTGAAGACACTTTCATTTTTTCTTCATTAAAGAATGATTTCTACTGGATATTGAATTTGGAGCAGTTTTCCTTTTTGTTTTCTTTCAACATTTTTCACATGTTACTCTGTTGCTTTCGGACTTGCATAATATCTAACAAGACTTTTAGTTCTAGCCCTTTTTTCCCATTTCTCTGGCTATGTTTATCCCCATTGTGTTCACGTTTTTCTTTAAATCTTTCAGTATTTCCATACCAGATTGTTTTACCTTTTTTGCTAATTTCATCCTCTGTGAAATTGTATGTGTCTGTTGACTAATACTTTTCTTGCATGTGAGTCACATTTTCTCTCTTCTTCTCATGTCTGTTGAAATATTTTTAAATTGATTGATTAAAACCATTGAGAGAGATTTGTGGGATACTTTTCAGAAGTATTGAATTTTGTTTTGACATCAATTTACTGTAAATCAGTTTTGTATTTTAGAGTTTTTTTTTTAACTTTATTTGAGTATTTATAGGTTAGAATCTATTTCATTATCTTTCTAAGAGATCTTGTTTCTGGAGTCTATTAAGGTCTCGAATCTGGTTTTTCAGTTAGGTCTCTCCAGTCCACAAAACTACTTTGTGTAGTTTCAGTCTATGCCTTGGACCAAAGCCCCCACCACCCCTATTCAGATTACTATAGCTCTTTCTCAACATCTTTCTCTACTTTTTGGTACTCTCTCCTACAAATTCCAACTGCCAAGCTTTTCTGAATTTCACAATCTTTATCTTTAATTCATTGTGACCTTTCAATTCCCCTCCTCATCATCAATATCAACCAAATGCTTGATGGCTGAGGCATTACATGTGTGGTCAGTCACATCAGTCATATCTGACTCTATGTGACTCTGTGGACTGTAGCCTCCCAGGCTCCACTGCCCATGTGATTCTCCAGGCAAGAATACTGGAGTGGGTTGCCATGCCCTCCTCCAGGAAACTTCCCAACCCAGGGATTGCACCCACATCTCTTATGTGACCTGCACTGGCAGGTGGGTTCCTCACCACTAGCATCACCTGGGAAGCCCAGGGCTTTATATAGCTCATCCCTTTTTTTTCTCTTTTTGTCTTATTTCAGGGATTACAGTCATCTGCTGCTGATTTTCAGTATTTGATAACTGTTGTGTTATTTATTCTATTTATCTAAGGCAGAGGACTTAGCTCTTACTAAGTTTCATCAGGATCTTCTATCTTATAAAAATCATTTTAAAGCATGAGAGATTGTATTAGTTAAAGGCAAGTTTCCCATGATCCTCATTTGTAACAATTCTGGAAGTTAGTGGATATGATTAATGTGAGTATCATCAAGAAAATATCAAATAAATTTAGAAATTACAAGTAATTCCAAGGAATTTCATCTTTATTCTCAGAGTTCAGTACTTAAATCTGCTAAAAACCATGGCAGGTACTCAGTAGTATGTAAAGAAAGGAGAATGACCCCCCAAAATGGTTTTTCTTGGTATAATATTTCTCTTTCTATATCAACTACTCAAGGACAAAAATCTTATATTTAATTGCTTAAAACCATAGATAAACAGATTAATTTTGTCACTATATGTGAGTTGCTCTCTACCAAATAACTCTCTTTAGTTTTCTTTAATAATAAAAGATCACTTTTAACAAGCCTAAGGCAACCTACCAAAACCTATCTTTCCACTTCCCTTTGAAGCTAAATGTTTCCCTGTAACAAAGTTTTGGCCAATAGAGTGTGAGGGTAACTAATGCATTTAATACCTGAATTGTGATCATAAGAGAAAAGATATGTGCCTTCCCTTCCTTTTTCCGTTTTTTTTTTTTTTTTTTGGGAATATGGGTCTGATGGTGGTAGCTGGAGTATCTATTTTTAATTCTGAGAAAGAAAGTTATGCTTTGAAGTTAGCAGAATAATAAAAATAGAAAGTGCCTGAGAATGGAGGGCTGAAAGTGTCCTCACAGAAGCTATGCACATCCTAATCCTTGGAACATGTGAATGCTACGTTATATGGCAAAGGCAACCTGCATAGATGATTAAGGTTCTCAAGATAAGGATATGATTCTGGTAGGCTCTAAGTATAATTATCTGGGTCCCCATATAGGAGAAGCAAGAAAGTCAAAGAAGAAATTGGGAGATGTGATGACAAAAACAAGAAGTTGGAGTGATTTGAAGAATTAGTAATAGACCAAGGATTGTAGGTAACCCAAGAAGCTAGAAATTCCAAGGATATGGAGTTTCCTCTAGAGTCTCCAAAATGAACCAACCCGGCTGGCACCTTAGTAAAACTTAGTTTTGATTTCTGGCCTTCAGAAATGTAAGAAAATAAATTTAGGTTGCTTAATATGTTACAGCAGGAATAAGAAACAAATGCATTGGGTGTGCAATGAGAACAAGTTCCTCAATCATTATCTGGCTGCCTACAAGTCTAATATCTTGTTTTAGCCAAGGTATTTGGTTCTGTGTTAAAATAGCTTAATCCATAGCCACACTATGAAGCCACGATACCACTTTATGATCACATATCAGGATTTATATCTTACTTAAACCACTGACTGTGTGGTTTCTCTGTTATTCTAGTAGTTTAACCAATATGTAACTTTATTTATCATGCTGATTTCTCATTTCTACTGCAATCCAATTCAGTTAGGGGTCTAAACAGAAGGCTCTGTCTCATGCAATCATCTTGTGATCCAGGATTGGTCTCTCTGAAGCCCATAATATCATATAAGACAATGCTACTGAATGCCCTGGATCCAGTCAGTGAACTGTTTGTTACCTGGGCCTGGTTATGAGATAAAATACAGCAATTATGAGTAAGCTTTAGCATTTGTATAGTTAGTTCATATTGCACCATGACCTATAAAAGAGATCTTATCTGAGTAACTGTAAAAATTGAAGGGGAGGGGGTGGATATCTCCACACTGCAAATAGAATCATTTTCTGCAAGCACTGGAGAGACCACATGTGAAGAACTGTGTAGGAGATTTTTTAAGAGTAGGACTTGTGGTATCAGCTAGTGTTTTGCCTGCTTAGCAAAACACATAATTAGTGTGTTTGACATAAAGAAATCTGAGAAAAGTAAAGGAGCTCTGTGCTCAAAAAGAAGAAAGGATATATTTCATGTACATTAAGCCTGATTTTGCCACAAGAGCCCAGTGTGCATAAACTTTCTGGAAGAAAGATCAGTCCATGCAGACTGATAGCTCTCTCAGAAAGCAGTTAAGACAATCATATTTTCCTCGGAAAATTTGGACCCAGTGCCAAGATGGAATTACTTGCATTTGTGAAAGTAGGTCCCTAGAGATTACACCAAATCCCCATGCTGTTTTACCTGGCATATATCTTCTACCTGATTCTGAAACAGAAAATGAGATTAACGTTTCTGCAGACTGTGCTTTCAGGGCTGCTACAAAGCTAAACTTCCCATGAACTCCACAATATTTCATACCCTCAGTCTGAAAGTTTCTAGATCCTGTGCTATATTAATTTCTGCTACATTTCCTCTTGTTTCTAATACTCTCTTGCTCTTAACTGTTCCATTATTTCTTTCAGAAAGAATAAGCCACTTCATTTGGCTTTTTCCTTTTTCGTTTTGTAAGGCAGTGTGGCAGAAACAAGGGTCTTCCTTCTCTTTTATTGCTCTCTGCTTTCTGGTCCACACATATTTGTTCTCATGGATTCCTCTATATGTAGTTGTATGGATTTGTCACAGTGAGAGATTTGAAAATATTACATCTAGATCTGCCAAAAGCATTTATAGTTCAAGCAAAAGTTTTGCACACTTTCCTTACTGATTTGAGTAATCCCACTCAGGGGCAATTCTTCCATTAGAATAATATCTAACCTATGCCCAGACATGATCCATCATTATCTTGCCCAGAGTCCTTTAAGTCTGTTTCACCTTGGCTGTGTTTTCCCTCAGAGTCCTAATTCCAAACACTGCCAGATCCATGAGTCCTTAGGCGCAGAGGACAACTTCACGACCACCTGCAATAACTGTCGCTTTGGAATATATCCTGGGATGCCAGGAGAAAGTTTTACTGTTCATCTGTCTTTCTAACGTATTTTTCACAGTTTGTACAAACACTTGATAGAAATTTATGGGCTGTTATTCTTACACTTGAGTAACCATAACTAAAATTATTATTCTTGTTTTTGTGTATATCTAATTTCACATTTATGAGTTAAGTCACACCCTTCCTCTGCTTAAAATTCTAAAATGACTCCTAATGTCACTCAGAGTAAAAGCCAGTCTCTTGAAAGCCCATCAAAACCAAGTTTTCTGATTTTGTAGTATCTTCCTATCCTGTTCGCCTCTCTCTTGCAAACTCCACTCTATCTGCTCTTAGTGTCCACTGCTTTTATTATCTTTAATATACCAGTTTGCAGGCACCTATTCCCTAAACCTGAAGATATTTAGCCAAATGCCAAGAAGGCTTAGTTTCAACCGCTTTAAACTTTTTAGTTAAATGTCCTTTTCTCAACAAAGACTTATCCAAATTATACAGTTTAAGATTAGGACTAATCCCCTTCTTCCCACAGTCTTGGTCCCTCTTGATGTTATTTATGGATAGCGCTATTACTTTCTAATAAGATGTATATAGCCTAGAAAAGTATTAACATTGTTTATTTCCTCATTATATCAACATCTTTGAAATAGTGATACATTCTATATATAATAATGGGTATAAAAACAAAGTGTCTATCAACTAGCAACGTTTCCTTCTTTGTTCGGTTCAGTTCAGGTCAGTCACTCAGTCGTGTCGGACTCTTTGCGACCCCATGAATTGCAGCACGCCAGGCCTCCCTGTCCATCACCAACTCCCAGAGTTCACTCAGACACACATCCATCGAGACCGTGATGCCATCCAGCCATCTCATCCTCTGTCATCCCCTTCTCCTCCTGCCCCCAATCCCTCCCAGCTTCAGAGTTTTTTCCAATGAGTCAACTCTGCATGAGGTGGCCAAAGTACTGGAGCTTCAGCTTTAGCATCATTCTTTCCAAAGAAATCCCAGGGCTGATCTCCTTCAGAATGAACTGGTTGGATCTCTTTGTAGTCCAAGGGACCCTCAAGAGTCTTCTCCAACACCACAGTTCAAAAGCATCAATTCTTCGGCACTCAAACTTCTTCACAGAGACATAAATAGTAGCATCTTAAATTTAATTAAATAAGGTCAATTTTACCTAATAAGTTTATAGTTCAGTTTGACCTTCCCTCACTAGAGGAGATTTACTCTCTTTCTTTTGTTATCTCTCTCTTTTTCTGCTTTCACATGCCTTGCACAGTGCCTTGAACATAACTGTGACTCAGTAAATATTTCCTGAATAAATGCACATTGATAAATGAATAAATGTTTCTGATTAGTTCCTGATTGTGGATTCCTTTGAAGAGTCAGCCTAGCTTGCTCTCTCAGATCTTTCCAGTCTCCTCTGATGTCAGATTGCTGGAGACTACCAATCATTTTATTAAACAGACAATTAAAAAATTTCCTCATTTTCTAGTTATATCTATTTTAAGATAATTTAGTCCTCAGAGTCACCTCTCCATGATGTGTGTGTACACGTATGTTCATGTTTGTGTGTACATGCCTGCATGTGCTTGTATGCATGTGTGTGTGTGTACTGAATTTCAGATCTAATTTTCCTTTTCATATCTGGTGGCTTCTCTGTCCTCTAAGATGTTCTCCTAAGTAAATCTCTCTTTCCAGGTAAATCAATTTCTCCCTTTATTTTGCTTTCAATTTCTACTAATCTTGCCCAGATGAATCATTAAAGTAAGTATTTTAAACCATGTCAGGTCCTCCTTGACAAACTGAGCAAACTCCCTTCTTAGAGACATTAGAGATATGGAACTTTAACTGCTATTTAGTGTTTTAGCTTTTAAATTTTGAGATGTTTTTTTTTTCTTTCCCTGTCCAGCTTTTGAGATTTATTTCCTCTAAATAGGAGACTTTTTCCTTTGTATTTGTTTGTTAATCTATTATTTTTCTTTGAGTGAAGACAGATTGTGCTGCTAAGTTACTTCAGTCGTGTCCAAGTCTGTGAGACCCCATAGATGGCAGCCCATCAGGCTCCTTCATCCCTGGGATTCTCCAGGCAAGAACACTGGAGTGGGTTGCCATTTCCTTCTCCAATGCATGAAAGTGAAAAGTGAAAGTGAAGTCTCTCAGTCGTGTCTGACTCTTAGTGACCCCATGGACTGCAGCCTACCAGGCTCCTCCGTCTATGGGATTTTCCAGGCAAGAGTACTGGAGTGGGGTGCCATTGCCTTCTCCAGAAGACAGATTGTAGATCTCTGCAATCTGAAGTCATGACCAGCATTTACGTAAATAAGGAAACCAGAGTACTTGTTAGGTTTTGAACAAGCCCTTCCTTACAGAAGCTCTCATTTGTAAACAAAGGCAGTTAATGGAATTGGGACAGTTTAGTACTGCCAACCTAGGGCTGTTACTAATAACATAAAGCAATACCTTACACTTAGTACTTCCTAACACTACTGGAAATTAACTGCCTAATCATTAAGGGAAAAATTCCATTAAAATGCTTCTTACCAACTTGGTTGAGAAACATAGTAAAAGTCACTTGCTGATCCTTAAAAAGCACCTATCCTTACTTCAGTTGTGATTGAAATTTCAGAGAATGTGCTCCTCTGTCATTCAAAGTTCAGTGATAGCCCTTAAGCAGGGCAACCTGCCTCCTAAGATCTGTGTTTGTGTCACTGGGCTCTCCTGCATAAACACAGTTAATCCCTCAAGGACAAAAGTCATTCAAAGAGGTCAAATCCAACAAGTTCATATATTGAAAGCTTAAGACCTAAGGCTACCTGCTGAGGCTACAGCATATAGAAACCATCTTTTGTACCTATATATATATATGTATACATATTTAATCAGCTCCAAGGCATATACCATGAGAGCTAAGTTATCCACTGGAGCCATTTCTAATCTGTAATCCTTCCTTGTGTGATTTTATCAATCACAGGAACTCTGTGAATTTCTCAAGGTTTCCCAGATCATCCGATTTTGGGCATTTAGAAGATCCATAAATAACACCACTCTAGATCTCAGCAGAGAAACAAGGCTGAGGCCACTGATGATCTACAGACAAAAGACCAGAACAAATCCAGGATATGAGAAGGGATGGTCTGACTGTGTCCAGTAATTCTCAAAACACTAAGCAGATGCTTTGTCCTCTTCCAGCTTGGGGGCTTAGTAAGGGCAGAGGAGAGATATAGCCATCTCTACACGAATCAGAGATGTGTGCAGTCTTCTGTTAATTGGAGCAAATCTCTTGGGTAGATGACTCATTCTCAGATACCATTGTTTTGTACTCACCTATGATTGACTCAGATCTAAATTCATTCCACCAGAATTCTTTTATAGTATAAGTCAGCATGCTTATATATCTTTAGGTATAAATAAATGTATTTTTTCATATTGCAAAATTATTTTTCTTTGTAAAACTTCAACCTGATTATATCTACATGCATATTTAAATTAGTCTGACAAGGTTTACTAGATTAGTTTTCAGGGGTTGATAGAAGTGATATTTCATAGACTACATTTGTGTGTACAAGGACTGGGTAATGTTACAAAACATTCCTGAGGTGGCCAGCTCTTAAAGAACTGCATAATGACTAATTAATTAACGACACTTGTATAACAAGTGTGTGGAAAGAAGGTTAATGTGATAATGAGGCTTATTTGATCTTAAAGATTCAGCATGAGGGCACTCTCAAGATAGTTTAATTAGGTTTTAAGCACCTTTTGCAATTTGCATGTGTACTTGCTAATCCATATGTTCTAAAAATAAAATTTACTTCATTTAAATTAAGGAATGTATCTAATTTTTCCTCTGTGTTGTTTTACCCTCACTGGTGATGGTGTTTTCTTGAGTTTTTCACTTAATGTATATTATTTATAATTTTTTTCTTCCATATTATCCTTAAATTGTGTTCACTGCAAAATTTTAAAATTGCAAAACAACAGATTAGTGTAATTCTTGACAAGTCATGACCTGATTCTTAATTAATCCTAAACTTATTTAGTATACTTTATTGTATCATCCAATATATCAGTTAATTTGATTTTACCATCTGATACTATATCATTTATTTTTAAGCTTGATCAAATGGAAAGAATATTTTGGAAATCAATTTAACAATAATATAGAATATAATTTTTCAAACATTCATTCATTTGTAGCAATAATTCAGTCAATAGTATTGTATTTTCTGCTGCCCTGGAAATTATAGAATTGTATAATCACATTCTATATATAGACTTTCATGAGTTCTCAAATTAATACACTTTTCTGTTTTGTTTGTATTTATGAGTGATTATTATAATTTATTTACAGGATTTTTACTGCTCACTCCTTTTTGAATACAGTTTTCTCTGTAGTGTATTAGTAGTCTTAAAGCCATCTGGGAGTTCCAGTGTGAGTGAGTCTCTTGTTTTCTCTGGCTGATGTAATCAGATCTTTTTCAAGGTTCAGCTCATGTTCCATGTTTTACATGAAGGCAGGAAATGGCAACCCACTCCAGTATTCTTGCCCAGAAAATCCTGTGGACAGAGGAACCTAACATGCTACAGTTCACGGGTCATAGCGTCGCACACGACGAGGCTACTGAACAGCAATGATCAGTGAACACTGAAGTGCACAGTAATCAAGTCCACCTCAGGCATCCTGCAGTTCTAGATATTGCTTTCATTAGAAATAATTAATTGGACCTTCACACCATCTTTCCTTTAGATTTTTAATGTATATGAGATATTGTAATGATATAGCCAAAGAAAAATGGGCATATTTCACACCTCATTGCTTTCTTAAGCTTAATTTTGTATTTTGCAAAGAGTAAATAATAAACACATATTTATTGTTCTATTCTGTGTATTGAACTGGAAAGGTGTGTGCTATACTAAAGTAAATAATGAACTAAATGGTTCATGGACTGGTGAGCCGGCCACTCTGCATTGTAATAATGGGATTTGTGCCTCAGTTTATGGTACCCTCACAATGATGAAATCAGCAACTGTACTAATCTCACAGCAGGTTAGGTCACTAATGAAAAACTCTGGTGGCATAAGCAAGGACATAGCTCCTACCCATACAGCCTTTCTCAGATGTGAGGTGTTAGACAAATCCAAATAGTTGTATGTAAAAAAAAAAAAAAAAAAAAGGTTGCATGCAAAGCAAGGACTGTTTCAAAGCAGGCCAAGGAGACATCTGGTTTGCTTAAATTTTCTTTTAATAATAGGATTGCCGCTCACATGGGAGAAGGCAATGGCACCCCACTCTATTACCCTTGTCTGGAAAACCCCATGGATGGAGGAGCCTGGTAGGCTGCAGTCCACGGGGTCGCGAAGAGTCAGACATGACTGAATGACTTCACTTTGACTTTTCACTTTCATGCATTGGAGAAGGAAATGGCAACCCACTCCAGTGTTCTTGCCTGGAGAACCCTAGGAAGGGGGGAACCTGGTAGGCTGCTGTCTATGGGGTTGCACAGAGTTGGACACGAATGAAGTGATTTAGTAGCAGCAGCCACTCACATATATGAATAATGATAAATGAGAGGGAGAAAGTTGTGGCCCTGCAAATAGTATTTGTTTTCTCAAAAACCTGCATATCTATTTTTAGATGTATTTATTGACATTATATTAAGTATAAGGAAATTTCAATTTGGTGGAGATTACTAGGCAAGTATACATGTATAATTTTAATGCTACTAAAGACTCCATATTGATAAAGTGCTGAAATATTTTGTTAATTATAATTTATATGACAGACAAGAAATGCCAAAAGAAAATGAGAAATTACTATGGACTGGGAGGCTCTGATTATTTTATTGTTAATAAGACAGTCTGAGAAGCTCTTCTGGCTTCTATCTCCACATTTCCAGTTAACAAAAAATAGTTTTGATAAGCTTTGCCTGAAGGTAATTAGAAACTTTGCTGTACGGTGTACTGGCAACCACAACAGTTACTTGTAAGTATCTGTTCAGTTCAGTCATTCAGTCATGTCTGACTCTTTGCAAACGCATGGACTGCAGTACAGCAGGCCTCCCTGTCCATCACCAGCTCCTAGAGTTTACTCAAACTCATGTCCATTGAGTCGGTGATACCATCCAACCATCTCATCTGTTGTCCCCTTCTCCTCCCACCTTCAATTTTTTCCCAGCATCAGGGCCTTTTCCAATGAGTCAGTTCTTCACATCAAGTGGCCAAAATATTGGAGTTTCAGCTTCAGCATCAGTCCTTCCAATGAGTATTTGAACTGATTTCCTTTGGCATGGACTGGTTGGATCTCCTTGCAGTCCAAGAGACTCTCAAGAGAAGTATGCTTCATGATAAAGTAGAGATAATTTTGCATGTCATATAGTTACATAATAGATTAACAATAGAAAATATTCATTTTGGGACTATCAGTGATCCTTGATAACTATTAATAGATAATTAATGCTATTAAATTTTAAGAATTTCCTCCAATTCATATTTTGACTTAAGATTTTTTATTATTTGAAAATAAAAACAAGTAATAAGTAAGCAACACATACGACAGCCCCACTCCCCACAACTACAACAGACATTTCCTCCATAAAAACTATTATGAGTCAGAATGTCTTAAAATTAATAACAAAAAAAGTTTCTAGAAAATATCTGGAATATTTTGTGTATGATAACAATACATTTGACAGTAATTATCATGTATTAAAATTGTATTATCAAAGATTTTAAAAAGTGGATATATGTATATGTATAACTTATTTACTTTGCTATATAGCAGAAATTAACATAACATTGTAAATCAATTATACTCTAATGAAAATAATTTAATAAAATAAAATAAAGCTGTAAATATCACTTTTGAAAGTGAATACTTTAAAATAATGACAATTATGTCGAGGAAATATTTTTTTATTAAAAAGATTTCAGAAGAAAGAAAATATTTATTCAACTGATGTATTTTAGCAAATGTTATGTGTCACCAAAATACAGTAAATAGTAGTGCCATCTATTGATTAAATTGAAAACTACAGTTTCTTCTTAAAGAAAATGAAAATTTTTACATTAATAAGAATATATCTCCAAAAAGTATATGTGCCTGTGCTAAGTTGCTCAGTAGTGTCTGACTCTTTGTAACCCGTGAGGCTCCTCTTTCCATGGGGATTCTCTGGGCAAGAATACTGGAGTGTGTTGCCATACCCTCCTCCAGGGGTATTTTCCCAACCCAGGAATCAAACCCATGTCTCCCACATTCCAGGTGGATTCTTTACCTGCTGAGCCACCAGGGAAGCCCAACACTATGTTATCAATAATAAATGTTATTATTTTAAATTACTATTGTGTCACACAAAATACTGGAAATGCGTTAATATGTGTATGAGTGGTTGTATGTGCATGAATGTATATGTGTGTGTATTGTAGCTCAGAAGGTAAGGAACCTGCAATGCAAGAGACCCGGGTTCAATCCCTGGGTTGGGAAGATCTCCTGGAGAGTGGAAAGACTACCCACACCAGTATTCTGGCCTAGAGAATTCAATAGACTGTATAGTCCCTGGGGTCGCAAAGAGTCAGACATGACTGAGTGACTAATACACACATGTATATAAGATTAATAATGTGGTACTTCTGATAATAATATTGGTTATGGGTTCAGTGTAATTGAGTCGACTTTATCCATCTAATCACTGAAGAAAAATAATTCAATATTAACTATTTTCTGCTAAAAAAATTAAAGCAAGAATATGGTGAAAGAGGAATCATGGTTTTAATGTATTCACTTAATATGCACAAAAATATTTTTGACATGTAAAAATTTGCATGCATGCTTATTAGGATCCACTATGACACAGGAAAACTAGGTTCAGTTCCTGGGTTGGGAAGATCCCCTGGCGAAGGATATGGCAACCCACTCCAGTGTTCTTGTCTGGAGAATTCCATGGACAGAGGAACCTGGTAGGCTCCAGTCCATAGAGTCACAAAAGGTCAGACATGACTGAAGTGACTGAGCATGCATGCAGGTGACCATTTCAATATTTCTTTTTCTTTATGATTTTGATTTTATTATATACAATAATAGACTACTATTTGCTGCTGCTGCTAAGTCATTTCAGTCGTGTTCGACTCTGTGCAACCCCATAGGCAGCAGCCCACCAGGCTCCCCCGTCCCTGAGATTCTCCAGACAAGAACACTGGAGTGGGTTGCTATTTCCTTCTCCAATGCATGAAAGTGAAAAGTGAAAGTGAAGTCACTCAGTCGTGTCCTACTCTTTGCTACCCCGTGGACTGCAGCCTCCAGGCTCCTCCATCCATGGGATTTTCCAGGCAAGAGTACTGGACTGGGGTGCCATTGCCTTCTCCAGACTACTATTTAGAAAACTTAAATTAGATTGGCTCTTCTCACTACAGTACATCTGACTAAGATTATGCATGTGCTCTCTGGCTAAATTATCAGGATGAAATCAAATAGTTTAGGAGAATTAGGTTAAAATGTATATCTACCAATTAAAGGATGGGATCACAGAGAACAAAAGAGCAGAAAGCAGTGGGGGTATCCATGAAACCCTAAGTTCTGCAGATAACATGTTGCAGATACCAGAACGTTCACTGCAGCAGAGGAAGCAATGTGAATGACAAGAGCAGAAACAATAAAATGAACACAGCCTGAATAGGGAGGAACCAACTGGAGGCTGAGATGATATCAGCCTCCGCACCCTCCCAGCATGTTATTGTGGGGACTCTTATAAAGCTGATATCAAGCTTTCATTCATTCATTGACTAACACACATTTATCTACATTGTATCTGCAGGTTGAGATCTATTATATACTGTGCTGGATGCTGAGGACCCAGTAGTGAACAAATAGTAGTTTCTAGAGTTTGCTGCCATTCCTGAGTCTAGTCCAATCTCCCATATGTTGACTACGAGATGCCCTTCCCTCAAAACATGTTACTGCCACTGATTGGATATTGTCATAAATAAAGCAAAATATATGTTGGGTATGAAGCTACAATAATCAAGATAATGTGATACAGGCATAGTATAGATATAAAGATAGAAGGAAACTGAAAAAATTTGGAAAGAGACAAATGGATATAAAATGTAGAAAAGCAAGGAAAATGGGCAAATGTGAACATGAAGAGGAACTTGGTACCAACATCAGTGCTCACTGTTTCAGCCTTGATGAGTTGAATGTCCCCAGATTCAGTTCATTTCAGTGCAATCGCTCAGTTGTGTCCAGCTCTTTGTGACCCCATTGATTGTAGAATGCCAGGCTACCCTGTCTATCACTAGCTCCCAGAGCATGCTCAAACTCATGTCCATCGTGTCGATACTGCCATTCAGCCATCTCATCCTCTGTCATCGCCTACTCCTCCCGCCTTCCATCTTTCCCAGCATCAGAGTCTTTTCCAATGAGTCAGCTCTTCACATCAGGTGGCCAAAGTATTGGAGCTTCAGTTTCAGCATCAGTCTTTTCAATGAATATTCAGGGTTGATTTCCATTAGGATTGACTGTTTTGATCTCCTTGAAGTCCAAGGGACTCAAGAGTCATCCTCAGCACCATGGTTCAAAAGCATCAATTCTTCGGTGCTCAGCTTTCTTTATGGTCCAACTCACATCCATCCATGACTACTGGAAAATCATAGCTTTGACTAGATGGACCGTTGTTGGCAAAGTAATATCTCTGCTTTTTAATATGCTGTCTAGGTTGGTCATAGCTTTCCTTCCAAGGAGCAAACGTCTTTTAATTCCATGGCTGTAGTTATCATCTGCAGTGATTATGGAGTCCAGAAAAATAGTCTCTCACTGTTTCCATTGTTTCTCCATCTCTGCCATGAAGTGATGGGACCGGATGCCATAATCTTAGTTTTCTGTTGAGTTTTAAGCCAACTTTTTCACTCTCCTCTTTCACCTTCATTAAGAGGCTCTTTCATCAAGAGGCTCTTTAGTTCTTCTTCACTTTCTGCCGTAAGGGTGGTGTCATCTGCATATCTGAGTTTATTGATATTTCTCCTAGAAATCTTGATTTCAACTTGTGCTTTATCTAGCCTGATATTTCACATGATGTACTCTGCATATAAGTTAAATAAGCAGGGTGACAATATTCAGCCTTGACATACACCTCTCCTAATTTGGAACCAATCCATTGTTCCATGTCCAGTTATAACTGGTGCTTCTTGACCTTCATACAGATTTCTCAGGAGGCAGGTAAGGTGGTCTGGTATTCCCATGTCTTTAAGAATTTTCCACAGTTTGTTATAATCCACACAGTCAAAGGCTTTAGTGTCCTGAGATTGTATGTAATCAAACGTACAACATGTCCAGGAACCACCAAACCTGAGGGCTACATATATATATATATATATGGATGTGTAAGCACTGTAGCATTAGTGGTGTTCTTTTACCTTTCTTTAAAATCATTTATTTGATGACAGGATTGGCTTTTTAAAAACTCTTATAATAGTACATGGTGAAAGTACCTGATAAAGTTAAGATACCATTCTTAAAAATTCTGAATTTGTTATCATAGGAATCCAGCTATACTTTATAATGCTTATTTTTAAATGATAGCTAACATAAAAAAGTCATTCTTTTGACAGTTGAGTGGTTTTTTTTAACATTAAAACAAGACAAGGCTATAATTTATCATTGCTCTCCCCTGCTATTTAAAATGTTTTGGAGTTGAAAACCATATATATTATAAAATAGACATTTTAAATATATATTTGTAGGTGATGTGATGGTTTCCCTCTAAAACCCAGAGATCAAAATCTAAAAGTATTTCAACAAAAATAAAATTGGGACTCAGTCTCTTAACTGTAAATATATATAAAACACATTTCCATCAGCAGCTAAAAAAGAAAATGTTGAGGAAAAAAAAAAAATGTCCAGGGAAAATTCAGATTCTAACTTAAAATCATAAAATGTCATTGAAGGTCTTAAAAATAACGTAAGTAAATGAAATAATATACCATGGTCCTAGAGTGGGAGATCATGTATTAAGATAATTAACCTTCTTTATTTATAACTTTAAGGCCATTTCAGCCAGAATTCCAAAGTGTTTGTCTCTCGTAACTTTCCTCTTTATTTTCTTTCTGTCTTCACTTCCTGTTTACTTCTCCTCCTTTCTTTCTCTTTCTGCCCCTACCCTTTCTTCCAATAAAAGAATAAATATGGGGAAATTACTGCAAAAGAACTAAAAATGAACACTAGTTTGAATGAACTTGTTATAAGGAATATTAAAGTTTTTTTTTAAAGCTATGTTAACCAAAGAATATGGTATAGATTCAAAGGGTGGATGAAATACCAGATAGACATAAAATTAGTTTATGTGTAAAATCACTTAAAGTAGGAACGTATACTTATATATGTGCACAAATGTGAAATATCAAATAAAAACATTAAACATATAATGAAAATATATATCATGATTGAAGCATCACATGTTAGTATATGATGAAGAAAGAATATAAAATTCAGGAGAATATATTGCTTTATTCTTGGGTAGTGTGTAAAAAATAAGACCACTGAAAGAAAATTGTTTATTTTCAAATGAGTCAGCTCTTCACATCAGGTGGCCAAAGTATTGTACTTTCAGCTTCAGCATCAGTCCTTCCAATGACTATTCAGGACTGATTTCCTTTAGGATGGGCTGGTTGTATCTTCTTGCTGTCCAAGCGACTCTCAAAAGTCTTCAACACCACAGTTCAAAAGCATCAATTCTTCGGCACTCAGCTTTCTTTATAGTCCAACTCTCATATCCATAATAACTACTGCAAAAACCATAGCCTTGGCTATACGGACCATTGTTTGCCAAAGTAATGTCTCTGCTTTTTAATATGCTGTCTAGGTTGGCCATAACTTTCCTTCCAATGAGTAAGCGTCCTTTAATTTCATGAGTGCAGTCACCATCTGCAGTGATTTTGGAGCCCCCAAAATAAAATCTCTCAGTGTTTGCATTGTTTCCCCATCTATTTGCCATGAAGTGATGGGACTGGGTGCCATGACCTTAGTTTTCTGAACGTTGAGCTTTAAGCCAACATTTTTATTCTCCTGCTCCACTTATCAAGAGGCTGTTTAGTTCCTCTTCACTTTCTGCCATAAGGGTGGTGTCATCTGCATATCTGAGGTTACTGATATTTCTTCTGGAAATCTTGATTCCAACTTGTGCTTCATCCAGCCCAGCATTTCTCATAATGTACTCTGCATATAAGTTCATATAGGGAACTCCAGTTTCATATAAAAAACAAATACATTTTATATATTATGTAAATATTTATATACATAAATTAGTTTATAATAAAATCCCTGAGCAAAGTTATTTAACATTTTCAAATTTATCACTTCTATTGAAAAGGTTTTCATCAACTCTTTCACTAACAATGTTATCATGAATCCATTTCTCCATCTTTAAAGGCATTTTATATTTTAAAGTAACATCACATACTATTTGGTTATAATGTTCAGTTTTGAAATGAAGAAATAGGCACCAAAAGATCTAGACTACCTCTCAAAAGCACAAAGCTAGTTAGTTACAGGTTGTGATATAAAATCTGCCTCTTAAGTAATTCTGTTTGGTGCAAGATGTTTTATTTTTTATAGTTTTACCATATTCTTCAAATTTTTAAATTTCTTACACAAATGATGGAAGAATATGAGGCTAGCTGGAATAATAGCTGTAAGAAAAGTTATGAACAAAACCTTCCAAAATCATTTATATATATTTTTGCCATGCATTTTAATTATATTGAATGACATGCATTTTCCTTCTTTTTAAGCTCTAATGCAATTTTTTTCTTGCTTCCCTGCCATACACACACACACACACAGTGCTTTTTTGCCAGGAATGCATGAACTTAATGGTTCTGTGACTAATGGGATATAAATGTGATTGGGGAAATGCTTAGAAGATGTAACTTGGTCTGCTTAGAATTTTTTATTTTTTTAGAGACACCTTTGAAAAAAAATTTTTCAGTGTATTGTATTATGTAGAAGTTTGTTTTTCATCTTTAACATTAAACAAGTTGGCAAAATGTGTGTCTTTCCTTTCTCTAGTTTTGACAGATATAGATCAAATATAGTTTTCACTCCTGTTGAACCCACACATGGATTTAGGCTACTTTTAAATTAGATCTCCAAGCAGTACAATCAATTTGTGTTGGTATTGACTAGTGAAATTATAGTCTTCCCAGGCAGTGCTTGTGGTAAAGACTCCACTTGCCAGTGCAGGAGACATAAGAGACTTGGGTTGGATCTCTGGGCCAGGAAGATCTCCTAGAGGAAGAGGAAATGGCACCCTAGAATCCCACGGACAGAGTGGCCTGGTGGGCTACAGTCCATGGAGTTGTAAAGAGTCAGACACCACTGAACATCTGAGCCACAGTGAAATTATAGGTCTCTGCCATTTCTCCTAAAAACCTTCATTGATTCTATTTATAAGAGATTAAAAAAAAAAAATTTCTGGAAAGGAAAGTTGTGCTTTAAGGCACAACATTTTCCTGCTGACCTGAGTTTAGCAAGGGGTTGGGAACTCACCATACACTGTTCCCTTTAATTCATTTAATCCTAGAAAGGATTTCAAATTTTATAAATGGGGACGGTGAGACTTAGAGAAATTGAATATATTGCTCCTTAGAACACAGAGTAAGTGCTAGAAACACATTCAAATTTTAGGTTGAATAGGTTATAATAATATATTCATTGTACAGTCAAGTATTTAATTTGAGATCTCTTGACAAACTTTAAATTGTATATGTATTATATAAAAGTAAATATCATTTAAGAAAGAAAAAATCAGCATCTATCATATGTCACCATTAAATTCATTCTTTCATTAATTCTTATTTTATTTTTTCATAGATTTAGAAAAATATCATCTTACATATTATATTGAATACTTTAGTTTTCTTTTGTGCTTCAGAGAGCACTTCTGAAAATGGTTGCTTTTAAGACTTTGAAATTGGGGATTAAAAAGGCCACTACTAATTTTAAGGATTGATGGATTAGATCTGAGTTAATTAAGATAGGACAAACTGCTGTCCCTTTCAAAATGGCTTAAATAGTTGTGATTTATTACAATACTATGGGAAAATGGGAAGATCAAACAATTAAAAAAAATCAGAAAAACTTATGACCACAAGTGTGTTACTCTTAATTTATATTTTGCCTCCAACGTTTGTTGCATACTCTACACTTTTATGAAGGCTGTAGTAATGTGATCAGAGAGTTTTGTAATATTGACAAGAGGCAGTGTGAAAGTCATGAATATAAAAAGATTGCTTTGGGACAAAGTTAAAGAGAAATTGATGGCTTTAATAATGTCAGAGACAAAAGGCATTGGACAAGCTCAGTAGCATTTAAAATATTTATTAAACCTGGTCTGTAATTTTTCATAGGAAAGTTGCTTTAATGACAGAGGAAGTCATAATACAAACAGAACAATCCAGATGCCGCTGTGAGTCTGTACTACTTCAGAGACATTTATATTCTTACCCTTAAGCTTTCTTACAAGCCTTTCTAGCAGTGCAGCTGTATGAATAATTTGTGGAAGAGCAGTGATAGAATCCTTCCAAAGAATTGAGGATAATGGCATCAAGAAAAGGAAAAAAGATATCCAACGATTATTTGTTTACATCCCTGTGACCTGACAATTCACCTTAAATTCACTTTTGTTTTTAGTTAGAATGCAATCAGGGTATTCGGTCAGTGATTGCTGTCCCCTAACTATAAAATCTGACTTCCAAAATACCTAGGATGTGCCATAATTTTTGGCAATAGTGCAGCAGCTGCTAAAGGAAGACCACAGAATGAAAAGTTAAGGATGACAGAAAGGTAGAGCTCAGTGTTACCAAGGTATATAAGTTTTCCATTAGGTCATTTCTACTATTAGATTAATGCTTCCTTGGTGGCTCAGTGGTAAAGAATCCATCTGCCAATGCAAAAGATGTGTGTTTGATCCCTGGGTGGGGAAGAATCCCTGGAGCAGGAAATGGCAATCCACCCTAGTATTCTTGCCTGGAGAATTCCATGGACAGAGGAGCCTGGCAGACCTCAAATCCATGGTGTTGGCAAAAATTTGGCACAACTAAGCGACTGAGCACACATTCACTATTAGGTTAGAAAGATGGTTAAATTAAAAGGATTCTATTAGATATTTCCAAATATTGAGTAAAATACTGATTTATTCTCATCCAATAAAGTTACTATGGTTTTTGAGAAATATATTCATAGGCCTTTATTACCCAGTTTTAAGCCTGTTATTATTATCATTAAATACTTCATGGTTTTGAGCATATATCTGTTTATAACTGATTCTAGAAGTTTCCAGAAATGTAACTATACTAATCATACATTATTATCTTTAACTCATAGTTTTTTTTACTTTTCATTTAATACTTTCTAGTATCAGAGACTCATTTCCATTTCTAATTTCTATAACTAGCTAAAAATAGCCTTATCTATGTATTCTTAGACTTACTAGTCCTTCATATATATAAAGCATCCGATTTTTTTTTTTTTACCATTTATGCCCTAAACTTGTTAGATAAATATTAGTTTAGTTTAGTCACAGTTCAGTTCAGTACAGTTCAGGCGCTCAGTTGTGTCCAACTCTTTGAGACCCCATGAATCGCATCACACCAGGCCTCCCCATCCATCACCAATTCCTGGAGTTCACTCAGAGACTCACGTCCATCAAGTCAGTGATGCCATCCAGCCATCTCATCCTCTGTCGTCCCCTTCTCCTCCTGTCCCCAATCCCTCCCAACATCAGAGTCTTTTCCAATGAGTCAACTCTTCTCGTGAGGTGGCCAAGTACTGGAGTTTCAGCTTTAGCATCATTCCTTCCAAAGAAATCCCAGGGCTGATCTCCTTCAGAATGGACTGGTTGGATCTCCTTGCAGTCCAAGGGACTCTCAAGAGTCTTCTCCAACACCACAGTTCAAAAGCATCAATTCTTCAGCTCTCAGCTTTCTTCACAGTCCAACTCTCACATCCATACATGACCACTGTTGGCAAAGTAATGTCTCTGCTTTTGAATATGCTATCTAGTTTGGTCATAACTTTTCTTCCAAGGAGTAAGCATCTTTTAATTTCATGGCTGCAATCACCATCTGCAAGGTGATACTATTTATTTTAACTGGGCGATAAAAGAAATAGTTCACTTTCCTTGAGAAGTTACATCTATTTGAAGTGAGTTAGTAATCCCTCTCTGAAAATACTATACATGAACTGATGATTTATTTGACTTTGGCATTTAAAAATACAATTTTTAAGGAATCTCAAATATACCTTATGTATGACTATATGATGTCTAATTCAGAATTTCTATTTAGATTCCCAGTACTCACATTCCAATAGATACTTCTCTGGGGCCACTTATTTTGTGATCACTACCAGATGAGACAATTTAGACCAATTATTTCCCATAGTCCCTTAGGCTAATTTCCAAATATGGTCTCAGTAGTCACTCAACATGTTTATATATAAAACTGAACATGTGAGAATGACACCTAGAACTACATGCTACACTAAGAAGTTGTTAATAAATATTTCTCAATTATAATCTTAAGACAATAAAATCAGATTTTATACTTAAACTTTTTTCATAAACAAAATTCAAATATTTAGGTCTTCTTATATACCTTCCATTTTATTTTATTTATTTATTTTTTTATTAAAAAAAAAAACTTAAATACTGTATTGGTTTTGCTATACATTGACATGAATCCACCACAGGTGTACATGAGTTCCCAACCCTGAACCCCCCTCCCATCACCCTACCCATATCATCTCTCTGGGTCATCCCAGTGCACCAGCCCCAAGCATCCTGTATCCTGTATCGAACCTAGACTAGCGATTCATTTCTTACATGATAGTATACATGTTTCAATGCCATTCTCCCAAATCATCCCACCCTCTCCCTCCCCCACAGAGTCCAAAAGTCTATTCCTTACATCTGTGTCTCTTTTGCAGTCTCACATACAGGGTTATCATTACCATCTTTCTAAATTCCAAATATATGTGTTAGTATACTGTATTGGTGTTTTTCTTTCTGGCTTACTTCATTCTGTATAATTGGCTCCAGTTTCATCCACCTCATTAGAACTGATTCAAATGTATTCTTTTTAATGGCTGAGTAATACTCCATTGTGTATATGTACCACAGCTTTCTTATCCATTCATCTGCTGATGGACATCTAGGTTGCTTCCATGTCCTGGCTATTATAAACAGTGCTGCGATGAGCATTGGGGTACACGTGTCTCTTTCAATTCTGGTTTCCTCGGTGTGTATGCCCAGCAGTGGGACGTGGGATTGCTGGGTCATAAGGCAGTTCTATATATATCTTCCATTTTAAATGACAGAAACTTAGTTATATTTATAGAGTAAAGCTGAATAATATATAAATTTAACCATTTAATGTGTTTCATGTACATACATATATTAATAAATATTGATATTTAATATTAATATTATTTGATAATAATATATTGATATTATTTGATGATACAAATATTGATATTATTTGATAGTACTAAAGTCAACTATTTAAAATGCTGAGATATTTTTGTGAGACATCCAATATTGTTAGGAAATTTTCAGTGAATAAACAACTTTAAAATTATCCCTGTTTAAATTATGAGGAAGTTGATTTAAGGCCAGTGTAAGAACCCCATGGTCCCCTAGGTTTCTTTTTACATGCATTGCCCAGAGAAAGGAAAAACAAGTTCATAGAGTACACTTCCTATGTAAAAATGACTATAACAAATGGCTTGAAATGTTCTCTGGAGGATTATTGACTTTTTAATTCAGGCTGAAATCAATCCTCATTTATATTTCATAATGTGTATCCTGAGAAAAATAACCTACTATTACTGTGTAGCTTGTCACCGAGGTTAAATAGTTGTTATGCCAATCACTAATCCTTCAAGTTTATGTGAGACATTTTTCAGACCATCACTTGATCAGTTCAGTTCAGTTCATTTCAGTCGCTCGTGTCCCACTCTGTGACCCCATGGACTGCAGCATGCCAGGCCTCCCTGTCCATCACCAACTCCCGGAGCTTGCTCAAACTCATGTCCATCAGGTCGGTGATGCCATCCAATCATCTCATTCTCTGTCTCCCCCTTCTCTTCCCACCTTCAATCTTTTCCAGCATCAGTGTCTTTTCCAATGAGTCAGTTCTTTGCATCAGGTGGCCAAGTATTGGAGTTTCAGCTTCAGCATCAGACCTTCCAATGAGTATTCAGGACTGATCTCCTTTAGGATTGACTGATTGGACCTCCTTGCTGTCAAAGGGACTCTCAAGAGTCTTCCCCAACATCACAGTTCAAAAGCATCAATTCTTCAGTGCTCAGCTTTCTTTATAGTCCAACTCTCACATCCATACATGACTAATGGAAAAACCATAGCTTTGACTAGATGGACCTTTGTTGGCAAAATAATATCTCTGCTTGTTAACATGCAGAGATTGGTCATGTCTAGATTGGTTAACATGTCTAGATGGCTGCAGTCACCATTTGCAGTGATTTTGGAGACCCCCAAAATAAAATCTCTGAGTGTTTCCATTGTTTCGCCATCTATTTGCCATGAAGTGATGGGACTAGATGCCATGACCTTAATTTTCTGAATGTTGAGTTGTAGGCAAACTCTTTCACTCTCCTCTTTAACTTTCATCAAGAAGCCCTTTAATTCTTCATTTTCTGCCAAAAGGGTGGTGTCATCTGCATATCTGAGGTTATTGATATTTCTCCTGGCAATCTTGATTCCAGCTTGTGCTTCACCTAACCTGGCATTTTGTATGATGTACTTTGCATATAAGTTAAAGAATCAGGGTGCCAATATACAACCTTGATGTACTCCTTTCCCAATTTGGAACCAGTCTGTTTTCCATGTCTAGTTGTAACTGTGCTTCTTGACCTGCATACAGATTTCTCAGGAGGCAGGTCAGGTGGCCTGGTATTCTCATCTCTTTAAGAATTTTCCACAGGAGAAGGACTGGAGTGGCTACTTTAGCCTGAGGAGCATCATTAGTAATGGTGGCAGGACCAGCTTCCAAGGATGAATGGAGGAAAGGGAGGTGAAGAAATGAAGATTCAGAGAAGTAAAGGACCTGTGTCAAAGTCATACTGCTAATTCTGCATATAGGGAATATCATATATCTCCTTCTCTGTCTGACTTATTTCACTCAGTATGAAAACATCAGTATTTACATTTTGACAGTATAGCACAATAGGTAAAACTGAAGTCTATAATCACACTGTCTGAATGCTTTTGCTGATTCCACCAATTACTATTTAAGTAAACTTAGGACAATGAGCCCATTTTGATCAATACAAGATGGTGGAGTAGAAGATATGTGTGCTCATCTTCTCCTGTAAAAACTCCAAAATTACAATGCACTGCTGAGCAAACATTGACAGGAGAATTTTGGATCCCACCAGAAAAAGATACCCCACGTCCAAGGGCAAAGGAGAAGCCCAAGCAAGATGATAGCAAGGGCACAATCACGTTTAGAATCAAACTCCATATCTGCCAGAGATACTTAGAGGGCTGAAACAAACCTTGTGCACACCAGGAGACCCCACAGAGTCTGATCCACAACTGCCTTTGAGTGTTTGAGTGTCTCCTATGGAGGTACAGGTCACAAGTGGCCTGCCACAGGGGCAGGGGTTCTGGGTACACCAGATCTGGATATGGCATAAACCCTCTTGGAGGAGGTCGCCATTAACCCCACCAGAGAACCTCTAGAACTTACACAGGACTGGGGACACAGACTCTTGGAGGGCACAAATAAAACCTTGTGTGAACCAGGACCCAGGAGAAAGGAGAAGTGACCCCACAAGAGACTAACCCAGACTTGCCTGTGAGTGTCCAGGAGTCTCCAGTGGAGGCGTGGGTCTGTGGTGGCCTGCTGCAGTGTTGGGGGCACTGAATAAGGCAATGAATGCATAAACCTTAGGAAGGAGGTATGTTCATAACTTCCACCATAGTTTGGCCTCAGGTCAAACAACACGGAGGAACCACAGCCTGCCCCATAAACAGAAAATTGGATTAAAGATTTACTGAGCAAGGCCCTTCCCATCAGAACAAGACCCAGTTTCCCCCTCACTCTCTCTCATCAGGATGCTTCCATAAGCCTTTTATCCTCATCCATCAGAGGGCAGACAGAATGAAAACCACTTGGATACCATTGGGAAAGACTCTGATGCTGGGAGGGATTGGGGGCAGGAGGAGAAGGGGACGACAGAGGATGAGATGGCTGGATGGCATCACAGACTCGATGGAACGTGAGTCTTGAGTGAACTCTGAGAGATGGTGATGGACAGGGAGGCCTGGCGTGCTGCGATTCATGGGGTCGCAAACAGTCGGACACGACTGAGCGACTGAACTAACTAACTAACACTAAATGAGGAACATGTTATATGAATACTATTATTATTTTCCAGAATATAATATCTGTTTCAATGCAAATCATCATTTGACAAATAATTATTTTTGACTGATTTTCTTTCAGTTCACATACATGTGTATCAATAACATAGAAATAGCTAGGAATGCAAGGGAAACCTAAACATATTATTTGAAAATTTCTCCTTTGGGAAGTATCAGAGGCATATAGGTGACACATATAATATCTCTATATTCTAACACGAATGATGTTGTATCTGTTGTTATCATTGAGTTGATTGGTTGCTCCCTTTCAAACTAATTTTCAAATATGTTTAGACTGTTTCAAGTTTTTACTATTCCAAAGAATGTTGCAAAAAATATTAAGCCTTGACTTGACTATATTGTGACAGATATACTTTCTATTATTAAATATTAATTGAAAGTAGTCATCCATTTTGACTTTGTATATACATCTTTTTTTTAATAGTTCATTTCTTAACTCCCCTGTTGTTAAGTGATTAGAGATTAGCTCTGAGTTTTGAAAGTGTCTTTTTACTCCACATCTTATGGTGATATAGGTTTGCTGGCAGCATATTAAAATATCTCATTAAAAATTATTTGTTTTAAATTCCAGTAAAATAAAATGCTACAAAAAACTACTCAGTGCTACATATTTCAAGAGCCTAAACATATGTTGTATATCACCAGCAAAGCAAGTATAGAAGTATTATGAGAATTATTTTTGAAATTGTATTTGATATTTAATTCTTATTTTTATTTTATTAAAGTATAGTTTATTTAGAGTGTTTCAGGTGTACAGTAAAATGATTAAAGTATATACATATAAAATAAAAATATATATGAATGCATATATTTATATATATATTATATGGGTGTGTGTGGGTATACCTATTCTTTTTCAGATTCCTTTCCACTATAGGTTATTGTAAGATACTGAATATAGATCCCTGTGTTATACAGACTGTCCTTGTTTGTTATATATTTTATATATAGTAATGTATATATACTAATCCCAAATTCACAATTTATCCCTTTCCTCCCTTTCCCTGTTGTTGGTTACCAATGTATTTGCTATTTTAAAATAAGTTATTTAAGTAATCATCAAGGGGAAAAAAATCAGAATTATTTTACTTCCTATCATTGTTTTCCATGCCTTTTTGTGTGTGTATTGTGAAATGTGTAGCAGAATTCTGGTTCTCACAGCTTTGTTCTTGTTCAGTCACTAAGTTGTGTCTGACTCTTTGTGAACCCATGGATTGCAGCATGCCAGGCTTCCCTGTCTTTCACTATCTCCTTGAGTTTGCTCAAACTCATGTCTATTAAGTCAGTGATGCCATCCAACCATCTCATCCTCTGTCGTCCCCTTCTCCTTCTGCCATCAATCTTTCCCAGCATCAGGGTCTTTCCCACTGAGTCAGCTCTTCACATCAGGTGGCCAAAAGTATTGAAGCTTTAGCTTCAGCATCAGTCCTTCTAGTGAATATTCAGGATTGATTTCCTTTAGGGTTGACTGGTTTGATCTCCTTACAGTCCAAGGGACTCTCAAGAGTCTGCTCCAGCACCACAGTTCTAAGGCATCCATTCTTCAGCACTCAGGCTTTTTTATGGTCCAACTATCACATTCATACGTGACTACTGGGAAAACCATAGCTTTGACTTGGTGGAACTTTGTTCACAAAGTGATGTCTCTACTTTGTGATACATTGTCTAGGTTTGTCATAGCTTTTTCTTCCAAGGAGCAAGTGTCTTTTAATTTCATGGCTGCAGTCACTGTCCACAGTGATTTTGGAGCCCAGGAAAATGAAATCTGTTACTTTCTCCACTTTTTCCCCATCTATTTGCCATGAAGTGATGGGACCAGAGGCCATGATCTTAGTTTTCTGAATGTTGAGTTTAAGCCAGCTTTTTCACTCCCCTCTTTCACCTTCATCAAGAGGCTATTTTTCCACTATTATTCCACATCTGAAACTATGAAAGACAATACACAACATCAAATCCTAGATGATTATTGAGTCTTTGAGGAGCATTCTTTAGCCCCCCTTTTTTGTCTCTGCTTTACAGTTGACATGAGTATGGTTTATGATGTCTAGAGTATCTATAACCAAGAATGGGAACTAAGGGATGATAGGGAGATAGGCATGTCTATAGTTCTGATCTGGTGACTTCACCTAGGCTTCTGGTTTGCATTGCTTTCATAATTCCAGTAGATTTGAGAGGTTTACTTTCAGAAAGATCTGCTCATTAGTCAGTCAGATTGTACAATGGCTCCTCCAATCATTTTCTGTCCATGGTCCCTTTGCTAAGATAGATCCTGCGAAAGAGTCTTTGAGAGCTAGACTCTTTCCTTTTTTGCTAAACCATGTTCTTACTAAGGTAAATGCAGGGTACGTGTACTCTCATGGTCATTCTAAACAGAAAATGCCAGTCTAAGTGCGAAAAAGCGACAGGTGTGATAAAACTATACTGCACACCCTGTGGACCACTTTTCCATACTCTATGGTTCTTTCATCACTCAGCTATGTATGAGGATACCACAATTAAATAAGGCAAAAACCTCTCTGCCAAATAATTGTATATCTGTATATATATAACGGAAAAAGCAATGGCACCCCACTCCAGTACTCTTGCCTGGAAAACCCCATGGATGGAGGAGCCTGGTAGGCTGCAGTCCATGGGGTCGCTAAGAGTCAGAGACGACTGAGTGACTTCACTTTCACTTTTCACTTTCACGCATTGGAGAAGGAAATGGCAACCCACTCCATTGTTCTTGCCTGGAGAATCCCAGGAATGGGGGAGCCTCGTGGGAGGCCACCTATGGGGTCGCACAGAGTTGGACATGACTGAAGTGACTTAGCAGCAGCAGTTCAGTTTAGTTCAGTTCAGGCGCTCAGTCATGTCCGACTCTGTGCGACCCCATGAATCGCAGCACGCCAGGCCTCCCTGTCCACCACCAGCTCCCGAAGTTCACTCAGACTTACGTCCATTGAGTCAGTGATGCCATCCAGCCATATCATCCTCTGTCATCCCCTTCTCCTCCTGCCCCTGATCCCTCCCAGCATCAGAGTCTTCTCCAATGAGTCAACTCTTCGCATGAGGTGGCCAAAGTACTGGAGTTTCAGCTTTAGCATCATTCCTTCCAAAGAAATCCCAGGGCTGATATCCTTCAGAATGGACTGGTTGGATCTCCTTGCAGTCCAAGGGACTCTCAAGAGTCTTCTCCAACACCACAGTTCAAAAGCATCAATTCTTCGGTGCTCAGCTTTCTTCACAGTCCAACTCTCACATCCCTACATGACCACTGGAAAAACCATAGCCTTAACTAGACGGACCTTTGTTGGCAAAGTAATGTCTCTGCTTTTGAATATGCTATGTAGGTTGGTCATAACTTTTCTACCAAGGTGTAAGCGTCTTTTAATTTCATGGCTGCAGTCACCATCTGCAGTGATTTTGGAGCCCATAAAAATAAAGTCTGACACTGTTTCCCCTGTTTCCCCATCTATTTCCCATGAAGTGATGGGACTGGATGCCATGATGTTTGTTTTCTGAATGTTGAGCTTTAAGCCAACTTTTTCGCTCTCCTCTTTCACTTTCATCAAGAGGCTTTTTAGTTCCTCTTCACTTTCTGCCATAAGGGTGGTGTCATCTGCATATCTGAGGTTATTGATATTTCTCCTGGCAATATAGATTCCACCCTGTGCTTCTTCCAGCCCAGCATTTCTCATGATGTACTCTGCATATAAGTTAAATAAGAAGGGTGACAATATACAGCTTTGATGTACTCCTTTTCCTATTGGGAACTAGTGTGTTGTTCCATGTCCAGTTCTAACTGTTGCTTCCTGACCTGCATACAAATTTCTCAAGAGGCAGGTCAGGTGGTCTGGTATTCCCATCTCTTTCAGAATCATATATTCATATATATAGTATAAATAGAATTATATATTATATATAGCATAAACAATGTAATATATATCATTTGTAATATATAAAACTTAATTTTTATTATTTCATTTGGTTTTCAAAACCTGTATAGTATGATACAATATCTGTTTTCAATATAGGACAACAAAGGCTTAAAAAGGTTTAAAAATGTGCTCAAGATCATATAACTGTTGAATAACAGTAAGGGTTCACACTCATTTGTCACAGTCTAAATGTCACTGAATGTCACCAAATAAAGCAGTGCTTTCAGTATCATAGAAGTTTCTAAATATGAAATCTGTATTTCACTTGACTGTCATAAAAAATAAATGTTCATCTTAAATATTAAGTATTATAAAAGATTTTGCCTCCAACACTTAGAAAATCCGCCTATCTAGAACAGCTTGTTTTCAGTATGAACACATTTAATATTTATATTAGAGATAATATATTTGTTTTTCTTGAAAAGAACAAATGCTTTTGGATATTGGAATTAAAGTGTCTAAATCACTTGCCCTAATGTACTCACATTCTCATCCAACTTTCAAAATATGTTACATGATCATTTGAGAATTATGTAATTAATAATTAATCATTGCATAATTCCTGAACCCTTCCACAAAGTGTAATCAATATACATATGTTTATTGAATGAATGCAGAATTTCTCTCACAGAATCGTTGATGGCAAATTTAGTAACTGACTCTCAGAACAAATGTGTATGACATACATCTAACTATCCATAATATAACTCAAGTTGAAGAAGCACTCACTGAAGCAATACACGATGTTCCAGTCTTACGTTTCTGCTATAAATACCTCCCTCACAAATACATTCACTTGTCCTCTTGTTATACTCCTAAAAAACACTTCAAAATCCAGTTCAAACACTCTCTTAACATTCGCTGCGTCCATCACTCCTTTCATTGTGTACCCATCACATCCTCAACAGCTCAGCTGCAGGACAAAAGCATTGTGTTAAAGTTATTTGCTCCTTGGCTTCCATTATTGAATGGTGTACACATGAGAGTAAGTAGACTTGTCTTCCCATATCAATATATTACTTTACAGTTTGTCACAGATATTGGGTAACATATCTATGACCAGTTAATAGAATAAATAAAAGAATTCAGGTAAGAGGCACACTATTTAAAGATTTCTATACAAATGTGTTTACCTTACTGAGGCATGGGGAGGCAAAGGAGCAAAGAACTTCTGATGACTGAAATGGACATAATGAAAACTAGAGGACAGCAAATAGGTTTTATTTCTCCATTAATCAATTCTTATCTAATTTTTCTTAACATTTTTCCAAATAACATTTTAGAATTTTCCTGCAAGAGGCATGGACATTCATTAGATATGTTTATACACACACACACACACACACACACACATATATACATGTTTGTTGGTTTATGAATGTAAAAGTCCCTCAGTTATGTCCGACTCTTTGCAACCCCTGGACTATAGCCTGCCAGGTTCCTCTGTCTGTGGAATTCTCCAGGCCAGAATTCTGGAGTGGATAGCTGTTTCCTTCTCCAGGAGAATTCCCAACCCAGGGATCGAACCCAGGTCTTCCACATTGTAGGTGGTTTCTTTACCATCTAAGCCACCGGGGAAGCCAAAGAATACTGGAGTGGGCAGCTTATGCCTTCTCCAGCAGATCTTCCCAACCCAGGAATCAAACTGGGGTCTCCTGCCTTGCAGGCGGATTCTTTACCAGCTGAACTTCCAGGGAATATCAAGTATTATAAAAGAAGGGAAGCCCTGTTGCTTTATGACAATGCATTATTCAAGGTACTTTGAATGTTGCTCACATTTACAAATATAAATAACTTGTGTCATGTAAACTTACTGCTGCTGCTGCTGCTAAGTCACTTCAGTCATGTCTGTCTCTGTGTGACCCAACAGATGGTAACCCACCAGGCTCCCTCAACCCTGGGATTCTCCAGGCAAGAACACTGGAGTGGGTTGCCATTTCCTTCTCCAATGTATGAAAGTGAAAAGTGAAAGTGAGAGTGTACTTATTTTGACAATTCATCCATGAATTACTTTGTATTTTACTTTACTTAATCATATCATCTATCAAGGTTAGCTGTATATTTTAAGACATCCTTTATTTTAAAAAGTAAAATACTTGCTCAATTCTGTGTGCTAAAAGTAAATAACTTTTCTGTAGCTATTGAGATATATGGTTTTTCTCCTTTAAACTACATATGTTGTAAATTATATTGAGTGATTTTTTAATATCTATAGCAAAACAAATATTTTATGGTCTAATATCATTTTGGCAACCCACTCCAGTATTGCTTGGGAAATCCTATGGACAGAGGAGGCTGGTGGGCTACCTTCCATGGGTTACAAAGAGCTGGACACGACTGAACAGCTAACACTTTCATTATCATTTTATATTCTGTTAGATTTTGTTTGTTAATATATTTGAAAACTTTTAAAGTCTATTTTCGTGAATGAAATTGACCAGTAGTTATTCTTTTTTTAGTAATGTTCTTGCTTAATTTTGGTATTAATTTTATATTGCTCTCAACTTTGGGGGAGTTAATCTATTTATCTATGAGCACATACTAAATTACCTAATGCTTAGTGGCTTTAAACTGCAAACCTGTATCATCTTCTCAACATAATGAGAATTCTAAACTATAATAAAGAGATAAAAGATAATAAATAGAGAAATGAAGTTAAAAAATATTGAGAAAAGCTTAGCTAGTTGCCCCTGGTATGAAGTATTTCTGAGGTGCAGTCAACATTTTGGCCAGGGCGGAGAAGGCAATGGCACCCCACTCCAGTACTCTTGCCTGGAAAATCCCATGGACAGAGGGTCCTGGTAGGCTGCAGTCCATGGGGTCGCCAAGAGTCAGACACGACTGAGCGACTTCACTTTCACTTTTCACTTTCATGCATTGGAGAAGGAAATGGCAACCCACTCCATTGTTCTTGCCTGGAGAATCCCAGGAACAGGGGAGCTTGGTGGGCTGCCATCTGTGGGGTCGCACAGAGTCGGACACGACTGAAGCGACTTAGCAGCAGCAGCAGCAGTGATCTAAAAGCTTGCTAGAGAATTTACTTTCAGGATGGCTCCTTCACGTGAATATTGTTTCCTAGCTGCTATGGACATGGGAACTTTCTCTGTCACTTGACCTATAAGCACTTCTATAAGGCTTTCCTTTCTTATCAAAGTAAATTTCACGTAACATTGAATCATTTTAAAGTGAACAGTTCTGTGGTTTACAGTACATTTAAAATGTTGTGCAGCCATCTCACTGTCTACTCCCCAGACATTTTCATCATCCCTCAGATAATCCTGATATCCACCAAGCAGTTGCTTTACATTTCTCCCTCCCCTCAGCCCCTGTAAACCACTAACCTGCTTTTTATCCTGATGGATTTACCCATTCTGGATGTTTCATAGAAATGGGCTCATACAATATATGGACTTATGAGTTACACTTCTTTCACTTAGTGTAATATCTTAGCATGTTAAAGTGGTAGCATATATCAGTACTTCTTTTTTTTTTACCATCAAATAATATTTTATTGTATGGATAGACCAAATTTTATTTTCTATTTATCAGTTGATATTTGTTGTATAATTTCCACCTTTTGGTTGTCATTTACATTATGATATTATATATGTATGTATATATATATTTTTTCTTTACTCTCATCTGTTGAAGAACATGTAGATTCTTTCCATATTTAAGCTACTGTGAATAATGTTGCTATAAACATGGGAAAGATGTTCATACATATAGCTATCTCTTTGAGATAATAAACTTTCCTTTTCCTTTGATTATATATCCTGAAGTAGGACTGCCAGATCATTATAGATACATGTATATGCCTCTCAGGAAGTGCTAGTGGTAAAGAACCCACTGGCCAATGAAGGAGACTTAAGAGATGTGGGTTCTATCTCTGGGCTGGGAAGGGGAAGATTCCCCTGGAGGGGGGCATGGTAACCCCATCCAGTAGTCTTGCCTGGAAAATCCCATGGACAGAGGAGGAAGGTGGGCTACAATCCATAGGGTTGCAAAGAGTTGAACACAACTGAAGCAAATTAGCACAGTATATATTTATATATATACATACAAATATGTCTAAACGATTTTGGCATAGGAAATTCTGACCACTCAAAATTTGGAACATACTTGTTTTTAATACTCATCAGATTGTCTTTCTTTCTTTCTAGCTTATTGGCTAAATTCAGTGGCTATTACAGACCATGTTCAGCCAGGTTGGTTAAGGGCAACATGAAATGTGAAGAGGGTTGGTCCAGGAATTAGAGCTCCATGACTTTTATCTCTAACTCTGGGCTACAATAAGCTGTGTGCCCTGGAGATGTCATTAACCTCACTGTGAATCATCTTCCCAGCAACATGACTATGAAGTGTTCAGCATTATTTTTAGAGTCGATGAATATGTTATAATTTTCACTCTTAAGGTACTGCTGTGAATGCTGCACCAGAGGAATTAATACATATAACAGGGGAGACATTATTAAATCTCATTTTTCCTGATGAGAATATCAAGGTTAAAGTTCAGAAGGAATCTTTATCAATTAAGGCTTATTTAAGCAGAAAGGGGGGATCTATTGACTTCATTACAGATATATTTATAATTTCTTGAGAAATTTTCATACTAGTTTCCCAGTGGCATCACCAGTTTGCTTTCCCACCAACAATGTACATGAGATCCCTTTTCTCCACGTCCTCAACAGCATGTTATCTGTTCAGTTCAGTTCAGGCGCTCAGTCATGTCTGATTCTTTGTGACCCCATGAACTGCAGTATGCCAGGCTTCCCTGTTCATCAGCAACTCCCAGAGCTTGCTCAAACTCTGATCCATTGAGTTGGTAAAGCCATCCAGCCATCTCATTCTCTGTCATCCCCTTCTCCTCCTGCCTTCCATCTTTCACAGCATCAGAGTCTTTTCCAATGAGTCAGTTCTTCCCGTTAGTATTGGAGCTTCAGCTTCAGTATCAGTACTTCCAATTAATATTCAGGACTTATTTCCTTTAGGATGGGCTTGTTGCATCTCCTTGCAGTCCAAGGGACTCTCAAGAGTCTTCTCCAGCACCACAATTCAAAAGCATCAGTTCTTAGGTGCTCAGCTTTCTTTATAGTCCAACTCTCATATCTATACATGACTACTGGAAAAACCATAACCTTGACTAGATGAACCTTTGTTGGCAAAGTAATGTCTCTGCTTTTTAATGTGCTATCTAGTTTGGTCATAGTTTTTCTTCCAAGGAGCAAGTGTCTTTTAATTTCATGGCTGCAGTCACTATCTGCAGTGATTTTCAGTTCAGTTCAACTCACTCGCTCAGTCGTGTCTGACTCTTTGCTACCCTATGGACTGCAGCACACCAGGCCTCCCTGTCCATCACCAACTCCTGGAGTTTACTCAGACTCATGTCCATTGAGTAGGTAATGCCATCCAACCATCTCATCCTCTTTTGTCCCCTTCTCCTCCCGCCTTCCATCTTTCCCAGCATCAGGGTCTTTTCCAATGAGTCAGTTTTTTGCATCAGGTGCCAAATTATTGGAATTTCAACTTCAGCATCAGTCCTTCCAAAGAATAATGAAGACTGATTTCCTTCAGGATGGATTGATTGTATCTCCTTGCTGTCCAGGGGACTCACAAGAGTCTTCTCCAACACCACAGTTCAAAAGTATCAATTCTTCAGCACTCAGCTTTCTTTATAGTCCAACTGGCACATCCACACATGACTGCTGGAAAAACCATAGCAGTGATTGTAGAGCCCAAGAAAATAAAGTTTGTCACTGTTTGCACTGTTTCCCATCTATTTGTCAAGAAGTGATGACTAGATGTCATGATCTTAGCTTTTTGAATGTTGAGTTTTAAGACAGCTTTTTCACTCTCCTCTTTCACTTTCATCAAGAGGCTCTTTAGCTCCTCTTCACTTTCTGCCATAAGGGTGGTGTCATCTACATATCTGAGGTTATTGATATTTCTCCTGGCAATCTTGATTACAGCTTGTGCTTCACCCAGCCAGCATTTCACATGATGTACTCTATGGCTCAGAGGTTAAAGTGTCTGCCTGCAATGCGGAAGACCCGGGTTCCATCTCTGGGTCGGGAAGATCCTCTGGAGAAGGAAATGGCAGCCCACTCCAGTATTCTTGCCTGGAGAATCCCATGGATGGAAGAGCCTGGTAGGCTACAGTCCACAGGGTCACGAAGAGTCAGACACGACTGAGCGACTTCACTTTCACTCTGTGTATAAGATAAATAAGCAGGGTGACAATATACAGTCTCGACGTACTCCTTTCGCAATTTGGAACCAGTCCATTGTTCCATGTATAATTCTCACTGCTGCTTCATGATCTGCATACAAATTTCTCAGGAGGCAGGTAAGGTGGTGTGGAATTCCCATCCCTTTAAGAATTTTCCACAGTTTGTTGTGATCCACACAGTCAAATGCTTTAGTGCAGTCAATGAAGCAGATTTTTTTTTTTTTCCTGGAATTCTCTTGTTTTTTCTATGATCCAATGGATGTTGGCAATTTTATCTCTGGTTCCTCTGCCTTTTCTAAATCCCACTTGAACATCTGGAGGTTCTTAATTATCTTTTAGATGACAGACATCCTACCAAATGTAAAATTTTACCTCATTGTGGCTTTGATTTGCATTTCCCTGATAATCAGTGACATTGAGCACCTTTTTATGAACATGTTTGCCATTGTATATCTTCTTTGGAAAAATGTTTATATAGATGACTTGTCCATTTTTTTTTCTATTAAGTTGTATGAGTTTTCTGAATATTTTGGCTTAACTCCTTATTTGATAAGGGTTTACAGATGTTTTCTCCCATTCTGTATGTTGACTTATTTTTTTTTCTGTACAGAAATGGTCCTTTGCTTTTTAGTTCCTGAATTATAAATGTTCATTATATGATCCAGATACTGGTCACATAACAGGTATCATTTGCATCTTTTCCTCTTTTGTCAGTTGTACTTATACATTCTTGATAGTGTCCTGTGAAGATTCAAAAATTTTTATTTTGATGAAGTCCATTTTCCCTATTTTTTTTGTTGTTGTTGTTTTTGCTAATGTTTTGGGGTCATATCTAAGAAACCATGGTCAAATACAAGGTTATAAAGATTTGCTCTTATGTTTTCTAATATAATTGTATTGTTGTAGCTGTTGCATTTAGGTCTTTGATTCACTTTGAGTTCATTTTTATTCAGGTGTGAAGTAGGGATCCACATTCATTGTCTTGCATGTGGATATCCATTTATTCTAGGCTCAATTTTTTAAAAGACTGTTTCTTGGCATCCTTGTAAAAATTGATATATATATATATGAACTATCTCTTGTGTTCCTTATCTAATTTCATAGATGTGTATTTTTATCTTATTTCCAGTACCACAGTTTTTGAGTACTGTACCTTGGTAATATGATTGGAAATTGGGAGATATGAGAGTTCCAGTTTCATTCTTCTTTTTAAGGATTGCTTTGTCCCTATTATTCTGAGGATTAGCTCTTCCATCTCTACTAAAACAGTCAATTATGAATTTTTATAGTAGTTACATTGTATTTACAGGTCAATCTTGGAGTATTGTCATCTTGCCAGTTCTTATTATCTCACCAATTAATTGAGTCCTTGAACACATGATGTCTTTCCATTTATTTAGGTTTTCTTTAAATTCTTTTAACATGTTTTTTTAGTCTTCAGTGTAAAAGTCTTATACCCTATTGGTGAAATTTATTTCTAAATATTATATTTTTAGTGTGTATCATAAGTAGAATTATCCTAAATTCTTTTCTTTAACTTTTGTATTAATTTATTTTTAATTGGAGGATAATTGTCTTACAATATTATGTTAGTTTCTGCTGAACAGCAACATGATTCAGCTATAGGTATACATATGTCCACTCCTCCTGGACCCCTCCTTCAACCTCCCACCACATCCCAACCTTCTATGCTGTCACAGAGCACCAGGTTTGAGTTCACTGTGTAACAGAGATAATTTCCACTGGCTCTCTGTTTTATATGTGGTATTTTACATGTTTCAGTGCTACTTTCTCAATTTGTCCCAACCACTCTTTTCTCCACTGTTTCCCCAAGTCTGTTCTCTATATCTCTATCTCCACTGCTGCCCTGTAAAGAGCCATCGGTATTATCTTTCCAGATCGCATATGTATGCATTAATATATGATACTTGTTTTTCCTCTTTCTGACTTACTTCGCTCTGTATAACAGGCTCTAGGCTTATCCACTTCATTAGAACTGACTCAAATGGTTTCCTTTCTATGGCTGAGTAATATTCCATTGTATATGTGTACCACAACTTCTTTATCCATTCATCTGCTGATGGACATCTAGGTGGCTTCCATGTCCTAGCTATTGTAAATAGTGCTGCTCTCAACATTGGGGTACCTGTGTCTTTTCCAGTTATGTTTTCTTCAGAGTATATGCCTAGTAACGAGATTGTTGAGTTGTATGGTAGTATTATTCCTAGTGTTTTAAGGAATCCTCATACTGTTGTCCATAGTGGCTGTATCAATTTACTTTCCGACTAACAGTACAATAGAGTTCCCTTTTCTCCACACTCTCTCCAGCACTTATTGTTTGTAGATTCTTTGATAATGGCCATTCTGACTAG
Source organism: Oryx dammah (assembly GCF_014754425.2). Classification (NCBI taxonomy): domain Eukaryota; kingdom Metazoa; phylum Chordata; class Mammalia; order Artiodactyla; family Bovidae; genus Oryx; species Oryx dammah. The sequence goes on from NW_024070196.1 coordinate 36,652,856, forward strand.
TGTGAGGTGATCTGTTATTGTAGTATGATTTGCATTTCTCTAATAATGAGCAATATTGAGCATCTTTTCTTTTTTTTAAATATAAATTTATTTATTTTAAGCATCTGTATGTTTTCTTTTGGAGAAGGCAGTGGCACCCCACTCCAGTACTCTTGCCTGGAAAATCCCATGGATGGAGGAGTCTGGAAGGCTGCAGTCCATGGGGTCGCTGAGGGTCGGACACGACTGAGCAACTTCACTTTCACATGTTTCTTTGGAGAAATACCTATTTAGATCTGCCTACTTTTTGATTGGTTTGTTTGTTTGTTTTGGTATTGAGCTGCATGAACTACTTGTATATTTTGAAGATTAATCCTTTGTCATTTGTTTCATTCACTTTTATTTTCTCCCATTCTGAGAGTTGTCTTTTCAACCTGTTTATAGTTTTCTTTGCTGTGCAAAGGCTTTTAAGTTTAATTAGGTCCCATTTGTTTACTTTTGGTTATATTTCCATTATTCTAGGAGGTGAATCATAAAGGATCTTCCAGTGGTTTATGTCAAAGAGAGTTCAGCCTATGTTTTCCTCTAAGAGTTTTTATAGCTTCTGGTCTTACATTTAGGTCTTCAGTCCATTCTGAGTTCATCTTTGTGTATGGTGTTAGAAAGTATTCTATTTTCATTTTTTGCATGTATTAACTGTCTAGTTTTCCCAGTACCACTTACTGAGGAGGCTGTCTTTTCTCCATTGTATATTGCTTCCTTTGTCAAATATAAAGTTCTCATAGGTGCCTGGGTTTATCTCTGGGCTTTCTATCTTATTTCATTGAACTATATTTCAGTTTTTGTGCCAGTACCATACTGTCTTGATGACCATAACTTTGTAGTATAGTCTGAAGTCAGGAAGCTTGTTTCCTCCAGCTCCACTCTTCTTTCTCAAGATTTTTTTTTGCCATTTGGAGTCTTATGTACCATAAGTGGAATTGTTATTGTAAGTTTTTTTTTAAGATGCTATAGCAACAAAAAGCTTTTCCTTTTCTCCCATTTAAGTATTTATTCATTTATTTATATAACTGAATTCTTAGAGTCTTATTTTTATACTCCTTCATAACCTGTAATTATCTTAATGCTCCAATTATTTTGTATTTGTTAAATGAAAGCCCCTTTAAACTGGTTTTGTATTTTCTGATATGTTTTTCTCATTCCTTAAGGACCTCTTTAGTTATTGAAACAAGATATCTTGGGCTTACCTTGTATTTCACCTGGTACAGTCTCAGAATAGCTTTTGTCCAGGGACCACTGGCACATGTTCAGTTCAGTTCAGTTGCTCAGTCATGTCTGACTCTTTGTGACCCCATGAATCGCAGCACACCAGGCCTCCTGTCCATCACCAACTCCCGGAGTTCACTCAGACTCACATCCATCGAGTCAGTGATGCCATCCAGCCATCTCATCCTCTGTCATCCCCTTCTCCTGTCCCCAATCCCCCCCAGCATCAGAGTCTTTTCCAGTGAGTCAACTCTTCGCATGAGGTGGCCAAAGTACTGGAGTTTCAGCTTCAGCATCATTCCCTCCAAAGAAATCCCAGGGCTGATCTCCTTCAGAATGGACTGGTTGGATCTCCTTGCAGTCCAAGGGACTCTCAAGAGTCTTCTCCAACACCCCAGTTCAAAAGCATCAATTCTTCAGCACTCAGCTTTCTTTGCAGTCCAACTCTCACATCCATACATGACCACTGGAAAAACCATATGTTAGTAGATACTAAATTACTTAGATTTGCAAACTGAGACCTTGTAAAAATGCATAGCATCAATAACATATACAATTTCTATTTTTCTTTGTTTCAGAAAATCAAGTGGCATATATGGATACTAATCATTTTCTTTTCTGTTTCTAATTTTAGTCCCTCCAGTAATCCGGGTGTATCCAGAGAGTCAAGCCCGAGAACCTGGAGTTACTGCAAGTCTTAGGTGCCATGCAGAAGGCATACCAAATCCTCAGCTTAGCTGGCTGAAGAATGGAATTGATATTACACCAAAGCTGTCCAAGCAACTCACACTTCAAGGTGCTTTTTACTTGCATTTTTTCTCTTAAATAACAATGCAGAAATTTCTTACTAAAATTTATAACATATTTTACATTCTTTGAAAAAAGAGAAAGTGATATTTGGTGGCAATGTATGCAATGAATATGAAAAAAGTTATGTTGGTACCTAAGACATTACATTTGAAACAGTACTTTAATACTTTAAATGTTTTAAATAATAGTCTTGTCATAACAATTAGTTATGTCATTATTTTTATAAGTAAAATATTGTTTTTCTTCTAAAACTTATCCTCTAAATTATAGCAAATATGCTGAACAGAATAATTGAATTCCTTCATTAAATACATTTCTGAAGAGACAATTTATATGTTTAAATCATACATTAAAATATGTGTTGACAGAATATGTCAATAATATAAAAATTCTTTAGGAAATATTTTATAGCACACTTTGCAAATGAACAAAGAAAAATAATCAAAACGTTGCTAAATCTGTTTCACATTTGTGTTGTTTTAAAGTGATGAAGTACTTGCACTCTAATATATAAAATATTCTACATGTTCTAATAATCTAATATGCAGTTGTGATTAGTCATTATACAGTTTACAATAACCACGCATGTGTGGTATGTAAAAAACAGATAATCTTTATCATATCAAATAATCAAAATAATGCAAAACTAATTGCATATAGTTTGAACATCTTAGTAAGCAATAAAATTTACAGATCGTATTTCCATTGTCAAGAATAGCCCAGGGACAGTTATTTTACTGGAGTATCTGTTACATGGCATTACATTCCTTATTCCATGCCTTTAAATTCCTTCTATTCATACTGTTAGAAATGAATATATTTTCCTTATTCCTATATGAATATACTGCTGTTGCTGCTGCTGCTAAGTTGCTTCAGTCGTGTCCATCTCCACGTGACCCCATAGACAGCAGCCTACCAGGCTCCCCTGTCCCTGGGATTCTCCAGGCAAGAACACTGGAGTGGGACTACCATTCAATTTAGAGAGTGAATGCAATTTATTAGCATACATTTTTAAATAAATCTTTTAAAAACATTTACTTATCTATTTTTGAAAATCAAGAATGACATATGAAAGTATTTTTGATCTTTCAAAGCTGAATCCTAACAAGGTTAATATAAATTGCCAAAATAAATTTACATGTTTACTTCTCTGATTGTGTCTTGGTGTCTATTTTTTTTTAATTTTTATTTCATTTTACTGTACAATACTGTATTGGTTTTGCCATACATTGACATGAATCCACCACGGGTGTACATGAGTTCCTAAACATGAACCCCCCTCCCACCTCCCACCCCATATCATCTCTCTGGATCATCCCCATGCACCAGCCCCAGGCATCCTGTATCCTGCATCAAACATAGACTGGCAATTCGTTTCTTACATGATAGTATACATGTTTCAATGCCATTCTCCCAAATCATCCCACCCTCTCCCTCAGAGTCCAAACGTCCACTCTACACATCTGTGTCTCTTTTGCTGTCTTGCTTACAGGGTCATCATTACCATGTTTCTAAATTCCATATATATGTGTTAGTATACTGTATTGGTGTTTTTCTTTTTGGCTTACTTCACTCTGTACAATCGGCTGAGAAGAAGATTGATCTGGTTAACAGAAATCAAATTGAATAAAAGTCTAATTAGCTTCTGATTTTGCAATCTCTTGTCCACTTGATAGCAGCAAACCATATTCTATAAACATAATATAGCCTTGTGTGCGTGCTGTGTGTGTTGAATCACTTCAGTTGTCTCTGACTCTCTATGACCCTTTGGAATATAGTCCGCCAGGCACTTCTGTCCATGGGATTCTCCAGGCAAGAATATTGGAGTGGGTTGCCATTTTCTCCTCCAGGGGATTTTCCCAACCCAGGGATCCAACCCTTGTCTCTAATGTCTTCCGCACTGGCAAGCAGGTTCTTTAACATTAGCACCACCTGGGATGCCCTTTATATGAGAAGGGGAATTTGGGAAGTTAGTTACAATCATCACTCAACTTTGAAAGAATGAGGACATTTGTAAAACAGCTATTATCATTTTTAAAAAATAAAAGAAATTAGGTTAAGTTTTAAGAGGCTAGGACAAGTAATAAAAGTTGATTTGGGAGCACAACCTAAGAGAAGAATCTGGCACACAGGAGTGTGAATTTCCATGTGGCTTTGTGTATGTTAACACATTAACAAATTCTATGGTTATTTAATTATCTGTTTATTCATAAGATGCTTATTTGTCACTTCTATGTGACATCTAAGTCTAGGCACTAACTGAATAACTATGTAAATGGATGGGATGTTATGAGAAGTAAAATTCTAGAAAAGAAGAAATATTTTACTGGCAGCCAAATCAAGAGAATATCAGAAGGAGACTAATAATTAGCAAAGAGATGAGAACATATGATATTACAGAAGGACAGAAAAGAAAGCCAAAACTGGAAAAGAGTTCATCAATGCTATATGCACAGTCAAGGAAGATCATTAAAATATATTCATTGGTTAGTGATTAGTTTGTCCCTGTGACATTTAAAAAATCAGTTTGCTGTGTCCTTAGAAATGAAAGATAGGAATAAAAATATCTCTCAAAATTTTGAAAGGTGGAAAAAGAAAAGGTAGCAGCTTCTGGTGAAAAGGTTTAGGACTGGTGAAGTTATTTCTTACTTCTTGGACAGTTTATATTGATTTGAAAAGATATAGGTGAAGAGAGATATGTGGACAATGGAGCAGGTGAAAGATGGACAAATTTTTGTGGAAATCAACAAGAAAGAAGGAGGGGATGATCTTGGAATGAAGCATAGAAACTTTCTTTTGAGAAGTAAATAAAAATGAAGATGTTGATGAAAACAGAAAGTTTGGATTAATTTCTTTATTTTTTAGCTTTTATTGAAATAAAGTTGACCTAAATTTTGTGTAAATTTAAGGTGTACAGCGTGATGAACTTTTAAAACTTATGTACTGTAAAATCATTTGAGTTAACTTTCTAATCATGTGTATGTATTTAATCACACACACACACACACACACATAGAAAAAAAGAAAGTAAAAGAAAAGATGCAAACCTAAACAAATGAGCACTAAAAATATTGAAACTTAGGCCATTTAAACTTAGGCCACCTGCTTAAATTAAGACGTTATTATTTGCTGGAAAACATTAAACAAAGAAAAAGATTTGAAATAAAAGTGAAGTAGGGTATGAAATGCATCTAACTGTAAAGGTCAAGTAACATTCTGTAAACTGAGTATTGTGAATTTGAAATTTTGTAAATTTCCTTATGTAATAGTCTAGTAATATATTTAAAAAGTAGGTGCAGGGGATGTCATCTTGTTCTAGTTCTGAAACCAGATGTGTCAGGCTGATAAATGAACCAAGAAATTGGTAGCTCTGGCTATGGAATAGAAAATATCTAGAAATGCTAGCTAATGTAGGGAAAGAGTGAAAGACAAGTGCATAAGTTAGAAAAACATATAAGAATTTTGGGAAGAGAAAATTTGAAGAATAAATTAACTTAAGGGTTTCAAAAGTTCAAGAGAATTCATATTGTTAAGTGTGTGGTGTTTGGAGAGGGTCATGTTTCACACAGGAAAAAGAAGCTGATCTGGGCTAAAATATTGATACTTTGTTTCCTCCCCATCTTCTAGAGCATGGGTTTACAAAGGAAGGACTCCAGACCAAATCTGGAAAGCTGCCTATTCTTGTCAATAAAGCAATATTTTTTGCTTGTTTTCTGTTTTTGTTTTTAGTTCAGAGATACACACATTTTTTAAAAATATTGTCTTTGGCTGTTGTCATGCTCCTATGGCAGAGGTGAGCAGTTGGCACAGAGACTGTGTAGTCCGCAAAGTTTAATATGGTTACCATCTGGCCTTTTTGAGAAAAGCAAAAACAAACACAAAAACCTGCCAACTGCTTTGGAGAAGTGATTCTCAACAAATGATGGAATGGAAGTGTGCAGTGATATTTGTAAGAGAAAGAGGTTTGAGTGATTTCAGTGATTAGCCTTCCCCAAACACTCACTGCCTCTCCATATCCCCATAGGGATGACATTTAAGCTCTTTTCCCATTGGTTTTTTACCTTCTTTCCCCAAATAGCCACTCTGATTATTTGATCCCCATCTCTATCAGGAAGAGTCATGCTCCTTTTTACTGCAGATAGAACATGATGTCCCCGTGATTGGACAACAAGGAATATATACATAAACCCACACACATGCACGTGTACACACACACAAACACACACACAGAAAAAAAAGAAAGTAAAAGAAAAGATGCAAACCTAAACAAATGAGCACTAAAAACACTGAAACTTGGGCCATGATAGAACAGAAGTCCAGCACTTATTTTAGGGGAGTAAATTGCATAAGATCATTCTAGGAGCTTAAGATTCCTCATCTGATAATTAGTTATTATGCAGGACTATTAAGGGATAATATATGTAAAGGCTTCCCAGATGGCTCAGTGGTGAAGAATCCACCTGCCAACACAGGAGATGAGGGTCCAATCCCTGGGTAGATGCCATAGAGGAGGAAATGGCAACCTACTCCAGTATTCTTGCCTGGAAAATCCCATGGACAGAAGAGTCTGCAGGCTGCAGTCCATGGGTTGCAAAGAGATGGACAAGATTGAGCAACTGATCATGCACGCATATGTAAAAGTACTTCATGTTCTGCCAATGTATAGTAAATGGGTAATTATACGCTTGTTTACACTTTGAGAAATGCAACTCATTATTCAGAGATTAACTTCAAATATTCTTTTACCAAGATTTAAAAATTGGGTTAATCAATCCCTTAACCCTTTGGTTGACAATGATGATATCAATTCCATATGATAATATTGCTTAGATTAGGTATATTTCTTGAAAACAACTGAAAATCTTGCAAAGGAATTATGTATATTTTCTTCCTGTCCCCTATACTTAATAATTCCTAATGTATAATGCATACACAATTATATGCTTGCTCAGTGGAATGGCATTATACTTATATGATATAGCTCACTTAATTCCTTTATGACATGTATTTTCACATGTATTCTCTGAGAATGAACCATATTGATATTAATTAAAACTGTTGTAAAAGCTGAGGACAAAGTGGATCCTGAATATTAAAAATGAATACAGAAATGAAATTATAGCTATCAACATGTAACACTTCTTATGCAAGGTAGGGAGTATGAAATGAATATAAAATATACTGTGTGTGCTTTTGATAAGTAATATTGGGATCTCTGTAATAGAATGACAGCACAATTTATGAAACACTTGAATGCATTAGAAACAACTTAGCATGTCTCCAAAGCATGGAAGTAGGAAGGAAAACAGTTTAATTAGGACAAGCTAAGTGAACTATTTGACTGTGTAATCAGAAATGACTGTACCAAAGCTGAAATTGTAGCTTACAAGTTGCATTTGCCTTCTGTTTTCAGCAAATGGCAGTGAGGTTCATATTAGCAATGTGCGCTATGAAGATACAGGAGCATACACTTGTATTGCAAAAAATGAAGCAGGAGTGGATGAAGACATCTCTTCTCTTTTTGTGGAAGACTCTGCTAGAAAGACCCGTATGTATTGAATACAGACACACACACACACACACACACACACACACGGTAAAAAACATCTGCTTGCAATGCAGGAGACTCAGGTTCAATCCCTGGCTGGGAAGATCCCCTGGAGGAGGGAATGGCAAGCCATTCAGTATTCCTGCCTGGAGAATCCCATGGGCAGAGGAGCCTAGTGAGTTACAATCCATGGAGTTGCAAAGAGTCAGATACAACTGAGTGATTAACATACACACACACACACACACATCATGCTCAACTTTAAAACTAAGCTTTTTTCAGAAACAGCAGCATCAGAAAATGCTAAGAAATGATCAATTAATAAAAAAATAAACAAAAGCAGTTTTCATATATAGGAAGGATAGAATTCTTGAAATGTTAAAAGTAGGTTGAAAGATTAAGTACAAGATTGTGAGATGTTCAATATGACATGAAAATGATTTTGTTTTTTTGGCAGATGTATATAAGCTATTTTGAGTCCTGTCTTCCCATTTGCTTATACAGGAAATTAAATCATTTGCAAATTCCTTCTCCTCAATAATTTGGGATTCTTGGTCCCACAATACAGCCAAGGGGTATCTTATAAGCTTAATACCATAATATCATTCTTTTTCTCTTTTCTGCACTGTAGTCAGTGGTCAAATAGTTGTACATCAACTTTTTTCTGCCGCAGGTAGAGAAGTAAGTCACCTGAAACATCCACTGGCCTGGCACCAACACACCATGGGCTATTCTCTACTTACTGCTTGAAATCCTTTGTTACCACTGTACATGTCTCCTGATTTTCTCATGAAGTTTTTTAAAAAAATGTAGTGTCCTACTTAAACATTTTTACCTGGTGAAAGGAATATGATGGGAAGGAGATACTAAAGATGAATTTTTGGTTACAGCTGAACAATAATATTTAGAACACAAAGTACTCCTGTAGCATTGATCAAGTGAGCTACCTATAGGGAAAGACTCAGACACTTTCCTTCTCTGGTACACATGGCATGCATGGCTATTTTCAGATTCTTTCTCAATTTGCTTGGACTGACTATTCATTCTCCTTGCTCCAAAGTCAATCTGTAATGTCTATCTACATCTCATATTAGTCTAAGTTTTTCAGGGACTCTGATATTTTGAGAATCCTTTATATGCTAATTTCTCTGAGCCCCAATTTTAGACAAGGTTCAAGCATTGTTCCTTGGATATGGGGTATAATTTTGGGGGAAATCCAATATTCTCCTGTCAATGGTTGTTCAGCAGCTTGTTTAAATTTTGTGGTTCTCACCATAGAAGATGAGCTCTCATCCTTCTACTCTGCCATCTTAATAATACACTACTTGGGTGCAGTTTCAAAAATGACAGAATGATCTCTGTTCATTTCCAAGGCAAACCATTCTGTATCACAGTAATCCAAGTCTATGCCCTGACCAAAAATGCCAAAGAAGCTGAAGCTGAATGGTTCTATGAAGATATAAAAGACTTTCTAGAACTAACACACACAAAAAAGAGAGATGTCCTTTTCATCATAGGGGACTGGAATGCAAAAGTAGGAAGTCAACAGATACCTGGAAAACAGGCAAGTTTTGCCTTGGGATACAAAATGAAGCGAGGCTAAAAAAGTTTTGCCAAGATAATGCACTTGTCATAGCAAACACCCTCTTCCAACAACACAGGAAACAACTCTACACATGGACATCACCAGATGGTCAATACCAAAATCAGATTGATTATATTCTTTGCAGCTGAAAATGGAGAAACTCTATTCAATCAGCAAAAACAAGACCAAGATTGACTGTGGCTCAGATCATGAACTCCTTATTGCCAAGTTCAGATTTGAATTGAAGAAAGCAGGGAAAACCACTAGGCCATTCAGGTCTGACCTAAATCAAATCCCTTACAATTATACAGTGGAAGGGACAAATAGATTCAAGGGACTAGATCTGATAGAAAGAGTGCCTGAAGAACTATGGATGAAGGTTCATAACATTGTACAGGAGGCAGTGATCAAAACCATCTACAAGAAAAAGAAATGCAAAAAGGCAAAATGATTGTCTGAGGAGGCCTTACGAATAGCTGAGAAAGGAATAGAAGCAAAAAGTAAATGAGAAAAGGAAAGATATACCCATCTTAATGCAGAGTTACAAAGAAGAGCAAGGAGAGATAACAGAGCCTCCCTCAGGGATCAATGCAAAGAAATAGAGGAAAACAATAGAATGGGAAAGACTAGAGATCTCTTCAAGAAAATTAGAGATACCAAGGGAACATTTCATTTAAAGATGGGCACAATAAAGGTCAGAAACTGTTTGGGCCTAACAGAAGCAGAAGGTATTAAGAAGAGATGGCAGGAATACACAGAAGAACTATCCAAGAGAATATTTAATGACCCAGTTAACCATGATGGTGTGATCACTAACCTAGAGCCAGACATTCTGGAGTGCGAAGTCAAGTGGGCCTTATGCAGCATCGCTATGAACAAAGCTAGTAGAGGTGATGGAATCCCAGCTGAGTTATTTCAAATACTGAAAGATGAGGCCACCAAAGTGCTGCAGTCAATATGGCAACACATATGGAAAACTCAACAGTGGCCACTGACCTGGGAAAGTTCGGTTTTCATTCCAATCCCAAAGAAAGGCAATGCCAAAGAATGTTCAAACTACCACACAATTGCACTTATTTTGCACACTGGCACAATGATGCTCAAAATTCTCCAAGCTCAGTTTCAATAGTACATGAACTGAGAACTTCCGGATGTTCAAGTTGTATTTAGAAAAGGCAGAGGAACCAGAGATCAAATTGCCAACGTCTGTTGGATCATAGAAAATGCAAGAAAATTCCAGAAAAGCATCTATTTCTGCTTCATTGACTGTGCTAAAGCCTTTGACTGTGTGGATCACAACAAACTGTGGAAAATTCTTAAAGAGATGGGAATTCCAGACCACCTTACCTGCCTCCTGAAAAATCTGTATACAGGTCAAGAGGCAATAGTTAGAAATGAACATGGAAAAATGGACTGGTTCCAAATTGAGAAAGGAATACATCAAGGCTGTATATTGTCACCCTGCTTATTTTTCTTTTATGCAGAGTACATCGTGTGAAATGCTGGCTGGGTGAAGCACAAGCTGGAAACAAGTTTGCTGGAAGTAATATCAATACCTTCATATATGCAGATGACACCACATTTATGGCAGAAAGTGAAAGGAACTAAGGTGCTTCTTGATGAAATTGAAACAGGAGCATGAAAAAGCTGGCTTAAAACTCAACATTCATAAAACGAAGATCATGGCATCCGGTCCCATCACTTCATGGCTAATAGATGGGGAAACAGTGGGAACAGTGAACGACTTTATTCTTTTGGACTCCAAAATCACTGCAGATATTGATTGCAACCATGAAATTAAAAGACACTTGCTCCTTGGAAGAAAAGCTATGACCAACCTAGACAGTATATTAAAAAGCAGAGATATTACTTTACCGACAAAGGTCCATCAAGTCAAGGCTATGGTTTTTCCAGTAATTGCGTATAGATGTGATAGTTGGACCATAAAGGAAGCTGAGCACCAAACAATTGGTGCTTTTGAACAATGATGTTCGTGAAGACTTTAGAGTCCCTTGTACAACAAGGACATCAAACCAGTCAATCCTAAAGGAAATCAATCCTGAATATTCATTGCAAGGACCGATGCCAAAGCTGAAGCTCCAATCCTTGGGCCACCTTATTCAAAGAACTGGCTCATTGGAAAAGACTCTGTTGCTGGGAAAGATTGAAGGCAGGATGAGATGGGGATGACAGGATGAGATGGTTGGATGGCTCTGCTGTCTCAATGAACATGAGTTTGAGCAAGCTCCGGGAGATGGTGATGGACAAGGAGGCCGGGAGTGCTTCAGTCCATGGGTTCACAAAGAGTCAGACATGACTGATGGACTGAACAGCAACAAAGCATTGTCCCAGTAATCTTCTTATTCCTCTTCAATCAGTGTGTAAATGAGGATATGAATGGATCCAATGAGGAAGGAGACTCTTATCCAGGTCATGGCTACCAGCGTTACTATACTGTGTCTGGCTAGTACAACTACTTTTATAAGCAAATATTTTAAAATAAAATTCTAAAGTAGAAAATGAAAGAAAGAAACTCCGTTTAATGACCTAGATAACATCCATGAAAATTTGTTTACTCCTTTTATATATTTATGCTAAATACCAATTTTCTGTTAACATCCTGTTAGAAATTAATTTTAGGACAAGTAGTTGAAAACTTTACTTGTCCTTGCCTTTATGATGCAGACTTTAATTTCAACTCTGTATTTTAATTTTCTTTCAATATTGGTCATATATTTTTCTGCATATTTCTCTGTTACAAAATTGAAACATCTAGCCATAGTTTCTTTAATCAATGAATCATACTATCTACCATCACGGAAATTTGTGAAAAATTTTACTGGAAGATTTAATAAAATTTGGTCATATTGTTCATTTAATTATCAACAGCTCATGAAATCATGTTTTCACTTTATTTTACTTATTCCTTCAAACTCTTGCAGGTCAAAATAAGTATTTTTAAATAATTTTGAGATTATGTTAGCAATATGCTGTTAAAATCAGAAATACTATTTTGATAAGATATAACAGTGCAGCCTTATTACATTTGTTTATGGAATTTTCAAAGCCATCTTATAAGAAACAGTACAAGAGAAAGATTTAGAGACTTTTGTTTCTAAGTCTGAAAGTAAAACGTTTATAGATATTACTTATGTACCTAAATTATGTGAGATTTTCAAAGAAAAAGCATGAAAACTAGATTTTATTTTTAATTAATTAGTGAATTTTAGTAAAAAATTTTAACGTAGAGTCTACCTTCTCAATGTATTTTAAGGGCACAATACCACATTGTTAAGTACAGGGTCTAAGTTGCACAGCAGAGCTTCAAATGTATTCATGTTGCATAACTACAACTTTAAAACCATTGAACAACTCTTGGTTTCTCCTTTCTCCTCTTCCCCTGCCAATCCCCTTGTATTTTCTGCTTTTATGATTTTTATTTTCTTAGATATCTCATGTAAGTAAATTACACAGTAATTGTCCTTCTGTGACAGGCTTATTTTAATTAACATAATGTCTTCCAGGTCCATCCACATGGTTCCTTCTTTCTAAGAGTGAATAATAAGTTATATGTATATACAATATTTTCTTTATCCATTGATTTGTCAGTAGCTGTTTGGGTTATTTCCATATCTTGCATGGTGTGAATAATGCTGTGTACAGCTATGTCTTTGATTCTGATTTCAGTATTTTTTTCAATCTACATCTACAAGTGGGACTGCTGGATCATGTGATAGTTTTATATCTAAACTCTGTGATGTTTTCCATAGTGGCTATGTAAAATGTTACATACCATACCTACAAATGAGTCTAGACATTCCAATTTCTCCACATCCTTTCCAATACTTTTATCTTTTGCTATTTTGATAGACAGGTATGAAAATTATATCTCATTTTGGTTTTGATTTGCCTTCTTGATGATTAGTGGTGTAGAACACTTTTTTATATGGTCTATTGGCCATTTGTATGCCTTTGGAGAAATGCCTATTTATGTCCTTTGCTTATTTTTCAGATGGGCTATTATTTTTTGCTATTGAGTTATGGGAGTCCTTTTTTTTTGAAAATTAAATGCTTATCAGATATAAAGCTTGAATATATTTTCTCCCATTCCATAGGTAGTTTTTTCACTCTGTTGATTTTTTATTTTGCTGTGCAGAAGCTTTTAAATTTGACATATTCTAACTTGACTATTTTTGTTTTTGTTACATGTGCTTTTGAGAAATTTATATGCCAATATACCTGATGAATATAGTTTAAAAATTCTTCTATAAGATATCAGTGAACTGAATCCAGTGACACATGAAAAAGAACATACACCATTGTCAAATGGGATTTATCCCTGGGATGCAAGGATGGTTTAACATAAGGAGATTAGTTAATGTGATATGCACATTAACTAATACTATACTATACTATACTATACTATACTATACTATACTATACTATACTATACAAACTATACTATAAAAATCATTTGATCATCCAATAGATGCAAACACAACATTTAAAACATCTTTTTATGATAAAAGTTCTTTTACAAAAACTCTTTTACAATAAAAATGCTCAGCAAACTAGACTGGAAAGAATTTACCTCAACATAGTTAAGCCCATAAATTTTTAAGCTCACCACTAACACTGTACTCAATGGTAAAAAACTAAAAATTGAAACAAAAAAAAATTTCCCCTCTAAGATCAGGAACAAAACAAGAGTACCCACTTTCACACTTCTATTCAGCATAATATTAGAATTCCTAGCCTTAGCAATTAGGCAAGGTAAATAAATAAAGGTCATTCAAATCCAAGGAAGGAGAAAAAGTGTTTCAGTTTGCAGATTATATGACCTCAAATAGGTAGAACCCCAAAGACTCCAGATCCACACACACAAAAAAAACCCTGTTAGAATTAATAAACATATTCAGTTAAATTACAGGATACAAAGTCAACATGCAAAATCAGTTGTCTTTCTATATGTTACCAGGGTATATTTGTGAGGCAATAAAGAAAACAATTCCATTTTCAAATGCAATACCTAGGAAAAATTTGACCAAGGAAGTGAAAGCCCATACATTGAAAACTATAAGAAACTGATTAAATAAATTGAAAAAAAAAAACTCAAATAAATGGGGAGATATCATGATACTCTGTGCTCATACATTAAAAGAATGAATATTTCTGAAACATCCATCCTAACCAAAAGAATCTCTGATCCAATGCTATTTCCATCAGAATCTCAGCAACATTTTACAGAAATATATTTTAAAAATCCTAAAATTCATATGGAACAGCAAAAAAATCTAGGATAACTGAAACAAACTTGAAAGGAAGAAAAATTTGAGAGTTAATTCAAAATACATTGCAAAGCTATAGTAATTTAAACAGCTTGTTATTGATATAAACAGAGACATGCAGACAAATGGAACAGAAAATAGAGCCTAGAAATAAATCACTTGTATGCAGTCAACTGACTTTGAAAAGGGCTTCAGAATACTCATTGGCTAAAGGGTAGTCTTTTTAAAAATTGGTGCTGGGAAACAGTATCCACATGTAGAATAACGAAACTGGACCCCCATCTACACCGTATACAGAAATTGGCTCAAAATAGTTAAAGACTTAGGTATAAGACCTGAAAATGTAAACCTCTTTTAAGAAGACATAGGGAGAAGCTTCCTGACATTGGTTTTGTTAATAAAACCAATGGATTTTAGCTGTAACACAGATACCAAGAACATCACTAATCCATGTCTATATTCTACTATTTTGTAAGCATGCAAACACAGTTTCTTTGTAATAACAAATTCATCTCTCATTTAAATAGAGACTTTTAATTTTTGTTACATTTGTTTTTCATAAACATGCTGCACCATTATCATAGATACAGTTGTTAATGTGAAAGTAGCAATTTTTAGAAAGTAGTGCACATAAATAAAACCAGGATAGAGTTAAATAAGCTTACGGAGTATAATATTATCAATGATAAAAGAGAATAAACTGAAATTATGAGACTGTGTAGTACAAGGCAGTTTTCCTTGGGATGTTTCCTAGTACTCAATAAACTGTCAGAATTCTGTATAACAACACCAAAATAAGGGGGAGGACACATCAGGGAAAACTACACCCTTTTGTAAGTCTCTAACTTAAGAAATGCTCTGGGTTCTCTTCTAGTAGTTTCATGTACAAAGGCTAATAATATTAATTACACAAGTCACATTTGTATGTTGACAGATAAATATTCTCAAAAACCCAGAGCAAACATTCACAGACCAATCAATAATGACTTCACTCTTTTTATTTGCACATATTAAAAATTATTGACATATTGACCTTCAGCAAAAATAATTTTGGAGGTCTTTTTCCCTTTGAGCAATGATGAGATACAAAGTACAGTTGACCCTTGAAGAATGCAGGGCTTAGGAGCCCCAACTGCATTTGCAGTTGAAAATCTGAGTGTAAACTTGCAGTAAGCCTTTGGTATCTGCAGTTCCACATCCATGGATTCAACCAACCGCAGAATGTGTAATATTGTAGTAGATAGTTATTGGGGAAAAAAAAAAAAAAAGGCAAAAAACCTGTATAAGTGGACCCACACAATTCAAACACATGTTGTTTATGTATCAACTGTGTATCTAAAAAGCAGATTTCTCTAATTGAAGAGCATGGATTTTGCAGTAAGACATGAATTAGAATTATTTTTCTACCATGTAATAATCCTATGACTTGGAGCTACGACTTAGCCTCTCTGAGCTTTAATATTCTTATCTGTAATAAGGCATAGATACTAATTCACTAAGAGAATTCTGTGCAGATATAGAAAAGCACACACTGTAATGCTGGACAATTTGCCAACTCCTACCAACCTTCTGAAAATACTTACTTACTTCTTGCTAGAAACATTGATAAAAATCATTTTAGTAAGACTGGAAAATCTAGTGATTGTTTAGAAATCAAAGGATTACCAAAATAAATGAAATATGTACGTAGATTTATGGATAGGGATAGATGTAGGGATAGATGTAGAGATAGATGTAGATAGAGATATGAGTGTATATTAACACCTATAGTATTACATATCCAAATATAAAATATTGTCATCATACTGGAAATTGACCCTGCTGAGAAGAGTATATTTTTTCCCTTAATGTAGATATTAAGATATTTTGAGTAAAAATAAATATTTTTCCAGGGTCCAGTTTTGCTAGATTTAAAGCAAAAGCTTTACTTTATTTCCCCTTTACATTGGTCAATTTTCATTTCTATTATGCTAAAACAATATGTGGTAAGATGCTTTTCTTCTGTTTTCAGTTTGAAAGAGGCAGAGAAGAGGTATTGAATCTCATGTAGACAGCAATAAAAAGCAGAGAAAGATTTACAAGTTTGGGGCTAACTGACACAACACAGACTTTAACCATGGGTTCAGAAAAATCATTTAGTTATTTTCTGTATAACTGAATTCTCATAGTAGTATCAACCTCATTTTTTTCTTATATTTCCCAGCAATATGATGCTGTTGAGAGACAGATTCATGGAAAACATCACAGTCCATGGGGTTGATATTTGTTGTGTCTGGATCTTTGAATTGGAAAACCTTGAGTTATAGGTCCCAACTTGCTGACAAAACTCACTGGAAGTTTTGTCATGTGACAAAACTTGAACTACAAGAAAATGCTGTAAGATAATATAATCTCCAGTTACGTTAGGGTTAGGGCTTGATGACTAAGATTTAATGGAATGGTATACAGGGAGGATTTAAATGCAGAGAACTGTAGAAATGGGCCCTAGACAGTTGTGTAGTGCTTTTAACAGGGAGGAGAAGATAATTTGAAATATGTGAGAGGGTTTAGGTAGAGGTAGAAAGTTATTTATTTGGAAACATCTTGCACAGAGCACAAGCACTTAAAGCACTTACATTCCCTCTGGAAGGCAATCCCCAGAGCATAACAATTCATCTTCAGAATTATGGTAAATAAAAAGCAATACGAATGTAGGCTACTCTGGAAAGCTTTCAAGCCTCTACATGTGTTAAATACTAGGTGCTGATTATATGACATCTTTCTGGGATTTTAGTAAAGGATATGATTAATCTAACTTCTCACAAATATTGGAAGATAATATCTAAATACATTACACTAGTATATATACATATGTACATATATACATATACATATACACACACACACATGTTTTTTCTTTTCTGATTGTCACAAGCAGTATTGCATTGGAAATATTGGCTTATTACTACATTACTTACATTAGAATTAACTTCAATAGATTAATATTTGTTGGCTATATGAATTAAAATTAATTATTGTTCTTTAAATGAATGTTTTAAATGAGATAAACTCTACAACAAGGTTATAAGAATGAACAAATTACATAAATATATAATGTTCATATAAGTTAATAATTATTATAAAATGTGATAACTATTATTCACAATACACAGATTTAAAAATATGGTGAAACATAGCCATTTGTACCTAAATATTCCAAAAGCTATATGAATGTTTAAGAAGTACTTACCTAGTTTAGAAGTAGAGGAAAGGGTCTTAAAATAGGTTAAATATGATATTTTTACATTTAAAGGCAGTTTAAGTATGGTGTCACAAACTTTGGAAATAGAGCATATTCTGGTAACATGAACAAGTTGATTAACTTGTTCTTCATGTAACTAGTCTTCATGTACTTTCTATTTTTAAAGAATACAGAAAATACTTCTAAAGAGCAGTTATATAGATTTAATGAGATCATTTATGCATGGATTTATCAATGTCTACAGAAGCTAGGATAGTATAAATGAAGAATAGTATAGTCTAGCTGGTATGAAGTAAAACTTAAAGTGTTAGTCATTCAGTTGTGTCTGACTCTTTGCAACCCCATAAACTGTAGCCTGCCAGGTTCCTCTTTGTCCATGGAATTCTCCAGGAAAGCATACTGGAGTGGGTTGCCATTATAGATGGAGCCAAATGCACCAGTTATCAATTAATAATCATTTTTATATTCAACCAACATGAGTTAGGTAGAATAATTAGGAATCTGGAAAATCTGTAGTTAGAGATATGGTGTGGACATCATAGCCAGGGTGATATTTTAATCCTAATAGTTATGAGCTAAGTGCTGGAGTCAAAAAGAATCAAATAAAAACAAATATTTGAGAAAAATTAAATAAATCAATAAATGATATTATTGTTAACTTTATTTAGCATTCACTGAATACTACTCAATAAAAGTACTATACTCAAAACATTATAAAGTAGAGTGAACAATTCACATTTATTTAGAAAAACACAAAACTCTTAAATATTTCTCACAGACCTTTACATTTGAGTAAACTTTTTATGAAACATAACACACCAAGGATAATCAGACTCATGTCAAGGTTAACCATGCATGATAAGTATTTATTATTTTTATTATTTTTCATTATTTATCTTAAATTCTAATATTTATGTTCTCAATTTGGTCAATGACATTGTCACATCCTGTGAATTAGTATGTTTCATAAATTGTGTCATCTGTTGACCCAAAACATGCTGAAATGATCTGCCTCATGATTTCCATATCTGAATCCTATTTTTTCAAAATAGCATTCTCTTCAATGTCATTAAATAGACTCTGTTTCTAACTCATTGCCATTTTTTGCACAATGATAGCAGCTTGTCATCTAACAAGAGGCTATGTGATCTGAATGTCATCAAACTGACAGGTTTACAACAATCAACAGTAATCAGGCATCACTTGCCTACAAAATGAAATACTACTCTAAGTTTTTGTTTGTTTGTTTTTTTCTATTACCTCCATTTTGTCTGTAGGGCATTATATACCTTTAGTGGAATATTCCTATCCCATCCCATATTATACAATGACAATTTGCCTAATTTATTTTATGATAAAATTAGGCAAGTAATGATGACATTTTATTTATATTTCCTCAGGCATGCACACTAAATAAGCTTATATACAGTGATAATACTGAGTATAAAATCTCTGTGAAACATTTATAAAATCTGTGTACTGATATTTTGTTATTGATGTTCAGGAAAAAATTTTAGGACTCACTTTAACTCCAGAGGCATTATATACTTGGTGAATCTTTTGCATAATAGCTGATACAGGTGGTCTCCAATTTTCATAAATTCAATTTAGGCCACTTTTCTTTTATGAAAAACTTACATGTATCAACATTCCCTGACCGAAAGAAACCCTAAAAGGATTTTCATTTTATGAAACATGGTAAAAAGTTAAAATCATGTTCAGTCTGTTATGCTGCAGCCTTTAAAGAGTCTTAGGAAAGTGTGTCCCTTAGCAAAGTGTGTTCTAAGATAATTCTTCACTTTATGACATTTTGGCTTGTGAAAGATTTCTCAGGAACACTCCACTTTTGGATAGAGTGGAAATCTGTTTTTGGAAACCTGTACTTAGGTTCAAAACAAGGTTAGAATTATCACTCCATGATTCTCTTAGAGTTCTCAGATATAAGAACTCTGTCAGAAAATGGTATTGATATTTGAAGAGTTAATAAAAAAATAAAAAAAAAAAAAACATGCCCTTCAAATTCCCAGCTTCCCAGGTGAGGGGCTGCAGGTGTCTTCTTAATGTTTTATGAAATCTAAAATTTTATCAGCTGTGTACAAAGAGCCCAGATTATACATCTGTGTGCTCTTTAACCTCTGTTTGCCCAAATATCTGGATTCTTGTAAGAACTGATTGTTACATGAATATGCCAGAAAGAGTAATGAGTGAGATAGTTTGATTATTGTTCATCCTCCTTAGTTGCTTTACTTTCCAAGTTTGTATATATTTCCATATTTCTGTTGAAATACTATGAAATATTATTAAATATGAAATTTCTTAAAATTCAGTTTTCTAACTCATACAGTAACATCATGTGCCAATTCAAATATCTTTCACCTAAATTGATCTAGTCTCTAATGCACATATTTATTTAGACTGCATAATTAATAAAACTTTTAGAAATATTCCAACAATTTTAGCAATATTTTAATAAAACATAAATTATTAGTGAATAAAATATTTCTGTTTTTATCTGAAATATATCTTTATAGAAAATCAAAATGTATTTCTAGGTAATGTTTGGATTCAGAAGAATGAGGTTATACCATACATTAAGTAAAAAGGTGCGTTATTTTCTACTGTAATTATTATAAGGATAGTTAAGTAAAGACTATATAGATACATATATGTATATATTACATCCAAAATTGTGCTAATTATGGTTGTGCTGTGCTTAGCTGCTCTGTCATGTCCAACTCTTTGTGACTCCATGAACTGTTGCCTGCCAGGCTTCTCTTTTCTTGAAGATTCTCCAGGCAAGAATTCTGGAGTGGGTCGCTGTGCCCTGCTTCAGGGGATCTTCCCATCCCAGGGATTGAACCCAGGTCTCCCACATTGCTGGCCTAGGGAAGCTGCTAATTATGGTCATGCTGATATTAATATCATAATATAATTTTAGGGATATGGTTCAAAGACAGAAAAAATATCATAAAACAGTAAGATTAGATTAAATTTAAGAAGTTCTAATCATAAGAATTTGCCCTCAAGATATTGGCAACTTAAAAAACTAATAAGAACTTAGTATCATAGATTGATTGATTAATGCAATGATAGATAGGTAAGGAGATAGGCAGATAAATATAGGGGAAACAACTGATATAAAACTAGGCAATACTTTTAAAAAAAACTTTTCAGACAGAAGGCATGATGAAGTACCAATATATATTAAGAAAATATGGGAATCCTCATTACTTTTCAAGGAAACCACATTTTATAATCACAGAGAAACTCCATTTACATCCAGTAGAATACCAAAAAGTAAAAAGCTGCATAACACCAAGACTTGATGAGATTTGGAAAATTAGGACTCATTATCCATCAGTTTTAGCCCCCTGTGGAAAGCACTTTGACACTATCTATTAGAGTTGATTTTGCATATGCCTTGGAAAGCAGCAATCACACATATTAGAGAAACATTGAATGGCCATATATTCAGAAGTTTTTTAGGAAGAATCTGCCATGTACTTAATATTTTGAAATAAAATAGTTTCATTTTCTGTGCCTTTTAATTACTTCCGTATTTCCATGGTACCTAAATTAATTTAATTGAAATATTTTTACAATGGCTGCAATTTTATTTAAATAATTTAAATGTGTTTGAAGCTGTTACTTTCCCAAGTACATGAATACTATTTCAGCATTACTCCAAATTTATTTGTTGTCTAATGTCTGTTCGAAAAGGGATATTTACAAAGTTTATAAAGTTAACAGGTTTCATTGTAAGGCAAACAAAAAATGTACAGAGAACAATAGATTTGCTGGTTTGTGCTTTCACCTAAGAAATATTCACTGCGGAAAGAACACACACGAAGAAATATGCTGCTAGAATACAGCTAACACTGAATAAGATAGCTCTGAACTTTCTGAAAGGCTATAGTTTGGTGGAGTTAGAAGTAAAGGACAGCTAGAATAACATAATTGCTGTAATAAACACACAAGCCAAATG
Organism: Oryx dammah; assembly: GCF_014754425.2. NCBI lineage: Eukaryota > Metazoa > Chordata > Mammalia > Artiodactyla > Bovidae > Oryx > Oryx dammah. Next base: position 36,674,558 of record NW_024070196.1, read on the forward strand.
TGATAGGATTGCAGCCCCAGAAATATCAAATTCCAACTGAGTTGCGTTGCATAATCTTTATTGAGGTGATGACATTTGAGTTACTCTTTGGTGTGTAGTAGTAATTGTACAGCTGGAAACTTAAAAGTGTGTCAACTCAGGGAAGAGTCCTGAAGAACATGGTGGGTTTTATTAACTTTGTGTAATATACTCATAAAAAGATTTGTGTTTGCAGTACATGGTGAGAATGAATTATTAGGTAGAACCAGATTAAGGGAGCAACTGAACTGAACTGACTGAGATTAAGGGAGGCATTGAAATTTAAGAATAGAAAAAGTCAAATTAGGGTTTATTTACATGCTATATTTCAGCAAAGGAAAAAAAAGTTATTTGAGATTCCCAGGTGGTGCTAGTGGTAAAGAGCCTGCTTGCCAATGCAGGGGACTTTAGAGATGCAGGTTCGATCCTGGGGTCAGGAAGATCCCCTGGAAGAGGGCATGGCCACCCACTCCAATATTCTTGCCAGGATCCCATGGAGAGAGGAGGCTTGTGTGCTATGGTCCAAAGGGTTGAAAAGAGTCAGACACAAGTGAAGCAACTTAGCACAGCACAGCACAGCCATTATTTAGCAATTACCTTGGAGAAATAACCCCCATTTTTTTTTTTTTGGCTAGATTTCATTATTAATATGTAGTAAACGTGTGAGTAATTTTTTTCTTAGCTGGGTAGGATTAATTGAATTGAAATTGACAACATAGTTGATACAACCAATAGTCTTCTGTGTTGATCGTTTAATCTCAATATGGAATACGTATTGTGAAAATTTGTTTCAGTGTGCTACTGGGATAGAGCTAACATGACCATTCAGTATAAGGTTGAATCATCTTCCTTTTCTTATCTTTCGATAAGTATTTGGTATAATGGCATTTCTCAAAAGATTAGTGTTACTTGATTTATCAGTCTATTTGAACCTGTAAGAAGAAAACATTCTGAAAATATTATTTTTGTAATAAATAATCATATTAAAATAGTCAAGAACTAAATTATGCCTTAGGCTGTTTATGCCTATTAATTTGTAACCGAAAAATTAGAGCAAAACTGGCAATGAAAAGACTCAATTATAATAATAGTTAAAAGATAATCTACTGCCAGCTTTATGTTTTGTGGCCCTTAAGCAGCTTTTACTTCATACCAGTTGGTACAGTGTTGGCCAGTACACAATTCTCAGATTAGTCTCAGAGACTAATCTGAGTTTATTTTGTTTGATACTTAAATAAGTGGGTACTCTGCTCATCAATTTATTTTTAGAATATATTATTTCACTCCAGACTATTTGGTTAGTCTCATATTTTTAGCACATGCTTACTTTATTTTGCTTTTAAAAAATTATGAGGGAAATTAACTCAATTAGAGATATTGGTATAAATGAAATTTTAATGAATCCAATATTTGAAGATACTTGGCACAGTGCTTAGCACATAACAAGGACTCAATAAATATGTTCTGGTTACTGATATTGTTATTATTCTGGACCACTAATTTTTAGCTTTAAATTAAATATTTCCTTAAATATATTGAAAAATTGCTAAAAATTCTGTAATGGTAAAAATGGGTAAAAGTGAAAAATCCTAGGAATAGGACTATTCAAGGAAGAGTTACAGATTAAATATTTTATATTCTGTTTAACAGAAAATTATTTTGATGTTCAGGTTTATTTAGGGATTGCTTATACTTTTATCAGCATGTATAACAACTGCCAATTCGTTTACTCTTGTATCTTATACAGTCTGTAGCTTCTGTGAAGCTTAATTCCCTTTTTGAATCTCACAGCTACAAGAAACATTTTATGCTTATGTTTGAAAAAATGCTCTTGGAACATAAGATTTCAGGGTTGTATTCAAATTGTATCATTTTCCTTTGCCATTCCATCTTTTAGAGAGTGGGAAAGACATGTTTCATAGTGAACGTTAGTTAAAAAATGCATACTCATATATGGGAGGGAAACCATTCTTATATCACATTCTAAAGTCATGCCTAACAGCATCTTATTTTCAAGAGGGAGTGATAATTAGAGGTTACGTGAGTGGAGTCCTTGTCACATCAGAAGACTTCGGTGAAAATGCCTCACTTTTCAGTGCCAAGTTCACTCTTCACATAGCATGGCTGGCTACACCGCTTGGCCTAGTTTATTTCTCTTCCTGTCTCTTCCCTCTCTGCACCTTTGACCCCGTTCTTCTCTTCTCTGTGCCAGTCACTGTAGCAGCTCGAGTATTGCTGTTGTCTGTCCTGCCCTTTTCTCAGTGCTGACAATGGAATGAAGAAGAGCAGCTGGCATTGTTCTCTTTTATCAATACAGAATCTGTATTAGTTGGGATGGGGACAGGAAAGCAGGGGAGAGGAAAGAGAGAAGAACAGAGATGTTTCTTTCTTGCAAAATTTTTCATCATTTGTTTCTCCAGTGACAATTTGAGGTAGTGATTCAGCTGGCAGGAATAACAACGATGTTTCAAATGAAGAAGACAGTGTATTTAAAGTAATCAGGGCAGTAACTCCAAATTTCTAATCTTAATGTGTAGTGGTGATTTTTTTACCTGGCTTTAGAAACTGATATCATTTCTTCAGACTTTAGTTTTCCCTTCTAACATGATGAGGAAGATTTTTGTTTCTTAATCTCATCTTCAGGCATTTACAACTACAGAGGACAGTAACTCTATGGACAAAATGTTAGGCTCCTGAAAGGGTAGAGATTTAAAATCAGGTAGCATTATGACCAGGAGTCTTAATGAGACAAGGTTCTATCACTTCATGGCAAATAGATGGAGAAACAGTGGAAACAGTGGCAGACTTTTATATTTTTGGGGCTCCAAAGTCACTTCAGATGGTGACTGCAGCCATGAAATAAAAAGATACGTACTCCTTGGAAGATAAGTTATGACCAACCTAGACAGCATACTAAAAAGCAGAGACATTATTTTGCCAACAAAGGTCTGTCTAGTCAAGGCTATGGTTTTTCCAGTGGTCATGTATGGATGTGAGAGTTGGACTATAAAGAAAGCTGACCTTTGAAGAATTGATGCTTTTGAACTGTGTGTTGGAGAAGACTCTTGAGAGTCCCTTGGACTGCAAGGAGATCCAACCAGTCCATCCTCAAGGAAATCAGTCCTGAATATTCATTGGAAGGACTGAAACTCCAATACTTTGGCCACCTGATGCAAAGAACTGACTCATTTGAAAAGACCCTGATGCTGGGAAAGATTTAAGGCAGGAGGAGAAGGGGACGACAGAGGATGAGATGCTTAGATGGCACCACCGACTTAATGGACATGAGTTTGAGTAAACTCTGGGAGTTGGTGGTGGACAGGGAGGCCTGGCGTGCTGTGGTCCATGGGATCACAAAGAGTTAGACACGATTGAGCGACTGAACTGTAACTGTACGAAGCATAGAATAAAAAGAAAGAAAGAAAGAAAATAGGAAAGCAAAACCTGTGGATAACTTGAAATAGTTTTCTGATTTCATTACATTGTCCTCTCTCTTTCAATATACTATTGAAATGTTTTAACTTTTAATTTAAATGTATGTGTGTGATCAATGACTAAGTTGTGTCTGACTGTTTTGCCAACCCCACAGACTGTGGCCCTCTAGATTTCTCTGTCCATGGAATTCTCCAGGCAAGAATACTGGAGGGGGTTGCTACTTCCTATTCCAGGGGACCTTCCTGACTCAGGGATTGAACCCATGTCTCTTGCATCTCCTGCATTGACAGGAAGATTTCTGTTTTACCACCGGGGAAGCCCATATGTGTGTATAAATAAATAAATAAATAAATAAATAAATATATATATATGCATGCACAATTTTTAAGGTTATTTTCATTTATAGTTATTGCAAATACATACTATACACAATATTACAAATATTGGTTATATTCCCTATGTTATACAATTATATTCTTGAACCTATCTTACATCCAATGTTTTGTGTCTCCCACTTCCTAAACCCTAGATTGCCCCTCCCCTACACTGATAACCACTAGTTTGTTCTCTGTATCATGTAAATCTGCTTCTTTTTGGAAATATTCATTATTATTTTGTATTTTTCAGATTCCACATATAAGTGATATCACACAGTATTTATTTTTTTCTGTCTGACTTATTTCACTTAGCATACTGCCCACTAAGTCCATTCATGTTGCTGCAGATGGCAAAATTTCACTCTTTAATGCCCGAGTAACATTCCATTATATGTGTATATATACCACATCTTCTTTATCTGTTTGGCTTTTCCTGGGCATTTACATAGCTTCCATATCATGACAATTGTGAATAATGCTGTTATAAATAGTGGGGTGCATGTATCTTTTCAAATTAGAACTTTTGTTTTTTGGATATGTATCCTGGAGTGGAATTGCTAAACCATGTGGTAGTCCCATTTTTAGTTTTGCAAGAAACCATCATACTCTTTTCCACAGTGACTTGTATCAATTACATACCCACCAGCAGTTAATAAGAGTTCTCTTTTCTCTATATCCTCCCAACATTTGTTATTTGTGTTCTTTTGATGATAGCCTTTCTGAGTTATGAGGTGATATCTCATTGTTTTGATTTGCATTTCCCTGCTGATTAGCAATATTGAGCATTTTTTCATATTTGCATTTCTTCTTTGGAAAAATATCTATTCAGTTTTTCTGCCTATTATTTTTAAAATATGGTTTTTGTTTGGGTTTGATTTTTCTGATTTGTTTTTTGATATCGAGTTGTATGTTGGATATTAATCCCAGTTATATCATTTGCAAATTAAACCACCCCAAGTTTCACTTTGTTCATCTAAATAATATTTTTAAAACAGGTAGATAAATTCTAATAACTAGCAAAACTTAGACTAGTAAGTGAAAATGCTGGGAAAGGTTGAGAACAAACACCTTGTGGTGTCATCTTAGGTAGGACCTGCCATTCTCTCCCCACTAATATGAGCAAAACAAAGAAACCTGTGCTTTTTTATTTTTTTAAAATAAATACTACTTTTAGAATTATGTCAGAAAGAAGGAAAATTATTCTAGAGCAGAAAAATGCTAGGAAAGATGTCAGGTTAACATTGAAATGGCCAGTGCAAATAATCCTGTTCAACAAATGACTCAATGAACAAGTTGGACATGCCATGTACAGTTAACTCATCTTGGGACCATCAGGATATTTTGTAATTTGATAACAAGTCTTCCATGATTAAGCTGAAATTTCTTTATAAAATTCATTGTTGGTTTATAATCCTCCAATTAATATTTTTACATTGAATTTTTTACTGTGTAACACATATTTTGGTTCTCTATCATAAAATTGTATGAGAACTAAGATGTATTTAAAGTACTTCCAAAAGAAAATTTCAGGTCCAGGATTAGTCATCCTTTTAACCAAGTACTTGTGGTTTTAGTGCTATAGGGTGGGAATTTAACAGATTGAGAATGTTTGGTTTTACATTATTGTTTAAAAGCAAATAAAAAGCAATATGGATTTTGCTTTATTCAATGCAATGCAAACACTTGAACCAATATTTTAAAAAGACAAATTGAATTTACCAAGAATCTTGCCATTGGGTTGCTAATAAGGCTTTTCATATTTGACAAAGCCTGTCTGAAAAGACATGTAAATATTTATTCCTTCACAGTGTGTATATTAAACTATTTCTCTTCATTAAAAAAGCAATATATATGAACCATATTACTGCTGCAAGGTGCTTCATTTTGAGTCATAACATAAGGTTATTCCCCTTCTGGATCACAGCCTTGTCATAGTGCATGGGCTTGCATAACACAGTGAAGCTACAAGCCATGTTGTACAGGGCCACATAAAATGGTTGGGTCATAGTGAAGATTTTTGGCAAAATGTGGTCCACTGGAAATGAAAATGATAACTCGCTACAGAATGCTTGCCTCAAGAACCCCATGGACAGTATGAAAAGACAACAAATATGACACCAGAAGATGAGTCCCCAGGTCAGAAGGTGTCTGATATGCTACCAAGGAAGAGCAGAGGGCAATTACTACTAGTTCTAGAAAAATGAATTGGCTGGGCTAAAGCAGGAAAGACGCTCAGCTATGTATGTGTCTGGCGGTGAAAGTAAAGTCTGATGCTATAAAGAACAATATCGTATAAGAACCTGGAATGTTAGGTCCATGAATCAAGACAAATTAGATGTGGTCAAGCAGGAAATGGCAAGATTGAACATAGGACATCTTAGAAATCAATGAACCAAAAATGGACAGTTATGGAAGAATTTAATTCAGATGATCACTATATCTACTACTGTGGGCAAGAATCCCTTAGAAGAAAAGTAGCCCTCATTATCAACACAAGAGTCTGAAATACAATACTTGGGTACAACCTCAAAATGACAGAAAGATCTCAGTTTGTTTCCATGGCAAATAATTCAACATCACAGTAATTCAAGTCCATACCCCAACCACTGATTCCAAAGAAGCTGAAGTTGATTAGTTCTATGAAGAACTACAGCAGCTTCTAGAACTAGCAACAAACAAGATGCCCTTTTCATCAGAGGATTAGAAGGCAAAAGTAGAGAGTCAAGGGATATTGGGACTAATAGCAAGTTTGGCCTTGGACTACAAAATGAACCAAAACAAAGGCTAACAGTGCTTTGTAAAGAGAAGACACTGGTCACAGTAAACACCCTTTTCCAACAACCCAAGAGACAACTCTACACATGGCCATCACCAAATGGTCAAGCAGAAATCAGATTGATTATGTTCTTTGCAGCCAAAAATGAAGAAGCTCTATACAGTTAGTCAAAAAAAATGAGACCTGGAGATTATTGTGGCTCATATCATGAGCTCCTTATTGCAAAATGTAAGCTTAAATTGAAGAAAGCAGGTAAAACTACTAGGTCATTAAGGTTACACCTAAATGAAATCCCTTATGATTATACAATGGAAGTGATGAAAAGATTCCAGGGATTAGATCTGGTAGGCAGAGTGACTGAAGAACTATGGGTGGAGGTTTGTAACATTGTACAGGAGACAGTGGTCAAAACAATTCCAAAGAAAAAGAAATGCAAGAATGCAAAGTGGTTGCCTGAGAAGGCTTTACAAATAGCTGAAGAAAGAAGAGAAGTGAAAGGCAAGGGAGAAAGGGAAAAAACTTACCCAACTGAATGCAGAGTTCCAGAGAATAGCAAGGAGAGATAAAAAGGCTTTATTAAATGAACAAAGCAAAGAAATAGAGGAAAACAATTGAATGGGAAAAGCTAGAGATGTCTTCAAAACAATTGGATTAGCAAGGGAATATTTAATGCAAGCATGGGCATGATAAAGGACAGAAATGGTAAGGACCTAATGGAAGCAGCAAAGATTAAGAAGTGGTGGCAAGAAAACACAGAAGAGCTATACAAGAAAGGTCTTAATGACCTGATAACCATGATGATATAGTAACTCCCCTAGAGTCAGATATCCTGGAGTGTGAAGTCAAGTGGGCCTTAGGAATCATTACCAAGAACAAAGCTAGTGGAGGTGATGGAATTCCAGTTGAGCTATTTAAAATCCTAAAAGATGATGCTGTTCAAGTACTACACTCAATATGGCAGTAAATTTGGAAAACTCATCAGTGGCCACAGGACTGGAAAAAGTCAGTTTTTATTCCAATCTGAAAGAAGGGCAATGATAAAGAATGTTCAAACTACTGTACATTTGCACTCATTTCACATGTTAGCAAAATTATGCTCAAATATCATTCAAGCTGGACTTCAGCAGTACATAAACTGAGAACTTCCAGATGTATGACGTGAGATGAAGTTGCTCAGTCATGTCCAACTCTTTGCGACCCCATGGGCTGTAGCCTACAAGGCTCCTCTGTCCATGGAATTTTCCAGGCAGGAGTACTGGAGTGGGTTGCCATTTCCTTCTCCAATGAATAAGTTGGGTTATTCTCCAGATGTATAAGTTGGGTTAAAAACAGAGGAACCAGAGATCAAACTGCCAACATTCATTGGGTCATGGAGAAAGCAAAGCGTTTTCAGTAAAACATCTACTTCTGCTTCATTGACTACACTAAAGCCTTTAATTGAGTGGATCTCAAGAAACTGTGGAAAATTCTTAAAGAGATGAAAGTATCAGACCACCTTATCTGTAGCTTGAGAAACCTGTATACAGGTCAAGAAACGAGCTAGAATCATACATGGAACAACAAACTAGTTCAAAATTGGGAAAGGAGTATGACAAAGCTGTATATTTTCATCTTGTTTATTTAACTTATATGCAGAGAACATTAAGCAAAATGCCAGGTTGGATGAATTATAAGCTGGATTCAAGTTTGCCAGGAGAAATGTCAACAACTTCAGATATACAGATGATACCACTACAATCACCAGAAACAGAAAAGGAACTTAAGAGCTTTTGATGAAGGTGAAAGAGGAGAATGAAAAAGCTGGCTTGAAACTCAACATTCAAAAAATAAAACTAAGATTGTGGCATTTGGTCCCATCACTTCATGGAAAACAGAAGGGGAAAAAGTGGAAGGGGTAAAATGTTTCATTTTCTTGGTTTCTGAAATCAGTGTGGACTGCGACTGAGCCTTGAAATCAAAAGACACTTGTTCCTGAAGTGAAGTGAAGTGAAGTGAAGTCATTCAGTCAGGTCAAACTCTTTGCGACACCATGGACTGTAGCCTACCAGGCTCCTCCGTCCATGGGATTTTTTTCAGGCAAGCATACTGGAGTGGGTTGCCATTGCCTTCTCCAGGGGATCTTCCTGACCCAGGGATCAAACCCGGGTCTCCCTCGTTGTAGGCAGACACTTGTACCATCTGAGCCACCAGGGCAGTCTGACAAACTAGAGAGCATATTAAAAAGCAGAGATATCACTTTGCCAACAAAGGTCCATATAGTTAAATATATGGTTTTTCCAGATGTTCTGTACAAATATGAGAGCTGGTTCATAATAAAAGGCTGAGTGTCAAAGAATTGATGCTTTTGAATTGAGGTGCTGGAAAAGATTCTTGAATGTCCCATGGATGCAAAAAGATCAAACAGTGAATACTAAAGGAAACAACCCCTGAATATTCATTGGAAGGACTGTTTCTGGAGCTGAAGTTCCAATACTTTGGCCACCAGATGTAAAGAGAAGACCCTGATGCTGGGAAAGACTGAAGGCAAAAGGTGAATGGGGTGGCAGAGGATGAGATGCCTAGAAAGCAACTTAACGGATGTAAATTAGAGCAAGCTCTGTGAATCAGTGGAGGACAGGGAAGCAGGGAGTGCTACAGTCCATGAAGTCTCAAAGAGTTGGATATCACTTAGCAACTGACAACAACAACATAAAGTTCTTATCTTTGAAGGTATATTTCTCTGTATGTTTAACAAAAAATGTGTGTACATATGTATATAAACATATATGTTGTCCATATACATGCACTTGTGTGTGTGCATGTCTTAGATATTATTCTAAGCAATTGAAATTATTTCACTCATTGCATGCTCTTAAAATCCTCATGCTGTCTTATTTTCTGTTATATTTCATGTATTTCTTTAGAAAGCTTTTCTAGAAGAAGTTAACACCTATTAATTTATAACCAGCTTATTTTATGAGACATCATGCAGTTTCTACATGAACACTTTCTCAGACAGTTTGAAGTCCAACATCATTTTTTAATCTTGTTCAGTTCAGTTCAGTCACTCAGTCGTGTCCGACTCTTTGCGACCCCGTGAATCGTAGCACACCAGGCCTCCCTGTCCATCACCAACTCCTGGAGTTCACTCAGACTCATGTCCATCGAGTCAGTGATGCCATCCAGCCATCTCATCTTCTGTCGTCCCCTTCTCTTCCTGCCCCTAATCCCTCCCAGCATCAGAGTCTTTTCCAATGAGTCAACTCTTCGCACGAGGTGACCAAAGTACTGGAGTTTAAGTCTTCTGCCAATTTTTTGATTGGTTTTTGTTGTTGTTGTTGTTGTTGTTATTGTATTGTGGGAGCTGTTTGTATATTTTGAAAATTAAGCCCTTGTTTGGTCACATCATTTGCAAATATTTTCTCTCAGCCTGGACTTGGTCTTTTTGTGTTTGTTTGTTTTCCACTGCTGTGCGAATGGTTTTCAGCTTAATTATGTCCCATTTGTTTATTTTTGCTTTTATTTCTATTGCCTTGGGTGGCTGACCTAAGGAAACATTGGTACTATTCATGTCAGAGAATGTTTTGCCTGTGTTCTCTTCTAGGAGTTTTATGCTGTCTTGTCTTATATTTAAGTCTTTACGTCACTTTGAGTTCATTTTTTGGTAGGTACAAGGGTGTGTTCTAACTTCATTGGTTTACATGAAGCTATCAAACTTTCCCAAAACCACTTGCTGAAGAGACTGCTTTTCCTCCTACTTTGTCAAAAATTAATTGTCCATAGGCATGTAGGTTGTTTCCAGGCTCTCTATGCTGTTCCATTGACACATATGTTTGTTTTTGTGCCAATACCATGCTGTTTTAATTACTATAGCTCTGTAGCATTGTCTGAAGTCTCAGTTGCTTGTGCCCCATGCTTTGTTTTATTCCTCAAGATTTCTTTGGCAATTCTGAGTCTTTAGTGGTTCTATATAAATTTTAAGATTATTTGTTCTAATACTGTGGAAAATGTCCTGGGTATTTTGATAGGTATTGCATTATCTGTAAATTTCTCTGAGTAGTTTGGCCATTTTAGCAATATTAAGTCTTTCAATGCAAGAGCGTGGAATATCTTTCCATTTCTTTGAGTCATCTTCAGTTAGCATTATTAATGTTTTGTAGTTTTTATCATTTAAGTCTTTTACCTCCTTGGCAAGGTTTATTCCTAAATATTTTATTTTTGATGCAATTTTGATAGGGATTGTTTGTTAGCATTCTCTTTCTGATATTTCATTGTTGGTTTAAATAAATGCAACATATTTCTGTTAATCTTATATCCTACTATGTTGCTGAATTCATTTATCAATTCTAGTGGTTTTTGTGTGGAGTCTTTAGGGTTTTCTGTATATAGTGTGACATCACCTTCATATAATGACAATTTTTCCTTAACATGGGAATAATTCTGACATTGTCTTGGTTTCAATCCAACTCACTTGGTTGTCAAGAGTATACTCTCTCTATCTGTTTATGTTCAAGGATTTTAAAAAATATATATGAGTATTAAACTGGCAACATGAAGCAGTCAGAGATGTATCTCCTTTCAGAACCCAGAAACCAACTTTATGTAATCAGAAAATGATTGACTCTTGCTTTCCTATGAGTTGCATAGATCTTCCTCCTTTTCTTATTTTCTCGAATCCTGATCTGCATTATCACAAATTATCACAGCCCTAATTCTGTGCATGGTAACTTTTGCTATGCATTCTTACAATTTTAGTTCTCTGTGCTCTTGATTTTCTAGTGTTTCTTGTGTTTGCAGTTTCTTGAATCAGAAACACAATTTCTGATTCAAATTACCCTCCCCTAAAATAATATTATTACCCTACCTCATCAGTTCATTGAGATTAAAACCACGGAGTTGTGGCTAGTTTCTGGATTGTATGCTTTAATGTAATCTTGGCACTATTGCCTAATCAACTAATGCTAGACACTAGATTGGAAATCTGTAGTCCTTGGATTATTGTCTTCAATCAGTGCTAAAAGAGTGACAGTTTCACTTAAAATTGGCTTTGAAATTGGCATATGGAAGGCAGTGTATTTGGCATATCTTATATAGCTTTCCACCCCTAAAATAGTATATTTTAAATGTCTCATTTCCTTCACCATATGTACATTCCAAGACATTTTGACTCACCACACATTTTTTCAGATACATTAAATTTTTATCTATATTTTCTTTTGACTTTGCCCTTTTCATTTGCCTTCTGAAGTTAAGTCAATTTTTTAAGTCCAAATGGAGAAACAATCAATAAGACAGCTAGCTAAAATGTTATCCTCACATAAATATAGCTTATCAAAAAGTGTTTTGCACTAGTGTAAACCTTACACTTTCAAAAGAGAAGGCTAATAAAAAACTTACTTAGTTGAAAGGCCAAGCAATTTGCACATGAGTAGCCAAGGAAAATAGTTGTGCAGTACTATAGCGTGCTGCTCCATACTTGATGACAATATTACAGTTGTTTATGTAATATTCACCCTCCACATGCATTTTCTCATAGAAATGGCACATGCAACATGACATCCATCATCTGAACATAACTGAAAGTCCCTAATTTACATAATAAGGCAATTTATCAAAAGGGCCTTAATAAAATTTCCTTGTGTCTAGGCATCTGTTCCATTGAACCACATTTTCATTATAAGATACACATTATCTTCAAAAAGAATTTTACATTTCAGTTAAGTCATGAATAAGCATTGAATAATGGAGGCCTATAGCTTTGAAGTTTTCATTATTTAATTATAAAGACAGGATTTTGAGAGAGATTATGTATGATAAATTACAGAATGCCACAGATGTTTCACAGGATTCCAAATGTAGAGAAAAAGTGTCATTTAACTCAACTTTGGTTCCAGGCAGGCTACCTATAGATAAAAAGCTAAGCTGGAACTTAAAGGCCAACCAAGAGTAAATTAGGTGAAGAATTTTATTGAGGGTATTCCTGCAGGTGTAACATGTATAACAGTGAAGAGATTCAAAATGACTTGATGTTTATAATGTGACTTTAGGATGACATAGGCACATAGTGGAAGCCCATGTGTGCTATGCTAAGGATTTTCAGCTTACACAAACACACACACACATACAAGTACATTATGTTTCTAAGCAAATTAGTGGCATCATCAAGCCTGTGTTTATTGCAGATAGCTGTTTCTATTGTATGAAGGAAAAATTGATGTGACAAAATAAAGGCATTCCAATATATAAGTAGCTGTCAAAAGTGTAAAAATTATGAAATGACATTCCAATATAAATAATAGATAAGGACATAAATAGAAGAAAGTTTTATTTATATATTTGCTAACATAGTCAATATAATTTATAAGCAAACCTAGTATATTTGTGAGACAATATTTATTCACATTTGGTAAGCTTGCATATATGTGTGCACACATACACACATATGCAGAAACAGTTCACCCTGAGTATGGTGGGATGAACTTTCATGGACAACTGGTAGTAATGACAGCAACCTTTCAGAAGTCAACTTTGGTAACACATGTCAACGTCTCTAAACATTCCCAGTCTAACTTTGTACAATCAAAAGAACATGTTCTAAACAGACAATAACAATAAATGACATTTTAAAATTAAGTAATTAAGAATAAATTTTATTTTTCAATTATTTATCTTCTTGATCTAAGAATACTATAGGGTCCTATCTAGCATAATTTTAATGAATGTTATAGTTGATTTGTTATACATTTTTATTTTAGTAAATTATTGATATACTACACTTTAGGGATATTATAAATAAAATCTTTTATTGTGTCTTCTAATTCTTACATAAGAAAGTGAAATTTGGAGTATTTATCTTGTGTCTTGTCACCTAACTGAACTCTTATTATTTTTATGTGTAATTTTAATTAAATCTTTGTGACATTTTTATCTTCAAGTTTAGATCATTTTATTTACAATTTTACAGTGCTTATAAATTTATATTTGTTTCTGGATTTAATAAATTGTTCAGTCCATCAAAATTAATTTGTAGTACCAATCACAATCCCTTATTCATTTATTAATTTATTATCCTTGTTTTGTTAAATGTTAAAATTTTAACACACATTTATATTAACGTGTGTGTTGATATCAATGTTAATTCTAACATTAGAATGTGCCTCTACTTATAGGGTGCTAGGTCACTAAGAGTATATTGCACTTAATAATATGTGATGCATTTTGTGAGATTCTGTTTTCAGATTTGAGCAGTATTTATCATTCTCATTTTATGTTCTAATATATCAAGTGAACTGATTTCTTAATTAAATTTCTACCAAATCCTTCTTTCATTCCAAGAGGATACCTGTCTATGGTCAAAATTTTATTTTATTTATTTTTAAATTTAAATTTATTTATTTTAATTGAAGGCTAATTACTTTACAATATTGTATTGGTTTTGCCATATATTGACATGAATCCACCACAGGTGTACACGTGTTCCCAATCCTGAACCCCCCTCCCACCTCCCTCCCTATACCATTCCTCTGGGTCATTCCAGTGTACCAGCCCCAAGCATCCTGTATCCTGCATCGAACTTAGACTGGCAATTCATTTCTTATATGATATTATACATGTTTCAATGCCATTCTCCCAAATCATCCTACCCTCTCCCTCTCCCACAGAGTCCAAAAGACTGTTCTATACATCTGTGTCTCTTTGGCTGTCTCATATACAGTGTTATCATTCCCATCTTTCTAGATTCCATATAAATGCATTAGTATACTGTATTGGTGTTTTTCTTTCTGGCTTACTTCACTCTGTGTAATAGGCTCCAGTTTCATCCACCTCATTAGAACTGATTCAAGTGTATTCTTTTTAATGGCTGAGTAATAGTCCATTGTGTATATGTACCACAGCTTTCTTATCCATTCATCTGCTGATGGACATCTAGGTTGCTTCCATGTCCTGGCTATTATAAACAGTGCTGCGATGAACATTGGGGTACATGTGTCTCTTTCAATTTTGGTTTCCTTAGTATGTATGCCCAGCAGTGGGATTGCTGGGTCATATGACAGTTCTATTTCCAGTTTTTTAAGGAATCTCCACACTGTTCTCCATAGTGGCTGTACTAGCTTGGCAGGCAAATTCTTTAATTTTCTGAATGTTGAGTTTTAAGCCAACTTTTTCACTCTCCTCTTTCGCTTTCATCAAGATGTTCTTTAGTTCTTCTTCTCTTTCTGCCATAAAAGTGGTGTCTTCTGCATATCTGAAGTTATTGCTGTTTCTTCCAGAAATCTTGATTCCTGCTTGTGCTTCATCCAGCCTGATATTTCACGTGATGCATTCTGCATACAAGATAAATAAACAGGGTGACAATATGCAGCCTTGACGTATGCCTTTCCCTATTTGGAACCAGTCTGCTGTTCCATGTCCAGTTCTAACTATTGCTTCTTGACCTGCTGACATATTTCTCAGGAGGCAGATCAGGTGGTCTGGTATTCCCATCTCTTGAAGAATTTTTCAGTTTTTTGTGATCCACAGAGTGAAAGTCTTTGGCATAGTCAATAAAGCAGAAATAGATGTTTTTCTGCAACTCTCATGCTTTTTCAATGATCCAACAGATGTTGGCAATTTGATCTCTGGTTCCTCTGCCTTACCCAAATCTGACTTGTACATCTGGAAGTTCATGGTTCACGTACTGTTGAGGCCTGACTTAGAGAATTTTGAGCGTTACTTTGTTAGCATGTGAGTGCAGTTGTGTGGTATTTTGAACATTCTTTGCTGTTGCCTTTCTTTGGGATTGGAATGAAAATTGACCCTTTCCAGTCCTGTGGCCACTGCTGTATTTTGCAAATATGCTGGAATATCGAGTACAGCACTTTCACTGTACCATCTTTTAGGATTCAAAATAGCTCAACTGGAATTCCATCACCTCCGCTAGCTTTGTTCATAGTGACGCTTCCTAAAAACCACTTGACTTCGCATTCCAGGATGTCTGGCTCTACATGAATGATCACACCATTGTGGTTATCTGGGTCATGAAGTTCTTTTTGTATAGTTCTTCTGTGTATTCTTACCACCTCTTCTTAATGTCTCCTGCTTCTTTTAGGCACATACCAATTATATTCTTTATTGTGCCCATCTTTGCATGAAATGTTCCCTTGGTATCTCTAATTTTCTTGAAGGGATCTCTAGTCTTCCCCATTCTATTTTTTTTACTCTATTTCTTTGCATTGATCAGTGAGGAAGGCTTTCTTATCTCTCCTTGCTATTCTTTGGAACTCTGCATTCAAATGGGTATATCTTTACTTTTCTCCTTTGCCTTTCACTTCTTTTCTTTCCTCAGCTGTTTGTAAGGCCTCCTCAGACAACCATTTAGCCTTTTTTGCATTTCTTTTTCTTGGAGATGGTCTTGATCACTGCCTCCTGGAAACTGTCATGAGCCTCCTTCCATAATTCTTCAGCCACTCTCTCTATCAGATATAATCCCTTGAATCTTTTTGTCACTTCCACTGTATAATCGTAGGGGATTTGATTTAGGTCATACCTGAATGGCCTAGTGGTTTTCCCTACTTTGAATATAATTCTGAATTTGGCAATAAGGAGTTCATGATGAGCCACAGTCAGTTCCTGGTCTTGTTTTTGCTGACTGTATAGAGCTTCTCCATCTTTGGCTACAAAGAGTATAATCAATCTGATTTCAGTATTGACCATCTGGTGGTGTCCATGTGCAGAGCTGTCTCCTGTGTTGTTGGACGAAGGTGTTTGCTATGACCAGTGCATTCTCTTGGCAAAACTGTTAGCCTTTGACCTGGTTTGTTTTGTACTCCAAGGCCAAATTTGCCAGTTACTCCTGGTATCTCTAGGCATCCTACTTTTGCATTCTTGACTCCTATAATGAAAAGGACATCTTTTTGGGGTGTTAGTTCTTGAAGTTTGTAGGTCTTCAGAGAACCACTTAACTTCAACCTCTTCAGCATTACTGGTCAGGACATAGACTTGGATTTCTGTGATATTGAATGGTTTGCCTTGGAAATAGCAGAGATCATTCTGTCATTTTTGAGATTATATCCAAGTACTGCATTTCAGACTCTTTTGTTGACTATGATGGGTACTCCATTTTTTCTAAGGGATTCTTATCTACAGTAGTAGATAAAATGGTCATCTGAGTTAGATTAACCCATTGCAGTCCTTTTTAGTTCACTGATTCCTAAAATGTTGATGTTCACTCTTGGCCATCTCCTGTTTGACCATTTTTAATTTGCTTGACTCATGGACCTAACATCTCAGGTTCCTATGCAATATTGTTTTTTAGAGCATCAGACTACTTCCATCAACAGTCACATCCACAACTGGGTGCTGTTTTTTTTTTTTTTTTTAATTTTTACTGTACTGGTTTTGCCATACATTGACATGAATCTGCCACGGGTGTACATGAGTTCCCAATCCTGAACCCCCCTCCCACCTCCCACCCCATATCATCTCTCTGGATTATCCCCGTGCACCAGCCCCAAGCATCCTGTATCCTGCATCAAACATAGACTGGTGATTCGTTTCTTACATGATAGTATACATATTTCAGTGCCATTCTCCCAAATCATCCCACCCTCTCCCTCAGAGTCCAAAAGTCCATTCTATACATCTGTGTCTCTTTTGCTGTCTCACATACAGGGTTATCATTACCATCTTTCTAAATTCCATATATATGTGTTAATATACTGTATTGGTGTTTTTCTTTCTGGCTTCGCTCTGTATAATCGGCTCCAGTTTCATCCATTTCATTAGAATTGATTCAAATGTATTCTTTTTAATGGCTGAGTAATACTCCATTGTGTATATGTACCACAGCTTTCTTATCCATTTATCTGCTCATGGACATCTAGGTTGTTTTTAATTTGGTTCCACCTCTTCATTCTTTCTGGAGTTATTTCTCCACTATTCTCCAGTAGCATATTGGGCACCTACAGACCCGGGGAGCTCATCTTTCAGTTTCCTATCTTTTTGCCTTTTCATACTGTTCATGGGGTTCTCAAGGCAAGAATACTGAAGTGGTTTGCCATTCCCTTCTCCAGTGGACTATGTTTTGTCAGGACTCTCCACCATGACGCATCCATCTTAGGTGGCCCCACATGGCATGGCTCATAGTTTCATTGCATTAGACAAGGTTGTGGTCCATGTGATGAATTTGGTTAGTTTTCTGTGATTGTGTTTTTCATTTTGTCATTCATTGCATACCATGTTGAAGTATTACTTATGATTATTAAGAATTTTAAAATTATAACTGCTCCAATTACTAACTTTTAAGTATTACCTCAAATAAATGAATAGTTTTAACTACTATGCATATTTTAAAGATATATTTTTAACAAAATTAGCTTAAATATCCCAATGTTTTCAGTGATGCATAATTTTTTGTTGTTTATTAACATAATCTCTGTTGTAAAGAAGAATTGGCTGTCAAGACATGAGCAGAACATTGTCATAGTCCCAGCATTTTAATGTTTTTGTTAGAGTAGATTGTTGAATTCACCTTCATTATTCTTAAATGCATGTTCTATCTTAGAGATTGTGACCTCTTTGATAGTTATTTTTATTACTATGTAATTCATTCTCACTTTACTCATTTTTCTTTTTCTCCTTTTTCTTTCAAACATGCTGCAGTAGCTAACATATTATGGAGAGAAGAAGGTACTAAATTCCATTTTTTTATATTATTGTGATTATTTTGATTACTTGATATATTGTTGACTATCAGTTCTAATAATTGCCTTATTCATTTCTATTTTCATTAAAATTTTATTTGAGCATAAACCAGTATTATTCTGTAAATGGCTACCATTTAAAATATTTATAGGTTCTCATCAGCTTGATTTATTATTGAAATATAATCAGGAGGTTATGTTATAATATATGGAAATGCTTTTTAAGAGTATAGAATTAAAATTAGTCAAATAAATGAAAGCAAACTTAGTTAAACAGAATTTATATATTAACCATGATTCAGATTAGAAAAGACAAAATTAGAAAACTGTTACTTTATGAATGGAATATAATAAATAAAGACAACAGGTTATTGCAACTTCCCTGATGGTCTAGTAGTTAAGAATTAACCTTCCAATACAGGGGTTGCAGTTTCAATCTCTGGGTAGAGGCATGTGATCCCACAAACCCTGTGGCTAGAAACCAAGACAAAAACAAAAAGAAGCAATTTTGTAAAACAAAAACAAAACCTTAATAAAGATATGAAACAATCTACATCAAAAATAATCTTTAAAAAAAAGGAAAAAAAAATGGGTTATAAACTTGAAGTAACTGGATTCAAATCCAGTCTGTACCAGTATGTAAACTAGAGCCTCTTTGTCTCACAAATTTGACATCTCAAAAGTAAGGATAGTTGTTAGTTCTCAGGAAGATTTTTTTATCAACTTTTTAAATTATAGTCTGCACTCAATTGTGCTAGTCTTTCTTAATTAGCCACAAAAGCCAAGTGGCAGTATTTGCCCGGAACTTAAATATCCCAAGTGCATTACTTAAATTCTTAGGAGAAAAATGTGGATAAGTCATCATTACACTCTTGGAAGGCAATTATCAAAGTAATTGCCTACACAAACTATTGTAGAAAAACTTCTTTGTTTCTTGTTGTAACTCTTTTATGAATTGGAGTCACAGCCACCTGGAGGACCATGCCTCAGAAGGGTTAGTTAATAAATTCTGAAATTTAGCTGTCTCAGTTTTATTCTCAAAGATGAGCATAACACATTTCTTTTTCTCCCTTGGTATTTCTTTCTCCTCAAATCTTTTGTAAAGGCCCTAAACTCCAGTTTACTAAGAGCTATTGGAGTAATTTTATCTTCTCATTTTATTCCACTTGGATATTTCACATTTGAACTTACGAATTCAATCATTACTGAAACAGATATTATTATGACATGATTAGCATATATGTTAGATGTTTCTTTAGACTCTCTTATTTCTTGAGATCAAACAAATATTTCTCTGGGTATTAAAAAATGGATTTTATTTAATCATTATAAAGGGAAGGAATAAAACCTAAATATTCAGAGATCACGTACCACAGGTCTAGCTTGATCACTAATTGCTGGGAAAATTTGAATGAGTCATTTTACCTCTCTGAGCCATAATTTTTTAAAACAATGCTTGAAATATAGTTTGGCACCTTCCTTGCAAATTTGTGATATGTAAATCTCTTTAAAATATCCCAAACAACTCTTTTTTATAACTTGAATTGATGTCATTAACATTATTAGTACTTTATAATAATCATTAATATGTAGTAATAGTATAATATTATTCAGGTGACCTTTAAAAAATAGGAGACCTCCAGATTAATTAAAATCATCCTGAGATTCATTATATGAAAACATTTAAGTTTTTCTTCTGTTAATCTTTGAAACTATATGCTCTCCATCAGTCAGTGATGTGCTTACTCTTTATGATGTTGTTTGACCCAGAATACGTGCTTGAGAAATCATAGCTTGAGAAATCATTTAATACATTTTGCAGGTAATTTTAAAGCATATACAAGAAATGTTTTAGGAAATTTTTAAAATCCTTTTTTTCTATGTACTCTTATCATCAGAGTACTTTGCTGTTTTCTGAAATAAAATT
The DNA here is from genome assembly GCF_014754425.2 of Oryx dammah. Lineage (NCBI taxonomy): Eukaryota > Metazoa > Chordata > Mammalia > Artiodactyla > Bovidae > Oryx > Oryx dammah. The sequence continues at coordinate 36,694,751 of NW_024070196.1, forward strand.
TAAAACAATATATTTGAGAAAATAATATATTTGACTCAGATTCCAGGAATCTGTAAATTATATTTATAATGCCACAGTTATCAGTAAGGCATTAGAATTGAAAATGATTGCATGCAATAGTAATAATGGTGGCCAGGCATAATAGCCCAAGTTGAGGAATCATTAAACCACAAACATGTGTACAACTATTTCATAAAAATAATCGAAATAATAAAAGAAGCATCCAAAGTAAATTTTTACCTGTATTTTTAAGGATAGAATAACTAACAAAAACTCCATATTTCTGAGACCCATTTTTATTTTCACTCTAGCAGTGCTTTCTGTTTGCATGCTCACATTTACACTATTACCATGATTTCAAAATCATAATTCCTCTATAATGTCATATGACTTAAAGGCAAACTTTTTTTTATGGGAGGGTAGAAAAACATTTTAGAAGGGAGAAAAATATATCACTCATTTATTTACAAATATTTTAAAGAGACAACTAAATGTAGAGTACTTTGAAAGCACTTGTAAAGATGAGATCTAGTATCTGCTCTAATAAAATTTTTAATCTTGTGAAATGGAAGATTAACTCATTGTCAACTAATTTTACTACATAGATGATCTCAAAGTATACATTAAAAGATTAGGTATGACTAGGTCTCTTTTGCAATATTTTTTATGGTCTTATAATCTAATAAAGTATTTCCTAATATTTATTTAGTAGACAACAGTTTGGTATATGTTTTATGGTGTAATGATAATAAGGGTTTTTATAAGCACTGAATTAAAGCAATTTAAACCATTTTATTCACTGCAGGATTAAGTTGAACTTTTAGATAGACTAATTTTAAACTCTTAGGAGAGATGTCAGATGGTTTGTTATATAGTAGAGCATTTTCTAAATTTATTATGAATAAGATCATTTTGCTGAGTATCTATAGGATCAATATGGAACTGAAATTACCTTGGAAAATACTGGCTTGATGTGACATTTAGTGATCTGAAAGCAAATGTATATATATATATATATATATATATATATATATATATATATATAATTTTAAAGTTATCTTTATAAATATTTATGAATCTCTTCATACATATATCTGTAATAGGAATTATTCAAATAAATTGCTATATTAGTTGGGCAATTAACACCAACCAGCACAAGGTACAAATAGAAAATTACAGTGAAATATTGCAAAAAAGTTTATGTGTTACATTATTATCTGACTAGCTTTGTGACTTATAATGTCACCAAAGTGGGGAAAAAAAGAATAATAAGCATCAGGCCCTCTCTTAACTCCTTCGACCTCTGATTTGTCACATTTCGTTGTCCAGACTATTCTATGTTGCAGGGGAGCATGGAAAATACAGAAGAGTTCACACGAACTTAATGAGCTACTGTATAATTATTTTTAGAGCAAAATATTGGTAAGGTTCTCAGTACCAAATTACTGTCTCACAACAATATTGGTGAAACATTTAAAATAAAAAAGGAGAGCTTTCAGAAGGTAAGGCTTTTAAATTCAGGAGACTTAGAGTATCATATCACTGGGTGAGGGAGAGACCACATCTTCTACTGTCTGTTCGTGATGCCAATGCCAGAGTGATCAAGCTGTTAATATTTTCACTTGCAAGTTCTGTATCTTCTCTGTTAAAAACAAATGTCAATGTTTTAGCATTTTATCTCATAAAAGTGTTTCAGATCAAAAAAGGAATCTGACAAGATAACCATTTGCAGATATATGTGCATATACACATCCACATATATGTGTATGCATATTTGTACACCCCTTTCATAGATCACAGCCTTGTCATGGAGAAGGAGCTTGTGTAACTCAAAGAAGCTATGAGCCATGCCATACAGGGCCACCCAAGATGGATGGGTCATAGTGAAAACTTATGACAAAATGTGGTTCACTGGAGAAGGAATTGCAATCCACTCCAGGATTCTTGCCTGGAGAACCCTATGAACAGCATATAAAGGCAAAAAGATATGATGCCAGAAGATGAGCTTCCAGGTTGGAAGGTGTCCCACATGCTACTTGGGAAGAGCAGAGGGCAATTACTAATAGCTCCAGAAAGAATGAGCAGCTGAACCAAAGCAGCAATGATGCTCAGCTGTGGACATGTCTGGTGTTGAAAGTCAGTGAAAGTCGCTCTGTTGTGTCTGACTCTTTGTGACTCCATGAACCATACAGTCTATGGACTTCTCCAGACCAGAATACTGGAGTCAGTAGCCATTCTCTTCTCAAGGGGATCTTCCTAACCCAGGAATTGAACTGGGGTCTCCTGCATTGCAGGCGGATTCTTTACCAACTGAACTATTAGGAAAACCCAGTGAAAATAAAGTTCAATGCTATAAAGATAGTGGAGGACAGAAAAACCTGGTATACTACAGTCTATGGGGTCTGAGTCAGACACGACTTAGTGACTGAACAAAAACAACAAATATATGTATATACACAAACACATGTACATATACATAAATATGTATGATTTCTCCTAATATTAACTACATAGCAAACAAATGTTCTGTTATGATATAACCTTTGCTATGTTAATAATTGAATGTGAAATCAATCATTCAGATTTGCATTCAAAATTTTCAGCATATCTTTGAAAGTTCAGGGAATTGAATTCTGACTTAAGACTAGCTTTGGATAATATCATTCTGACCAATAATATATCACGTTCAGATAGTGTCCACTTCCTGAATTAATAGTGCCTAATAAGTTTAACACAATCACTCTCCAAAAATCTAAAAGATTGAAAGAGGAAGTCACTCTTATTTCAATTGAACAAAACATAAATATCTCACTGAGGTGTGATGGTTTGGTGTTACTATGTGTGTGAAAAGGATTTGAGCTCCAAAGACTGAGTACCAAAAATGGGAACATTCATAAACTGAAAATTCATCCCTGTTGGGTTATTCAAGGTAAGAAATATAATGCAGACCATCTATTTTGCCTATTTTCTCCTTTATTAAAAATAACTTTAGAATTATATGAAAGGGAAGAGAATAATACAATATCAATCAATGAAGGACCTTCTTTAACACAAAATTTACTAAATGACCTTTGATTGGTTATCAACTCACTGTATTGTAGGATTATAACTTGCTATTGACCATAAATTAAATGCTAAAGTAATGGCAACTTACACCAGAGGAAGGCAAACACCACAAAACAGTTTTATTGTTGACTTAAATATTCATCCAATAATCACAAATAACCATTATTTTGATATAATTTATGGAATTAGTATTATATGTAACACATAATGTAACTATATTTTCATAATGCACTATTATTCTTGTGTAGTGGTCCTCAAAGGATTGATACAAGGATGTAAATTACATCCATTTTTTTTCTCAGTCCATCTCATATATTTAAAAGTACAGTATTGATCAAAAAAATACTCTGGGGAATACTTCTCTTCTTGTGTGTGTCCTTTCTGTATAGAAAGAAAAACAAAGCAGAGAAAAAGCTCACAAGGAAAAAACAAATTATAGATCACTTTTGTGAGCTACTATACCTTGTTAGATTAACTATCGACCTGAAAAAGACAAAGTACTTATGTCTGTCTTCACCAAGTGATGAGAAAAGACAAAACAGCACATATTCCTAAACTTTACAATGACTACAGTTGTAAAGCTTTTACTTAATCAAGAACTTTTGTAGTAAACTGCAATACATCAATGAGGAAAGAATTGTAATTGAAACTAGCGGTCAGACTTTTTGGGACTCAGAAATCTTTTACACTTTTCAAAATTATTGACAACCCAAAGAGTTTTTGTTTATGTAGGTTATTTCTATCCACTTTAATTACCATACTAGAAATTAAAACAAAATTCAAATATGTATTTAATAATTTATTAAAAATAATCGTAGTAAACCCATTACATGTAGACATAAATAGCATATTACTTGTAAACTGATATTTAAAAATTGAAAAGGCTCACTATTGAACACTGAATTTTAAAAAATATCTGGCTGAATAAAAACATAGAATTCCTATATCTGCTTCTGCATTGAACTGTTGTGATATCATCATAGCACCACATGTCATGTAAACTGTCAAGAGCTACACTCTACATTTGAATGAAAGAGAAAAATGCAAATGACATCTTAGCATTATTATGAAAATAGCTTGAATTTGCAGACCCCCCTGAAAAGATCAACTGCTCTACTAGAAAATCAGGTTGTTCTTTCAGGAGGCTCATGTATTCATAGAATTCAACCTCATAAAAAACTAAAATGTACTACTAGTATATCTCACAGTGTTGATTTGAGGAAAATATGAGGACAGTAAGTACATTTGGTTATATGCCATTTCACCATTTCCCCCCAATGATGTTTCAAAGAGATGATGTCAATCATAAAAATAGGGACAATTCAACATTTCTTGAACTCATAGTAAGAGTTCAAGTCACTCGGCTACATGTTTTCCTTTCTCCATCTTATTTACTTCTTACAATTACAACACAGAAGTTGCATAGTAAATAATTTCCCCATGATATAACAGAAAGTTCTATAGCTATGGTTTACCTCTGAGCCATCTGAATCAAGAATGAGATTTATCTCTGTTAACAGTCTCTCATACCCCCCAAAAATTTTTAAACAGAACATGGATATATGTTATAATGACATAGTTATACTGAACATACACAGGTATGTTGCATGAAGGAGGACCCCTTTCAGGGCCCCAAACTGGGCTCTTGTCTAACACTCAGAAATGAGTTGTCCAAGGAGACACATGTGCTGAAAAAGCAAGAGATTTTATTGGGAAAGGGCACCTGGGTGGAGAGCAGTAGGGTAAGGGAACCCAGAAGAACACCCACGTGGCTCACAGTCTCGGGTTTTATGGTGATGGGATTAGTTTCTGGGTTGTCTTTGGCCAACCATTCTGACCCTGAGTCCTTCCTGGTGGTACACGCCTTGTTCAGCCAAGATGGATACCAGAGAGAAGGATTCTGGGAGGTGGTCAGACATGTGGTGTCTCCTTTTGACCTTTCCCAAACTCTTCGGATTTGTGGTGGCTTATTAGTTCTGTGTTCCTTAGCAGGACCTCCTGTTGTAAAACAACGCAGGCAAAAGGTTACTATGGTGCCTGGCCAGGGTGGGCGGTTTCAGTGCACTTCCTCTAACAGGTACATTATTGCTTATTATACAAATAAAGCTAATGAATACCCCTAATGTAAAAATCAGCATGTGTCTTCAATTACCAAGATCCCCAGCATCAGGTAATTTGTATTATTCTGTATGTAGCATATTTGGAGCAGGCAATGGCACCCCACTCCAGTACCCTTGGCTGGAAAATCCCATGGACAGAGGAGCCTGGTAGGCTGCAGTCCACAGGGTCGCTAAGAGTTGGACACCACGAGCAATTTCACTTTCACTTTTCACTTTCCACTTTCATGCATTGGAGAAGGAAATGGCAACCCACTCCAGTGTTCTTGCCTGGAGAATCCCTGGGTAGTGGGAGCCTCGTGGGCTGCTGTCTATGGGGTCTCTGCGTGTCCACACAGAGCTGGACACGACTGAAGCGCCTTAGCAGCAGCAGCAGCAGCATATTCAAAATAAATTATAATATTATAGTAGCAAATTTAGAATGATACATCTTCATTGTATACTCAGATTATAAACTCTTCTGCTAAAATCTAAAGGATAATTGATGAATAAGATATGTCTAGCAAGAAAAGAAATGGCAAAATAAACCTTGTTTAGGTGGAGAAGAGAGAAATTCATCAACAGCTCTGAGGATAAAGTTTTATTTCCTAGCAGAGTGACTGATACCTAGTTTATTTATATTATCATTTTAATATATTTGTACATGATATTTTGTTGGCACTACTATTTCATAAACACTAAGGAGTTATATTCCCACCAAAAATAGTAAAATGCACCTTGCTTAAAGTTATCTGTATTTCTCAATAACTTGTAACTTGGAAAGTAGTTTATACTCTGTAAAAATGCTGATGTGTAACTCATATTTTAAAAAGTAAGAAAATACACTTTAAGTGTTGAAAGTGATTTGCATGGATTAAGCAGGTTTTCAGAGGAAGATAACCCCCAGAAATTTAATCTGTGCAAAAGTACAGTGAAATCTCACTGACTGCACTATAGAAAAAAAAATGTATATATATATATATATAATATTGAAAGCATCCATAGGAGAAAGAACAGAAGATGCTTCAAGAAACTTTGCAAGCAGTCTGGACTTGGAGTAGTAAAATTCAGACACATTTAAATTGCTGACTGTGGAGCAAAATTGTGCAGCAGCTGAAGAAGGGTAGCGTCAAGTTCGTTAAAAAATGTTATGTAATTTGTAATCATCATCAAACAAAGAAACTGACACAAGTGAAAATCTGACACCACATCACAGCTTGCTTGTGCTCCTAAGTTTCAACCCCCAGTCATGTTAATTTGCAAGTCACTAATAGGTAGCACATATCAACCATCTATCCATGTTTATACAAAAGCTTATTGATACAAATATTTTTTTGCATAAAGACTGAATTTTCTATACCTTTAGGTATAGAATTGATGTTTCTGTATGCAGAGCTGTAAGTATGAATAACAGCTGACAAGTCTTAAATTTTATTTCATGAAAAACAACTTAAACTTAGTCCTTGCCACTTCTGCTACTATTCAGGAACATCTCATTGTAACGTTGTGCATTCTGGAATTAAAATGCACAATTAACTGATCAAGGTAACATGTATTAAAATATAAGAATGGTAAAATATTTCTAAAACAGTAAGATTTGTTAAAATATTAAAATGGATATGCATTATTAGTTAGAAATAATTTCATTATGTATAAAGACCAATAAAGTTATAATTCTGATTGAATACATTTTCCTCTTAATCATAGGAATAGATGGACACAGATCAAATAGGCAGAACTGGTGACATTTTAAATTAGCTAGAAACATATTTAATAAAAGAAAATACAGCTTAAGTTAAATAATTTTATTTTTTTGCAAATCAAATACTTGTGATCCTCAGTCTTGATTTCATAGACTTTGTACTATTGTCAATTGAAATAAAAATTAAAAATGTTTTCAGATGTTAAAAATTTTAAGCAATTTGGATTTTCCAACTACCAAGATTTCAATATAATTGCTTAACTATTAAAGGGCATATGCTCTCACTGGATTATGTGTGGTAGAATTAAACTGAATAAATATGGTTTGCAAACTGGTATACCTGGATGAGATAATCAAGAGAGGATCAGGAAAGGAAGGACTACATACTCTTAGTCTGGACATGTTGGAACAAGGCAGAAACAGAGGAAACCAAGAGAAGAGGTATGCAATCAGATGTAAAAAGTCCCCAGGTGCATGCCTCTGTTAATCCCCATGGGCATTTCAGGTGTCTGATCTGCAGCATCCTGCACCCATGAGCAGTGGGTTTATAATGTAAGTGAGATGGATTTCTAAGATGTCACAAACCCAAACCTGCAGTGTGAAAAAAACTAGTAGTATGATTTAAATGCGATTTTTGCAAGACCTTCTATTAATTCAAGTTTTAAAGTGGAGAAATTATCCCCAAAATTTATCATTATGAAAACTGACATGTAAGACCTCTAGTGGGATTACATTTACAAATGTTATTTTTGGAAAATATTTAATACATAATCTCCAAAATCTAGAGGACTTGATCTTTCTGTTTCTAGAACAAAAAAGAATTTGTTTCTAAATTCCTGCAAAGGATGACAATTTATTTTCCCTAGGGAACTCGAATAAGACATAGGATAAACATGATTCTTCAGAAAGTACTTTTATATCTTAATCAACACCTAAATTAAGTGTGAAGGTAGCAGACATAATCTGTGTATCAAAGGGTTCATAATTTCCATTTATAATTAGTTTAAAATATCTGAAACATTTGTTGACTTACAAAGAAAGCACTGATGTACAGATAGGGTGAAGAAATGGAATTTCTGCATAATATCACAGATTTACTCGGAAATTTGGTAAAGGTCTCACATGGTTTGCTTTATTAACAGTGCATGACTTCACAAACTGATCTCCCACCAGCAATATGACAGGCACTGAGTTTTGGTCGTAAAGGTTTCTGATAATTTTATTTTGAAATTTTGAATGTGTTTTTATTCCTAAGGTCTGGGAATTGGGAACATGTTCTATGTTTTTTATGAAGATGGAATCAAAGTGATACAACCCATAGAATGTGAATTTCAGAGGCACATTAAGCCGAGTGAAAAGCTCCTTGGATTTCAGGCAAGTATATAAAAAATTTCTTTATAGTTTTATGCAGCAATTTTAAGTAGAAATGTATTTTGGAAATACAATGAAATCTATACATATATGAGATATTTGGGGAGGACCATATTAAAGCTATGATATTATCTGTTATTCTATTCAGGTTTTATATTTGAAGAGGAAAATAATATATTGAGTATTCTTAATTGTTTGTTTGTAATCCAAATAAAAGCACTAAAGTTGAATACAAAAAATGAACATACTGGCTCCTTAATTTACAATGTCTTTTATTTTGGTGGGCAGTGGTTACAGAGTAAAAGAAAATAAACTGTAAATAATCTGATGAAATTAGGGTTATATTACCTGCTTTATAAATGTGAATTCCCTTTAGTTTTTCATCTTATTTTTTCATGAGCTCACAATGGAATGAATGACTTAGATTTAGATGGAAAAACATCAATTCCTTTGTTTATTGATATCTATCTATACCTTACCTTTCACAGAAATAATTGTTTTGTGTAAAATTTTGATACAACATTCAGGAATAAAAGAATATCTGAATAAATGGGTATTTATTTTACATATTAGGGAGTATACTTTTGTGCAAGGGAATAAGAAATTATGTTTATACTGCTATGGTTAAATATTCTATTGTTATTGTTTAGTTGCTAAGTCAAGTCCAACTCTTTTGCTACCCCGTGGACTGTAGCCTAACAGGATCCTCTGTCGATGGAATTTCCCAGGCAAGAATACTGGAGTGGATTGCCATTTCCTTCTCTAGGGGATCTTTCTGAGCTAGGGATCAAACCTGCAACCTCTGCTTGGCAGGCAGATTCTTTACCACTGAAGTCCCATGGATATATATATATATATATATCCACATAAATATGTGTTTCTACACCAAAATATGTAATACTGAAGGTACCCGCTTTACCTATGTGTTCCCACACAAGTGTAGTCATCCAAAAATAAAATATTGGTGGACCTCAGAATGTAACCCTCTCTTGATACTTATTTCAAGGTTGGCATGATCTCAAGATGTAAGCAAAATACATATTAATGCCTTGGTTTAGATACTTTATTTTCAACTCCTGTTTCCAGTCTACTAGTAGTCAGTGTTGCCATATGTTAATTTATGGAAACAATGGTTTGCACCTTAAAACCATATCCTAGGATGAAAAGGAAAAAATATTTGACAGTGAGATAAGTTGGGCCAGCACCTCTTTAGACACTATAGGACAAAATGACCTAATGTGTCCTATTTTAAAGAAAGCAAATAATTTAACTCAATATGTGTATGGATATTTAAAACAAATAAAACTATTTTTGATTTAAAAATATTTCATTTATAGGCTAAATTAATAAATAGAATCATCACCATTTTTCTTAATCAATAGTTTAACAAGTATGAAAACATTTGAAATTGTACATGTACTTTAGTTTTATAATCACATCAAATCAATATGACTAAATGTATTTTGAATAAGTTGTGTGTAGATGTAAATAAACATATAAAAATACTAAATATTTGTTCCTGAGAAAGCAATTCACTCAATTTTATAGCACATTTATAATTTTATAAAAACATTATGTAAGAAGAACCTACTGTAGAGCACAGGGAACTCTCTTCTCTGTAATGATCTATATGGGAAAAGAATCTAAAACAGAGTGTATGTATGTGTGTGTCTGTATATATATATACATATATACACATATGTATATTATGCATATATACAACTGTTCAGCAAAAACAAACATAGCATTATAAATCAAGTATACTCCAATAAAAACTATTAAAAAACAGTATGAGTGATAAGTCTGGTCTAACAGACAGATATCAGAAACTTGGCATCCAAATGATAATTTAAATCCAAACAAAATCATTTTACAAAGGAGTGTTTCTCTCAGATTCCTACAGAATTAGCAGTTGTAGCTAACTATTTGGAATCTAAAGCTGAAAAAAGCAAGGAAAAATTGTTTTTATAATTTTGTGACAAATCTGGACAATAGGGATATAAAGTTTATTTAACTGAATGTCTCTTTTTTAAGCCTTTCTGGATACTTATACTTCCTTCTAAAACAGCTGAAGTAGAAAGCATATAGAATTTTGTGTCTTTCTCTCTCTGTATGTATATAAGTGTGTGTATGAAATAGTGAAAGTGAAATGTTAGTTGCTCAGTCATGTCCTACCCTTTGCAACCCATGGACTGTAGCCCACCAGGCTCCTCTGTCTGTGGAATTTGTCAGGCAAGAATACTACAGTGGGTTACCATTTCCTTCTCTAGGGTATCTTCCCTCACCAGGGATTGAACCCAGGTCTCCTGCATTGAAGGTAGATTCTTTACCTTCTGAGGCACCTACAAATAACACACATACACACACACACACACACACACACACACAATGTATATTTTTCTATAAAAAAGATAAAAATTGAAGAGATGATGGAAACCAGACATCAGTGATGATAGCCTTAGCTCTCATCCTTCAGCCTGAGAATCCACATCCACTGTATACACCACCAATGACAAACCAGGGATAATTGATTATATGAACTAATTGATGATTCAGAATTTTCAAATCATAGCCCCTGGAAATCTTACAGTCATTGTACATATGGGATTAATGCTAGAAATACCTATTGTGAAACAAAAAGATATAAGGACAGAAAGTTAGTGTTCCTATCTTATATAAAACAAACATTTACAAAATTTCTACATGCTAATGGAAAAACAAGCAAAATGAGTAGGAAAAGTTAGATTTGTATTTTTCAGGAGAAACTGTCAAATAATGTGTGTTTAAATAGATTACATTCCTGAAATTTGAATATTGAAATTAAAATACAAATACATTTCTAACTGACCAATATATTTGGTAAAGCACTAAGAATAATATGGAGAATGGACAATTGGCTAAAATTACATCCTGTTTATAATTTTTAAATACAGAATATAGGGATTTTTGCTTATACCAAAAAAAGAGATATTTCTTATGAAATTATGATAATCAATATATGTGAAATAAAGGCTAGAATAGATAAACTTTTATTTCACATTGCTTTATTTTGTTATTCCTTAATGTGATAAGAGTTTAAATAATTAGAATATGTATACAGAGACATTTTCATGATACACAAGCATACAGAAGTAGAAAAAAGAAAAACTGATGGTGTTATGCTCTGAGAATAAATGGTAAATTAAATAATTGCTTCTTATGTGAATCTATTTTGTTTTCTGCTAAAATACAAGAAGATGTTAATTTTAGAGGATGAAAGCTATCTGGTGCCACTTTCTACTAGATTTACATGTCTAACTATAAACAAATTTCATGAGAAAATTTCTGGGTTTTATGCCAAAAGAGATGGGAATACCAGACCACCTGACCTGCCTTTTGAGAAACCTGTATGCGGGTCAAGAAGCATCAGTTAGAACTGGACCTGTAACCACAGACTGGTTCCAAATAGAAAAAGGAGTACATCAAGGCTGTATATTGTCACCCTGCTTATTTAACTTATATGCAAAATATATCATGAGAAACACTGGGCTGAAAGAAGCACAAGCTGGAATCAAGATTGCTGGGAGAAATATCAATAACCTCAGATTTGCAGATGACACCACCCTTATGGCAAAAAGTGAAGAGGAACTAAAAAGACTCTTGATGAAAGTGAAAGAGGAGAGTGAAAATGTTGGCTTAAAGCTCAACATTCAGAAAAGTAGGATCATGGCATCTGGTCCCATCACTTCATGGGAAATAGATGGGGAAACAGTGGAAACAGTGGCAGACTTTGTTTTTGGGGGCTCCAAAATCACTGCAGATGGTGATTGCAGCCACGAAATTAAAAGACGCTTACTCCTTGGAAGAAAAGTTATGACCAACCTAGACAGCATAATAAAAAGCAGAGATATTACTTTGCCAACAAAGGTCCGTCTAGTCAAGGCCATGGTTTTTCCAGTGGTCATGTATGGGTGTGAGAGTTGGACTGTGAAGAAAGCTGAGAGCCGAAGAATTGATGCTTTTGGACTGTGGTGTTGGAGAAGACTCATGAGAGTCCTTTGGACTGCAAGGAGATCCAACTAGTCCATCCTAAAGGAGATCAGTCTTGCGAGTTCATTGAAAGGACTGATGCTGAAGCTGAAACTCCAATAGTTTGACCACCTCATGTGAAGAGTTGACTCATTGGAAAAGACCCTGCTGCTGGGAGGGATTGGGGGCAGAAGAAGAAGGGGATGACAGAGGATGAGATGGCTGGATGGCATCACTGACTCTATGGACATGAGTTTAAGTGAACTCTGGGAGTTGGTGATGGACAGGGAGGCCTGGTGTGCTGTGATTCATGGGGTCACAAAGAGTTGGACATGACTGAGCGACTGAACTGAACTGAACTGACGCCAAAACAATATTTTTCTCCAGAAAAAAAACAGAACCAGTAGAATTAATATTAGATCTGGATATATATCTCTCCATCACTAACTTTGACTCCATATTCTAATTTTAAGGTACTGGCTCTGGTAATGGTTGGTGGAGTGGAACGTGTGTCAAATTTGTAGGGCTGACCACACAGCAGGAAATTCAAATATGAGTTGATATTCATCATGGAATTCAAAAACCATAGACTGAGTCAGCAGACTGTTGATACAAGTCAATATTGGAGTCTTGAGTCTAACATCTGTAGCCAGACTAGAAACTCAAGTATATTTCTATGTGGAACCTCTAAGGCAGGATTTCTTCTTCTGTGGGAAACCTCAATCTTAAATCTGAAGGCCTTCAACTGATTGGATGAGGTCCACTCACATCATAGGGGTAATGATCTATCTTAGGTCTATATTAGAGCCAACTAATTTTAAATGTTAATCACATCCATAACACTTTCACAGAGACACCAGACTAGTTCTTTTTATTAGAGTATAGTTGATCTATAATATTGTATCAGTTTCTGTTGTACAGCAAATTGATTCACTTATACATATATATATGTATACTTTTCCATTATGGTTTATCACAGGATACTGAATATAGTTCCCTGTGTCATACAGTGAGATTCTGTTGTTTATCCATCTCTATCAGATTAGTTGTTGACCTAAAAATTGGGCAACATAGCCTAGCTGACAGAGAATACACTCCACCACATCTTATTATCTCCATTAGTCAAGGCTTTGATTAAGTTTGTTATTTCCAGTGTCCTTGAAAATTCAGGTACTTCAGTACCTGCCTTACAGATGGCAGGTAATCAAATAACATTTATGAAGTGCATTTATTGAAAACTCCATTGCATATAGCCTTAGGCTCTTCATCTTTATGCATTGTCTGAGTTTAAATTTGTATGCATCTAATTCTTTCCTCAACCTACTATTTCTCCTTACTTTACAATTCCCACAAAACAGCATTCCTCTTTTCATGTGTTTGTGAAAAATGTTTCATAAAATTAATGATCATTGAATTGTTAGGGTAAACATAATCTCTGAGCTTCCCGGGTGGCACTAGCTGTAAAGAATCTACCTGCCAGTGGAGGTGACATAAGAGATGTGGGTTTGACCTCTGTATCAGAAAGATTCCCTGGAGGAGAGCACGCAACTTACTCCAGTTTTTTTTTTTTTTTTTTACTGGAGAATCCCATGGACAGAGGAGCCAGGCAGGTTCATGGGCTCACAAAGAGTCTGGACATGAATAAAGTGACTTAGCACACACACATGCAATCAGTCTCATGGGTCTCTTAATTCAGAATCACACAGTCAAAATATACTGTGCAGATGCTCAATCCAAGATAGGTTAGAGTGCTAATATAGAAAAAAAATCTAGCTCTTCTGGATTTTAGGAGATAAATCTCTTGAGTGTGAGGAGAGGAGATGAGGCATTTAGAATCATTTATCCCACACACATACAAAAAGATTAAACATAGATATAATATTTTTAAAAGTCACTGTTGATATTAAGAGAGCAGCAGCGCAATCCCCAATATAACTCATTGACCAGTAATATTTAGATGAAAACTGAAATATTTAGAGTATAGAATTTTTGATGAAATCTCTTAGAACTTGCTCTTTGCTTGCTCTAAATAAAAATTCAATTTTGGTGCAATGTCAGATTGCATCAGATTTGAGCTTTTGATAGTGAGTTGGTTGAAGATTCATAGAATGTTATTTTATTTATACTTTCATCTCTCTTTTTTCCTTTTTTTTTTTTGTGATGTAGCCTAACTAGATAGGATTCTGGCTATATTTATCCTAGTTGTATGTACTTTCATCTTGTCACCAGCAATAAGTGTGAACTTCAAACAAGTAGAATTCTATCCCAGACTTGTAACTTCAGAACTCAAACTGAAATGGGTTTGGAAAAATGTTTTGATTACAGGTTTAGGGATGACAAGCTTTTCCAAGGTTACCAACTTTTTCACTCTTCTGGTTTTCAAGTATTTTGTCAGCATATCTACATGTCTACAACTCTTTTAATCTTTAACACTTTTTTTTTTCCTTCAGTTCACTCAGCCGCTGTTCTCTATATATACCATGGTATTATTTATTCTTTTCTGGGGACTAGAAGAGCTTGAAAGAAAATTACATATATTTTATCATGTGTGTGTGTGTGTGTGTGTGTGTGTGTATGTTAGTTGCTTAGTCGTGTTCAACGTTTTGCGGCCCCATGAACTGTAGCCTGCCAGGCTTGTCTGATTTCCTAGGCAAGAAGACTGTAGTGGGTAGCCATTTCCTTCTCCAGGGAATCTACCCAACCTAGGGTTGGAACCTGGGTTTTCTGCACTGCAGGCAAATTCTTTACCATCTGAGCCTCCAGGGAAGCCTTGGCTCAGGCCCTCATCATGCATGGGTCTTATATTTTGAAATGTGAAGATTCCAGTCCTGGTTTTGATGCAACTTTAAGTCTAGGGGAACATATTTTCTGCAGAAAGTCTGATGTAAAATGTCTATTATCTAGGCTTAGAATTTCTACATAAGAAAATGGCCTTGTCTTTATAAATAATATGATTAATACCCTATTAGAATGGAGCTTGTACATAGGGATAGTTTGTCCATAGTGTGCAGAATACTCAGGAATCAAGAAAGTGAAACTGAGATTAGAAATGGGAAAACAGACCTCTCTTTCCTATGTCCATATTTTTCTCTATGCTGGTGTTCCCCTCTCCAAGAGCGGCTCAGACTTTAGGGCATTTCTCAATTCCCTTCCCAGCATCTCCTTCTGTTTCTAATCCAATTACTACCTCTTCAAATTCTGTCCACAAAAATAATTGTTAAAACATCAGCCACTTTATACCATGCAGACAATTTATTTCCCCATGAAGCCATTGAACAAACTTTTGAATTCAATACCACTTGTATATTTCAGAAAGGTAATCGAAATGTTTCCCCACTTATTCTGTTCTCAGTGGGTTTCTATTCAAACATGGTTTAATTTACAAAGAATTATAAAATGATAAAAATTTAACCTTTCATCCCTTTGTGATTACAATAGTATCCTGCAAAGGCTACCTAAAGAGAGTAATGTAAACTACCTCTAACTATATCTTAGAAGATCATGCCATAGATTTTAAAAGAAACAAATTTATGAAATTGGTTTTTGAAGCCCTGGATTTAAAGAGGCCTTTTAATCTTTCATTAAAAATCACACTCACGAAATTCTCACATTGTGCCTCTAATGCACTTGAAGTATGCAAGCCTAACATTAGGGGACAGTCGTGGGAAGCATGTAAATTGTGCAACAGTCTTTCAATGGAGTTTTATAGCATATTAATTGGGTCAAGTAATTTTATCTAAAATAACATACTAAGTCTTTGAGAGATTATTAACAAGAACCAGCCAAGTTATTTGGATGTGATCAGAATTATGTACATGTCTCAGACAATGTATTGCCATCACATTTTTTATATGAGGTATAAGGATTCCCTGTATACACCTAAGAGCACATTTTATGTACTTGAGAAAGAAATGTGCTTATAGGAATTTGGAAAGAGCACATTTTATGTACTTGAGAAAGAAGTGTGCTTATAGGAATTTGGAATTTCAATAGAAACTTCTTGAGGCTAAAATTGAAGATCTCAATATAAAAATCATTCATACAAATGTCTTTAAACATGAAACATTTTTATTTGAGAATTACAAAATTATGTAAATCAGTCTATGGCTCTTAAATTACTGTTTCTGGTCTAAGATTTAGCTTTATTCATACAAAAAAAGTACCAGTTGACTTATTCAAAGTAACAGATTGGCATGGTAAAAAAAATAATAATACAAAAATTTAGTTTAAAAAGTAGTACTTTTTTACTTTGTGCATCCCCAGTCTGTCTTCACGTAATTAATCACATTTAATCACTTTAATTAATGCGCTCAGAAATATTTCTTGAATCATCAATATTAGATGTTTTCTTGTGATGTTTCTCTCTGAAGGATAATATTGCTTAAAAAAATCCCTAACTTTCGTCTTTTCTTAATATGTTGAAAACTACATATTTTTTGTAATGTTTTGAGGATTAGATTTATGATCTTCATGATTTATTCTAATTTTAGTCCTTATTTTTTCTTGACATTTCTTAAACTTTATATTTAACTTTAATCTCTTGCTTGATTTACCATTGCTAACATCTTCTATTTCAACAGTAGTTGTCAAAATATTAATTTAACACTGAAAGCTTGTCATTTCATTAATATCTCTTTTTATATTTAGATAGGTCATTAGTCTCAGTGTGAATAATTTGAAGGAAGGAAAACAATATAGTAAATTAATGTCTTTATTTTATTAAATGACTAAATCACAAATTTTAAAAATATTGCTGAAAGTTTACAATGACAATTCAATATTTCTCCATATAATTTATCATATAATGGTTTTATGTTTTCTAAATTTCTTAAAATATGTAGCTTTCAGTGTACAGATATAGTGAATATAATTGTGCAAAAATTATCTTATTTCCTATAGTTTACTTTTGAAATTATTTGAAAAGCTTAAAGATGCAAAAAAAAGGGGGGGATTATATAATCTACGTACCTCAAGGTTTTGCACTGAACTAAATCACAGAGGCAGTTTTGGTGAACTCTTATTCCATATTGTCTTCACTTTATTACTTGAGAATATTCCTGAGCTGGATAGTGTGGCAGAACTTTTTCAGATTTGTCAGTAAAAAGGGACAAGACCAAATGCAATTCTGAAGGCAATATAATAAAGATATAGTTTTAAAAAGAAAATACAAAAAAAATGTACTTTTGATCTATCCTCTTACCCACAAAGAAGGTAGATGCAGAAGTAAATTATTTTTTAATGTAACATTTATTTTTAAAGGTTTACAACATTTGATTTTAAAATGGGTATAATTTTATATTTTACATTAATTAGTACAAACATAGAAAAATATTTTATATGTGTATAAATTATTTGGCCAGTATCCACTCACTTCATACCTCTGAGAAATAGAAGTTTTTTGCAATAATAATCATTAACTAGTTAATAACATGAATCCTGCTAAAATGACTTTTAAAGAATATTGACCACAAAAGTAAGGTGCAATGATACTCAGTATAGGTGTTCCTCTGTGGAGTAAATTAATGTGTGAATTATAATACAGTTTAGTACATGTGTATAATTATCCTCTAACCAGCCTTATAATTTTTGAATATAAATCTACCATACTTCAGAATAATATTTTTCAGTCAATGACATTTTGAAAAAAATGATTAAGCCTGCCTTCCACATAAAGCGCCCTCTGCCAGCTAATATGGGGAGACAGGGAACTCCATCAAGATGAGCCTGTGCCATTTGCATTGTGAGATTACTTTCCTCCAAAAACAAATTCCTAAATGATATACACTGTACTGAACAAATGTAGAGAACACATCAATCATAAAATTACCTCAATTTACACTTCTACATCAACAATTTAAAATGGTTGCTAGACAGAGTAAGCTATTCAGAGGAGGATGACATAGATATACTTAGAAAAGTAATCAGTAAAACATGTTTTGCTCATCAACTAATGTCCCCCAAAAGAAAAATCTTTAAATTAGCATTTAAAAAAATCATGCATTTAAAGAAAGGGAAGGGAACATTTTTCTGGTATACAATCTCGTTCAAATTGCTTGACTTTTTTCACTAAAAGTTTAGCTTTGTTTCATTTTTATCCTATGGATTTATACCAATAATAACTAACTTAATTTACTCCATTTAATAAAAGAACTAGAAAGCATCAAGGAATAGAATCTATATGAAAGTCCCTTAAATGACTAAAGATAGTTTGTTATAGCTTATGATCTCCCAAACTAAACTTCAAGCTTTTTGCCTCAATCCTATTTTGTAGAAGTCATTCCTTCAACTGCCTGATAATCTGTTTCACAGGTATTATTTATTTAAAAATCTACATTTGCTTAAGTAATATAATAACACAGAGAAATGAAATCTATCCAAATAAAATTGCTTGAGTTTATAATACATTTTGGGCTTCCCAGGTAGCTCAGTGGTAAAAATGCCCCTTCCAATGCAGGAGACACAGGAGATGTAGATTTGGTCCCTGGGTCAGGAAGATCCCCTGAAGTAGGAAATGACAGACCATTCCAGTATTCTTTCCTGGGCAATCCCATTAACAAAGAGCTTGGCAGGCTACAGAACATGGGGTCCCAAAGAGTCAGACATGACTAAGAACATGCACAAAATACATTTTAAATGAATCTATTTGAATTAATTTATCTTGATGCTTCAAATGAAATGTCAAGGTAAATTAATCCAGAGTCTTCTTATAGTCCTTTTAATCTTTACTATTAATCCATAGTTAGAATGACCATTTAAACAAATATTCTCTATTGTTACTTAAAAAATTAGAGTCCAGAACAAAGAAGTAACTTTCATCTTTCTATACTTTTTATTTTTATTTTTTGTATGAACTTAAGTTCATGTGTTATCAGGTGAAAAAAGAATTTTTAAATGATTTATATTCACTCTATCTAACCAACTTACCAATTGTGCTTTGTTAAATAAAGTTTGGAAAGAGCACATTTGCTGTTTCATAACCTTTGTACCAATCACCTTTATAAAAATCAAATCTTCATCACTTTGGAGAATGAAATGAAACACAACTAATTTTTTAATTCCAACTATCTATACTACATTTAATTGAACTGATCCATCATGAACTTTGTGCATCCATATAATTTGCATGTCCTGATATCCCCCATATTTGTCTAATTCCTTTAGCACTTAATATTAGCTTTCAGTTCAAAGGACATTTTGTTGAACTCTACTGGTTCTTGTATCTAAAGGGAAACCCATGGTCTTGACATTTAGTTTGATTTTCCCATTATTCAAATTTATGCCTTTCCAAATAGACATTAAGTCCCTGCCCCTGGATTCTCAGTGTTCGCTGAAACTTGTATCAACCCCAAGCCAGGAGATCCAACAAACAAATTATTTAGCCTTGCATTCGCAAAACGTCTAAGGTTCTTTCGTCTCTTATGTTCTGTGGACATTTGAAATTTAATACTCTACAAATTTATTTTTTTTTAAATTCACTCTGCTGAAGATGGCCATCATTAAAAACTCTACAAATAACAAATACTAGTGAGGATTTGGAGGAAAGGGAACCTTCCTACACTGTTGGTGTGAATGTAAATTGCTACAGTCACTGTGGAAATCAGTACAGAGGCTCCTCATAAAGCTATAAAGGGAACTACCATATGACCCAGCAATTCCACTGCTGAATATATATCCAGAGAACATAAAAACACTGATTTGAAAAGATTCATGCACCTTTATATTCACTGTAGTATTATTTGCAATAGTCAAAATATGGAAGCAACCCAATTGCCCATCAACAGATGGATGGTTAAAGATGTGATTTACACATACACACAAACACACACACAGTAGAATATTGGTCATGGAAAAGAATGAGATTCTGGGAATTCCCTGGTAATCCAGTGGTTAGGACTCTGAACTTTCACTGCCAAGAGTCCAGGTTCAGTCTTTGATTGGGGAACTAAAATCTTGCAAGCTGCCTGGGATGGCCAAAACAAAACAAAAAAGAAATTCTGCCATTGGCAACAAAATGGGTGGACCTAATACAATGACTCTAATACTTCTAAAAACTAATAAAATATTTTCTGCTTATGCAGGGTAGAAGTAATTCAAATACCTTTTTTTCTTTTATTAGAACAATGGACAAATTCTAATTAACCCTCTCAATTTCTAGATAAGGAAATTGAGAAAAGATAATTAGCTCAATATCACTGAACTGCAAAATGATAAAGGGAAATTTTTTCTTATTATTATGCAACTCTTATTCTATATTTGAAGCACCTATCTGAAATTCTTAAATATACACAACTTCCCTCCAAAGCATTTTGGAAACTGAAAAAAATGATTAAAAATTCATAGACTCTTATAATTTTCATGAAACGTAGCCCACGGTGAATTTTCTATATGAAAATAACAGGTAGCACTTATTGCTCATTTGACCTTTTCAAAGATAACCTCATTTAACCTACGTATTACTCCTATGTGATTGATAATATTATACAGGTGATATAAAGCTTTAGAGGAGTATTCATACAGCTAATGTGAGTATAAAACTGGATTATGTCTATGTCTGGTTGACCTCAAAGCCTATGTTTTAATCTCTCTAACACATTGCTTCTAAAAAGAAACCAGTCCTCAGTTTTATGATACTGTAATGTTGTCTGCTCCATTTTTATTATATCACTGAAAGACATACATGCATTAACTTTATATTAAAAGAAAGGATGAAAATTTCTATTTCTATGTGGTCTGAGTAACTTTGATATCCTAGAATCAAATAATGCTGTCTGGCAATTTTCTTTGATAAGCCAAATTAAGGCAAATCAGCCCTCAACTGCCATGATTACCTATACTTTGATTAATATGAACTAGACTGTTTATGACATTTTCATAAATGAAATGGCAAGAAGAATTAGATAAATTGAATATATCTAATTGTAGAAAATAGCAGTTGTAAAACTTGTGTTATAAACAATGATCTTGAAAAATTTATGAAAGTACTTTAACTTCATTGCCTTAAAAAAATCCAATAAGGGAGATAACCATTGATATTAAATTGTTTAATATGTTATTGTAAGATCAAGGTTTTTTAATACATTTAGTTATATAAATGTATATATAAAATATAAACATAAGTTATATTTAGCAAAATAAGATTAAAAGGAATACAATATATCTAGTGTATTCATGAATAGCTCAAATTTAAATACAAATATTTATATATATAAAGATTCTAAGTGATTATTTTCCATTTCTATACTATTCTTAGTTTGGTAACAAATGATATGCCACTGGCAGCCATCCAGAGACCATAATTTGAAAATGCTCTAAAATTTGGTATCTCAGTGATTCTGGATAACATGGCATAGGATTTAACGTCATATTTGAGAAATACACACCTTATGGTTCCACTCCCTTTATTTGTGCTACAATAAGTGATATTTAAACATGTGTTTGCTGAACTACTATTGTACTTTCCCCAGTATGTTTGGAAAATGTAGAAATATAGGAATAGCAAAAGCTAACATTTTAGGTGGGTGGGGATGATAATACATGATTAAAGGCCAAATCATGTTGCACCGAATATAAATGCTATGAAAATTCAGACAAGAAGAAATGAATAAGACCCATAGTAATTAGGGATGAATTATATAGGTTTTGGAAATGTGGCTTTAAATGTAGATTAAAAGGAAATTAATTAATAAAATGTGTGATATGCTTTTTAGTCACTGTGGGAAAGTGTTGATTTTTATGAAATTTTGATGAGAACAATCTTGCTGAAGAACAGATCATTTGTTGGAAAATAATAAAGATTACCGTTACATATTTTCAGTAAGATTTAATTTTTTTTTTCTTTCTGCAAAATCTTTTTCTCCCCAGTTCTCAGCTACCTCCAAGCAGAATCTCCTGCCAGTCTTAGGAATCTGACTGGCAGAGAAGCAGTAATGTTAAGCCAGGAGAACTGCTGAACTCTTATTTTCTTAAAAAAAAAATAACTGGAGTATTGTTGCTTGACAATATTGTGTCAGTTTTGCTGTACACCAAAGTGAATCAGCTATGAGTATATCCCCTCTGTTTCGGATTCCTTTCCCATTTAGGTCACCACAGAGCACTGAGTAGAGCTTCCTGTGCTGCACAGTAGGTTTTCATTACTTTATTTTCTACATAGTAGTTTATATATGAAACCAATTTATTTTCATAGTTAAAGATCTGATTAGTGAGAGAATCAGGTCAACAATATGTCTAGGGGTTTTCGAATTTAATGCTTACATTTTTATCAAACATCAAAGCCTCTCTCTTTACCTTTGACTCAAAATTCATTCCCAGTAGTTCATTCATATCTAGAAGCATCTATATACTACTCTTGGATGAACCCACAATGTGGTACCCAAGTTGAGTGTATATAGCTTAGGTAACCTGATTTGTTGCATACTTATTTCTGCCTTCTTTATAATACTTTGGCAGTGTGTTTTCATTCACAGCTATGCAAATGACAGAATGCATTTGTAATCTAAATTATACAAAAGTTCATGTATTTGCCTTTCTTTATATATTAGAGAGACCTAGCCTATAAAGTATGTTTAAACAAGCTA
This sequence comes from Oryx dammah, assembly GCF_014754425.2. Taxonomy (NCBI): domain Eukaryota; kingdom Metazoa; phylum Chordata; class Mammalia; order Artiodactyla; family Bovidae; genus Oryx; species Oryx dammah. The sequence continues at coordinate 36,717,568 of NW_024070196.1, forward strand.
TTTTACATGTTGAGTATACTAATGTTCTATATGTAGGGTTATGCATAATTATTATTGTCATTTACTTTCTCATTTTACTACCCCATAGTTTATTTATTACTTTGTAGAATTGCTTAGTTTTTTAAACTTCCAGAATATAAGTCAAGGGCTTCCTAAGTGACTCAGTTGTAAAGAATCTTCCCAAGCTGGTGGAATTATACATAGATGCAGCCACTATGGAAAATAATATGAAACTTCCTAAGAAAATTAAAAATAGAATTACCATACAATCAAGGAATTCCATTTCTGAGTATTATTCTGAAGGAAACAAATAATAAGTTCACTGCAGCATTATTTACAATAGCTAAGATATGGAAGCAACCTAAGTGCCCATCAACAGATGACATGGATAAAAAGACTTGATTTATGTATACCATGGAATATTACTCATCCATAAAGATGAGTGAAACCTTGCCATTTTTGACAATGTAGATGAACCTAGTGGGTATTATGGTAACTAAAATAAATCAGAGGAAGATGAATACAGTATGATTTCACTTATATATGTAATCTAAAAAAAAACACAAGTGAGCAAACATAGCAAGACAGAAATGAAATCATAGATAAAGAGAACAAAAAGGTGAGAGTATCTGAGGGGAGGGGTGGGGAAATGAATGAAATAGGTGAGGGAGATTGAGGTACAAGCTTCCAGTTACAAAATACATAAGTTATGGGGACAAAATGTATAGTGTGGGGGAGTATAGTCAATAATAATGTAGTATCTGTGTATGGTGACAGGTAGTAACCAGATTTATTGTGGTGATCATTTTGCAATATATAGAAAAATTGCATCACTATTTGTGCCCTGTGACCTAACATAGTATCAATTATACTTTAAAAATAAACAGGTAAACAAACTCATAGAAAAGAGATCAGATTTGAGGTTACCCAAGGCAGAGAATGGAGAAGGCAATGGCACCCCACTCCAGTACTCTTGCCTGGAAAATCCAATGGATGCAGGAGCCTGGTGGGCTGCAGTCCATGAGGTTGCGAAGAGTTGGACACGACTGAAGCGACTTAGCAGCAGCAAGGCAGAGAATGGGGAAAGATAGAATTACCTGATTGTGATACAAACTTCTAGTTATAAGATAAATAAATGCTAGGGATGTAATGGATGACATGATGAATTTAATGAACACTGTCTCATGTTATATATGAATATCATTAAGAGAGTAAACAATAAGAGTTCTCATCACAAGAGAAAACAGTTTTGTCTATTATTTTGCATTTATGTGAGATGATAGATGTTCACTAAACTTAGTACGATAATCATTCCATGATGGAAGTTAAATTATTATGTTGTACACCTTAAATGTACACAGTGCTGTATGTCAATTATATCTCAATAAATCTGAAAGAAAAATATATGTTGTCTGCACTTTCATGCAGATGAAGGTAATATGAATGGCAAAGCCTAAGCTATTTACTGTATGGACCATGCAGAATACAAGTTTACTGATATGGGTTCCAGGCTATAACTTACCCTGGTTGTCACTTAATCCTATTAGTTAAATTCCACCTTTAGTAGTTTCTTTAGCTTCTGTTCCCTTCTGGTGACTTCAGGAAAGTCAAGTCTCAGACTTTGCTTTTCTGCTCTATTTATTTTACATTCAATTCCTTTAAGAGTTTATTCATTCTTTTTGCCTTATTATTATCATGGTTGGGTGACAACCAGGAATTAATATTTGGCCTCGCCATTCACCAGGTCTTCCTCCCTCCTTGTCTTCCCCAAAAAACTATTGAATAGGCAATTTGAAATAGAAGCATAATAGACAGAAGAAAGTGTACTGTATTAAAGAAAGTATTAAAGTTGATTCCAAAATTTAATAGAAGATAAATTTAAAAAGGAGAATACATATATACACATGAACACACAAACAGGTACATGAATGCCAGCTATTTAAGATATGGATACACAGATAATCTAGATAGATACATGGTACCTATCTATATAATCTAGCTAAGATTAGGTTTAAATTGCATGTGTGCTCAGCCATGTTAGAGTCTTTGCGACTCCATGGACTGTAGCCTGGCAGGCTCCTTTGTCCATGAGATTGTCCAGGAAAGAATACTGGAGTGTGTTGCCATCTCCTCCATGGAATCTTCCCGACTCAGGGATTGAACCCACGTCTCTGGTGTCTCCAGCATTGGCAGGCAGGTTCTTTATGTCATTTTGATGACAGCCATTCTGGCAGATGTCATGTGATGTCTCACTGTAGTTTTAACTTGCATTTCTCTGATGATTAGTGTCTCTTTTCATAGCCTGTTGTCCATCTGTATGTCTTTGGGAAAAATACCTATTCAGGTTCTCTGTCCATTTTTTAATTGAGTTGTTTGCTTTTTAAATACTGAGATATGTATCGCTTATCCTGTCTGTGATGCAATTGTCTTTGTCCTCACTGTTCACTGTGAGGTACTCTTCGCTGGGTACCCTACTACCCAGGGTAGGCAAGGTGCAAACTTGGAGGCTGGAAGATTTGAGGAGCCATAGGATCTGCAGACATGTTTGTTCTCTTCTGGCTGGCAAGGCAGCCATAATACAGCCTCTCTCCTGGCTGACAGAGCAGCCTTAGCAGCAGCCACAACAGAACCATAAAATAGCCATAAGGAAGCCATATCATAACCTCATATAACATAATCATGGTGCCACTCCAATGTAGCCCCAGTGCAGCAGCAGCAGCCAGGGCTTTCATGGTGAAGCTTATACAGGTGTACTGCAGAAAGTAGCCTGTGACCAAGCGAGTACCTCCTGATGCACACGCACAGTGTTACAAACGATCTCAGCTGTTACATAAACCTCCTGACATGCACGTGCAGTACTATGAGTGATCTCACTGTTGCATAGTCATTAATTACAAAACGTGGGGCCAGGGAGCCTGAACATGCCATCTTGGCTAATTTGCTCTCTCCCCACATGATAGATACTATTTAAATGAGTGAGAGTAGCTATGTTCCAATAAATATTTATTTATGTGAATTTGAATACCATTTGATGTTTACCTGTCACCACATAGTATTCTTCTTTTGACTTTTCTTCAACCATTAAAAAAATGCCAAAAAAAAAAAAATTCTTAGTTCCTAAGCCACATACCAAAATGGGTAGTGGACTGAATTTGGTCTGGGGCCATTGATTGCTAATTCTGTCTTACAACAATGAAAAAACATATTCCAGGAAGAACCAAATGTCTGAAACGGCTGAATATGAGAGAAATGATAAGCAACTTGAGAGCAGGCATTCATTCATATTCATGTTTTTCTTTCCAAACATAGCTTTGCATGATATCTTTCACATAGAAAGTGTCCAATAAATCCTCCCCAACAAGAAGTGAAGACCAATGATTGTAAATTCTGAGGCCTTTGATAAGTTTTCAAGACCTCTCTTTTGGAAGATCCAGGGTTTCTCAAATGCCAGTTTGAACTATGAACAATTTAGAATGAAAGCTCAAGAAATGAAATTAAGGTTCTCGAAAATTTGCTCAAAATATAAGAGAATTAGATTGGTTATTGGAAGGGAAAGCAGATGAATTCAGTTAATGTTTGCTTAAATTACTAAGGCATGTGTATGTTCCAATGCAGCTGGAGGTATAACTAAAGTTATAGATTAAATGTACGCTTCCCAGGTGGTGCTAGTGGTAAAGAACCCACATGCCAATGCAGGAGACATAAAAGACATGAGTTTGATTCCCTGAATTGGGAAGATCCCGTGGAGGAGGGCATGGCAACCTGCTCCAGTGTTCTTGCCTGGAAAATCCCACAGACAGAGGAGCCTACCAACCTACAGTCCATGGGGTCACAAAGAGTTGGACATGACTAAAGTGACTTAGCACATTGATTAAATGTAGGCAGATTGTTTCTGCAGGCAAAGGATAGTGGACAAACCATGATTAGAGAGAGGATGGGAGGAAAGAATAATGCCAGATTCCTGTTGAGTTGGATGAAAGGGAAACAGAGGTGCTTGTAACAGATCCATTCATCCTCGCTATGGATGGCATAGGAGTGACTATGAAGAAAAGGAGGAAAGATACAAGATTGGAGATTTAAGAGCTAAGTATTTTTAATAGGTAATCAATACAATAAATGAAAATGACTGAGTCCTAGAGAAGATGAATATATATATATTCAAACTATATTTTGAATATTCAAAATATATTCAACTATTCAAACTACAATTTTAGTTTAGCAGATCAGGAAGCATCAACACTACTTTAATTGCTAAGTTAAAATTTCCATTATCACTAATGGTATATTCCTTTAAAATTTTGGAAGAAGATAATTCATACACAGGAAATATATAATGAAATATGTAAGTGACCCACAAGGAAATAGATAAGTATTAATTATGAGTTAGAATAGTCTTTTTATTATTGACTCATTCTTATTAGTTCTAAAATCTTATTAACCCTTTTACTCTCAATGGCAGTATAAGTTTCTATGAAGATGATTGAATGATACTCTTTAATATAATTCCTGACAGTTTTCCTCATCGGGATATTATCTTAATCTTCTTTTGCATCTCTGGTATTTTTTAGTTTTTCTTTTATCCCACTGAATGCCTAATGCATGTGAAATATATTCCCCTACTATTCCTATCCTCAGAAATAAGTATTCATCTATGTAACCTGGAAAAAGAGGACTGTTACTATAAAAAGGGACCTAATAGACTATAATCAGAAATAATGGCATAAAGCACAGCGAAGAAAATTTAGGGTGACTGTCAGGAAAGTTCTAATGGCTTTGTAAAAATGATTGTGAGTCTGGTCAGGAACATCTTCTAGTGACAGCATACAAAGTAGGAAATAATTCCCAGCAGAGCAGTTTATTTTACTGTTGAATAGTTTTGTAGCAAAGAGGTGGAAATTGCTCCTGGTTCAGCAGTTGTTTGGCTGACAGTTCTGAGTCAGGTCACTCATGCTTTCTGTTATTTTGGCAGGTTTCATTGTGAGATTTTACATAACAGCAAAGAATTTGTAAACAACTTCCCTATATTCTGAAACTTTTATCAATCTTAGGTCCCACTCTTCCCCACCTTTTCATGCTTCTCAAGTACGTATTTTATATAGTGTTTGGTTCTCATGAAATAGGTCCTTGTCAAAGATGTTCAAGAGTCTTCTAAAGAAAAATGTTGGGTGTAGAAAATAATGTTTCATTGAAAATTGATGAATGAAGGTAAAATCCTGTACTGTGTTCTGGACATGTGCTGAGAACAGATTGCTGCCTTTTGACTTGTGCTGCCTGCCAATGGGTGCCATGGACACTCACTGCTGATGGTAATCTTAATATTATTGTGCGTTCTATAAAATGGTGTTCATTCAAACCCTCCATAACAACCAGAAACATACATTGGATATTTAGTTTTCTTTTTTGTTTGTTTGTTTATGTCCTGGAATCCTGGAACAACTGCACTGTTCAGGAAATACTACTGTTATATGTCCCTAGTGTTTTGGGGAACTTGGTACTTCTGGACTGGATTTTAAAAATGAGTGGGCCCTCCAGGTTCTTTAGAATTAGATCTAAGGGTGGAGAACAAAACCAGCAGAGCACATACTGAGCTTCTCATTTCAAAGTGCTCTGGTTTTTACATTACTTTCCAAATTTTATGCAAGAAAGAGAAGCATCTTCTGTGGTTGTGCTGCCTGAGAATTGTTTTGGTATTCATTTTAGTTACTAAATGCCAGATATGGTTTATCTACTCTCAGTATTATCTTTCATTGAAAGAACTGTTTAGGTGGTGCTGATAATGAACATTTTATTGATTTTGTTTCATGATTATTAAATACAAATGGTGGATGGGCTCTCTGATGAAAAATAATTGTTTTTGTTCAAATTAGGGAAGAAGGAGAGTATTTTAATTGAGCTTTGGAGTTACTACCTAGAGTATACAAATCAATGTTAGACGTGGTACTCAAGAGATCAGGCCTAAATCATAAAAAAGTGCCACACTAGAATCAGTGTTTATCATATTATCGTTAGATAAATATATGCTTATACATATATTTTGTGTAGAGCTCTCTTGCTAGTGGTTTTTCTAACTATAAATAAATTGGGAGAATTACAAACCCAATGTGTGTGTGTTTCACTCAGTCATGTCTGACTCTTTGTGACCACATTGTCTATAGCCTGCCAGGCTCCTCTCTCCATGGAAAGCTCCAGGCAAGAATACTGGAGTGGATAGCCATTCATTTCTCCAGGGGATCTTTCTGGCCCAGGAATTGAACCTGGGTATGCCACATTGCAGGAAGATTCTTTACCACCTGAGCCATCAGAAAAGCAAACCCGTTATACCAGTGAATAAAAGGAAAACCTGGGGCAAAAATAAAGACCTAAATGACATTATTCTACTTTCAATATCTGCAGATGCAAATCAGAAGGACATTAGTATACCTTCAACATTTAATTAATTTTGAAGGATGAAATAGAAGATCTAGCACAAACAATATAATATTCAGCCAGAAGGCAGTTCTAGGGTAATGGAGCAAAATGAAAAAAAAAAAAAAAAGTTTAGACAGATGAAAGAATTTTGTAAAATTTGACCTTGATACTAAATCAAAAATAAAATAAACATTATGAATAAAAAAGCCTTATTATTTTTTCCAAGTTCCTGATTCTCCACAAATTAGAATTCTTCTTTTTCAAGTGAGTTTCGTAGATTTTGAAAGGACTCTGAATGTACCTTGGGTTTGGAGAGACTCTAGATGTATTTAGTGTGGTTTCTGATGTCTGGTACAGAAGTTTCAGACTAGGGGATTTGGAGGAAACATTGGACTTATTATGTATTTAAGCAGTTACTGAGTTATGAACAGGTAGGGATGGATGAAAGGACTATATGAATATAGCAATATTCATTATTACTATAAATGAGCAATTAAACTTGAGAAAATACATTCTAAAGGATTATTCACACTAATTTCTATACACATTTAATGAAATTAACTATGTACTGTATACTGTTTTAACTCTATATATTTTATATAAATATAAATATATAGCATATAAATATATATATCCATATGTATTTATATATATACATATATACAAATATATATAACTTTCTACAGCAAAAGTAGGAAAGTGTCCAACATTAATGTTACTCGTCATATGTCCATGTCCATTTATAATTTAAAGTATTCATTTAACTTTATATTTTCTAAATTTTAGGATGAAGTCTGTCCCAAAGCGGAAGGTGATGATATCCAGAGGTGTGTGTGGGCCTCAGCTGTCAATGTCAAGGACAAGTTCATCTATGTCGCACAGCCAACTTTGGATAGAGTCCTTGTTGTTGATGTGCAGTCTCAAAAAGTTGTTCAGGTATGAATGACCCTCTTCTTGAAAGTGAAAGTAGTTTTAAAGAAAATTTAATGTAATGTAATAGTCATTATGAGGTAACCTGTCAGTTGATTGTTATTGATAACTTGTTTCATTACTTGGATAAATACATGAGTTTTCTGCAAACTCTCCTCTCTACTATTTGAGCCTAAGCAATTAAAGAGGTAATTGAAACAGCTTTTGTTTTCAGCAGTTAGATTCCAAGAATATTTTATAATCCCAACATGACCATTACACAGAAATCATCCTCAGAGTTGCTTTTTATGTATAGAGCAAAGAGAGTCCTTCCTGGTCCATGGCCAATTCAGGTATCCTAGATAAAATGGCACCCCACTCCCGTACTCTTGCCTGGAAAATCCCATGGATAGAGGAGCCTGGTAGGCTGCAGTCCCGGAGGTTGCAGAGTCAGACATGACTGAGCGATTTCATTTTCACTTTTCACTTTCATGCACTGGAGAAGGAAATGGCAACCCACTCCAGTGTTCTTGCCTGGAAAATCCCAGGGATGGGGGAGCCTGGTGGGCTGCCGTCTATGGGATTGCACAGAGTCGGACACGACTGAAGTGACTTAGCAGCATCAGCAGTTACCATCACAGAAAAAGTATTATAGCTTTCTCATTTGATTCATAACAAAGGCTGAACAATAATAGATTTAATGGATAATAATAATTTAGTAGGTTTTACCACAGTAGTAAAACAAATAATATGTGCATAGGTCTATGACAGAGAAAAAAATTTCCAATCTTGCCATGTAATTTTTCCATGTTGCTGTGATTATGGTTATGGAGACTATTCTGGTTTGAGTCATCAACTATTTTATCTCCTGCTCTTTCCAAAACTATCCAACTTGGACCATCTACTTGAATTCAGTCATACAACAAGCAAGGGAAAGGATAGGATTTGCCTCCTGGCAGCCTGGCTTCAGCCTCCTAGCCTCTGACTGTTAGGATCTATGGCTTCTTAGCTCAGAGGAAACAAACTTAAAATAGCATCTTGAGATATGTATCAATATAATCTGTTAAATCAGAATAATAACCGTACACATTTTGTATGTGTGCTCAGTTGTGTTTGACTCTTTGAGACCCCATGGACTGCAGCCAGCCAGGCTCCTCTGACCATGGGATTTCCCAGAAAAGAATATTTAAGTAGGCTGCCATTCCCTACTTCAGAGAATCTTCCCGACCCAGGAATTGAACCCACGTCTCTTGCATCTCTTGCAGTGGCAGGCAGATTACCACTGTAGCACCTTGGAAGCGTACATATCCCATAACATTATAGTAAGGATTATATCAATTAATGGATAAAAGCATTCAAGCATTTATAACAGGGCCTGGTATATGCACTGTATATTGGTTTACTATCAAAATTCTGACAGACCCTGAAATCTAACCATTTCTTACTTTTAGAGATTTTTTTCCCTGCATCAATATTGGTTTGAAGTAGCTGTTAGTACCTCTAATATTGATTCATGACTATAACAAAAAATATTCTAAGTTCAAAATCACGCTTCTCACTATAATAGCTTTTAACAACTTCATATGAATTCATCCAATCATCTATCCATTTTTGTATGCATTTGTTAATTGTCTTTTGTAAGATGTACTTGGTATCACAGATAAACAGATAAAAAGTATCTGTTTGAATGCTCTGATATCTAAAGAGTTATAAATTTGTGGTTCAGTTTCAAATAAGAGAATGAACAGTAGGGTCATGAAAGGATGAATAACTGTCTTCTAGAAAATTCTAAGGCCTCCAGAGTTGCGTACTTCTTGTATGCACCCTATCTAATGGGTGTCTATCTAATGGTCAGTGTCTACTGGGAGAACATATTTTTCCGTATATTTTACATCTTATGTGTCTGTCTTTGAGGCTGCTTGATTTTTGACCAGGTTTAATTTACTTTGATTTCAGCAGTGACATAGGCCAGTGAATTACAGGCATTAGTCAAGGATTATCAAGAGTCTTTAGCTGGTAGGTTAAAATTAGATGTTCTTTCAGGAATAATCAGACTGGTCTTTAAATTCAGTGTTCAAACCAGAAACCTACACCAACTGAATATGTATTACCTACTAGATATTTGAAAGTGAGAAAAGTTAACATCATTTATTATTCATATAACTTCTATCTTCAGACAATGATGTAAATTTTAAAATTAATAGAAAATATCAATAATGAAAATTCAGGCAATGTTAAAAAAATCACATAAATGATATCATTTTCAAAGTGACTATAATGACTATAAAATACCAGGAGAATGAAAAAGACATACAAGGATAAAATATTAAAATATAATATGATTGTGGGTATTTTTCAGACATGAATCTAAAACTTACACTTTTATTAGTTAGAAAATACAGACTCAGTCTAAATGGATTCTCCTGTGATTTTGGTATTAAAATATTAATAATTATGCTTTATTACTCTTTCTAGTCATTACCTATCTAAAGGTAATCATTATGCAGATTTCTGTTACCACAAGTTAGTATTGCCTGATTTTTATTATTACAGAGATGGAAATTTATACAATATTCATTGTCTGTGTCTGGCTACATTGGCTGCACAAGATAATTGTGAGGTCATTTCATTTACCTGGAGCAAGTGTTATTCTTTCATTTTTGCTGCAGAAAAATCAATTACATTTGATTCTCACTGTTTTCTGATTCTGTATTTTAAACTCACCTACTCTCTTGAATTTATTTAGAACCACAAAACCAGTACTTATGGTATTTTGCAGTCATTCAGGGAATTGTGCAGAGTGGTGAGAAATATGTGACCAGATGGACAGACATGTTTCCAGCTCAGGTTAGACAAGGAGACACTTGGTACATATATATATACATATAATGGAATATTTCTCATCCATAAAAAAGCAAAACATTGGGTCATTTGTGTAGATATAAATGGACTTAGAAACTGTCATACAGAGTGAAGTAAGTCAGAAAGAGAAAAAAAAGTCATATATTAATACATATATGTGGAAAGTAGAAAAGTCATACAGATGATCTTATTTGCAACTCAGAAATAAAGACACAAACATAAAGAAAAAAATATATGGACACCAAGGGGGAAAAGAGAGGTGAGATGAATTGGGAAATTGGGATTGATATATATACACAATTGATACTATGTATAAAAATGGTAATGAATGAGAACCTACTGTATGGTACAGGAAACTCTACTCAGTGCTCTATGGTGACATAAATGGGAGGGAAATTGAGAAAAAGAGGAGATATATGTATTTTATAGTTGATACACTTTGTTATATAGTAGAAACTAACTCAACATTGTAAAGCAGCTATGTGGTGGTTTAGTCGCTAAGTCGTGTTCTACCCTTGCGATGTTCTACCCTTGCGACCCCCTGGATTGTAGCCTGCCAGGTTCTTCTGTCCATGGGATTTTCCAGGCAAGAATACTGGAATATTCCCTTCTCCAGGGGAAAAGTAAAGCAGCTATACTCTAATAAAAAATAAATAAATAAATAAATAAGTAAATATATATATATATATATATCAAACTTTATTTATACACTAACAGTAGAAAGGATAAGTTCTAGAAGGAGAAAACAGAAAGAAAGGGGAAAATCTGATAATATACCAAATAGAAAGAAATGGGTAAAGTTGATAATATATCATATGTTATTATATTATTATATATATATCATAATATACATGTACCTTGTATTATTATTTATTGTACAATTTATTTAAAAATACTCTAAAGTCTCAGATTTAGAAAGGGCAATGAAACTTAAATAGAGAAAACTCAATACCCAAATATATTGACATGAAACAATTAAACATAAAATCAAAGGAAGATCTAAAAATGGTAGATGAATTACCATGAGAATAGTAGCCATTTTCTCAATAGCTATAATGAACACCAAAAGAAAGTGAAAAAATATTATTAAAGGACTAAGTGGAAATAAACTATACTCTGATATTATATGGTCAGTAGAAAAATTTTATCAACAAAATAAAGTTATATAAAGTTGAAACTACTCACTGTAAGAATAAGGAAAATAAACTAAGCTATTAAATATGATATATAATGAGCAAGTAAATTGGTAAACCTAAGATCTATTAAAATATTAACTGTCAGTAATAATGGTATTCCCTGAATTTAAGGTCAACATTTTTAAGAGTGAAAACACAGGACTAAATTAGAAAATAAAAAAAAAAGGTGTTTAAATAGTGTACAAAAACATGTAAGTGGGGGAAGGGTTGATATTGATATTATTTATATTAAGATTTCTTGTATTAGGTAAGATGAAATAATTACTAATTATTATGCATATGTTAAATATGTGTTTCATATTTCAAGAAAGTATCTTAAATATTGTATCTTTTTTTTCTATAATTTTGTTTCAAATTTTGGCTTAATTTTTCAGTTTTATATTTTCTCTCCCTTATTTCTTCTTTTCTTATTGTATTTATGAATAGGTTGTGCATTTATTTTTATTGTATATTTTTTTTCTATAATTTTGTTTCAAATTTTGGCTTAATTTTTCAGTTTTATACTTTCTCTCCCTTATTTCTTCTTTTCCTATTGTATTTATGAATAGGTTGTGCATTTATTTTTATTTTTATTTTATAAAAGTTGACTAAAAAATTAAAAATAGGAAAACTTATAAGATTGCTTACAATTTTGTAAAGTGATTATTACCACATTGCTAAGTCACTTCAGTTGTGTCCGACTCTGTGGGACCCCATAGACGCTAGCCCACCAGGCTCCCCCAGCCCTGGGATTCTCCAGGCAAGAACACTGGAGTGGGTTGCCATTTCCTTCTCCAATGCATGAAAATAAAAACTGGAAGTGAAGTCTCTCAGTCCTGTCCGACTCTTAGCGATGCCATGGACTGCAGCCTACCAGGCTCTTCCGTCCATGGGATTTTCTAGGCAAGAGTACTCGAGTGGGTTGCCATTGCCTTTTCCATATTACCATATTACTAGAAAAAATTGACATATGATCAAAGTGAGAAATATTTGATAAATCAACAGACAAAAGTAATATTATACACAAATTGAACATAACGACTATTCTTAAACTAACAGGTATATTATTAACTTTTGCATACAATAGTGATTACATATGCCTTATTACTAAATATTTCACTTTCTATGCATTTTCACTATCATTTCATATCACCATTCAGGCTGCTATAATTTAAATAAATAAAAAACAAACAAAAATACAGCAAACTGCATTGTTTATAAACAAGAGAAATTTATTTCTCTTGTTTCTGAGTGTGGAAATTCTAAGATCAAGGTGCAAGCATGATAGTGATCTGGTGAGGGCCCTATTCCTGATTCAGAGCTGGTTCAAAGCCCTGGCGTGCTGCAGTCCATGTGGTCGTAAACAGTTGAACATGACTTAGTGGCTTAGTGGCTGAACAACAGGCAACACATTCTTTTACAAAAGATGCAGAGCCAGCATGACTAACCGCAGTGAAAGGAACAGATGTAATATGGAGTCTGATTTTTTCCTCACTATTAAAAATTCCTTCCTGGGAAGAAGAAGTGTAAAATAGTGGCTACAATGATCTATTCTATAGAAAGGTAGAGGCTACCTTAATTTAGGGAACGAAGATTTCCATACTGAGTACGTGCATTCTATCCTTATTTCTGATAAGATACTACTTTTTGAGGGATATTGTTGACTAAAATATCAACCTAAAATTTTAGATATATATCCCATAAAATTATCTTTTAAATAAAATCAAATTTTCTATCGTTGAGTTTGTTTAAATTCTCCTGTTTTCAACCATTTATAATTTCAACCTGTGAACCTCTTTAAAAGGTGAATTCCATAAGTCTTCTGACTGCTTGGTGAAATAATACATCCTTATGTTTGTTTAACATGCCCTTAGAGTATGTGAATTTTAGCCCTGAAAAGAACATGTTTAAAGATGAATTAGGAATATCTTAATGACTCTACTTTTACACTGGAAAATATATCATCTCTTAAGAATTCTGAACTCTCTCAAGGCTTTTCTCATGTAAATAATAGATTTAATAGATATAGACATTGACATGTCTGTTTTATAAATTAATAATCCAAGTAATTCAAGTTTTAAAACCAGTTTAAAAAAAATAGTATTTCTAGTTACTTCAAAAACTGAAAGAGAATAGCTTCATTTGTTGCCGGAGTCCAGCTCCAGCAGCCAAGGATTCAACCTGAAGAGATGGACAGTGTCAGCAATGAGACATCCTCTCAGATTTCTTGGGCTGCCTATTTATTTCAAGTTTAAGATTCTCTTTTATACTTTTACAAAAACATTAGGTCAGAGGTTTGACATTTTCAGTTCCCCCTCACCCAGATTTATTATGTCCATAAATCATTGTTGCTCTTCAAACAGAGTTCCTGCTTCAGTGATTCTCTGGGAATCAGCCTTACCATCTATTATCTACCTCCTCTAATGTGTCCTATAGTTAACTTGTGATTACATTGTAACTCATGCCCACATTCCTCAGTTTACTACTTATCTTCCTAAATCCTGTTGGCCCCTAACATCCTGAGCTCACTATCTCTTAAAAAGGCTTCTAGCTATAGTGTCTCTAAAAATTCCTGACCTCTATAAGAGATAGTAAAATATGCTAACTCGCCAACATTCCTTAAATCTTTAACTTCTAACTATTTTAATTATTTCTAAGCCCTAAATTCAGTAAGCTCCTTTGCCATAAACATTTTCCTCACAAATAGGCTTCAGATAGCAATCCCTCCCATGGCCTCAAACTGCGGCCTATGGGCTCATCCTGGAACACTCTTTTGTAAAAGCCCTTAAACAAATGTCAATGATTAACTTTATGAATTATTCTCTGAGCACAGCTGCAGAAGGCTTTGTGCCTTCTCATGCTCCTCTCAAGAACAATAAGCACCTTAATATTCCTTTTCAGTCAACTTAGCCGAGGAGAGGAAAAAACAAGTCAGGATTACAAGGCCTAACTCCTTCATCCCAGGTCCCTGCCTGCAGAATGAGGAGAGGGGGCTGGGGCCGTGCCTCCATTGTGTCAGTAGTGCCTAACGCTGCTCCCAACAATTTGTCATTTAAATCATTATTTATATCCAAGAGCAGAGTGCTTTCAAAGTCAACTGCAAGTTGTGAAGTTAATCTTATAAAAAGTAAAGCACCTCTATCAATTTGACCCCTTTGTCTCCTAATGAAGTTATCCTTCCTGATTCTGTGCTGTATTTCTGTTGATTTCTTTTGTTATAACCTGAGTATACTACAGTGGCAACTAAGAATAATAATTATAATCAAATTTTAGTTAATCACCTCCCAAACATGATAGACAATACTATAGACTTTCTTATAGAATGGACAGAGTGATGTGAGAGTGAAGTCCAAATCAAATTGTCTTACTTTCGAAAAGGACAGTAAGAAAAATAACACTACACCTATTTAAATTTAACATTTCAAGTTTTGTTTTTCAGTTCTAGTGTTTTATACTGACTTTCTCTAAGAAATCATAATTTCTGAGTTTTTCTTTGTTTCTTTTGCATGTATTTAACTTTGTAAATTGATATTAAATATGTAATCTTAGGAAGCAATGTTTAAAAAACTTGAACAGCATTATTACATTTTACTGTTAAAATGATAAATATTTTCTTGACAACATATGTTTTTAGAAACTTCATGATAAATTCTTACAGTAGAGGTATATTAATTTTCAGTGTTTACATTAATATCATTTCAACCTGCAGCTTAAAAATGAAAGCTCACAAATTCTTAAAGGAATCTATAACTTTGGTATTGCTGTAAATGTCAAATGTTTATTGCTTCTCTCATTAATAATTTTTGTAAGAATGGCATGCGGGTGTGTTTTCTTGCATAAAAGATTAACTAGTAAACTGACCTCATTTTGTGTTCTGTGGAACAAAATCAGGTTCTGCTTGGATGCAGAAGTGGCTTATTGTAACACCTCGGGTATTCTTAAGTATCCTCGCAGTCTCCTCTAGCTGTTAGCACATTATCCTGAGAATCTACATCATTAGTTTAAATTAGGTTCACTTAATTAGGCAGCTGGTACTCTACTTGTCAGACTGATAAACAAGCTGTGCTTCACTGTTCCTTCATGTCAAGGCTAAACTCCAAGTTCTGTGTATCTTTGTTGTTATTCTCAGAACTTCACTCTGACTAAACATGCCATCTTTATAGAAGTTGATACAACTGGAGCATAATCAATAGAGCATCAATTTTAAATTATCTGTAATTGGTGCACCCCTTCAAGAAGTACTGATAAATGTGTATCTCATATGCTGGAATTATGAGGGAGTTAAATTTTATAGATATACAAAGAGAAAACCTTCATACTTTAAGTAAATTGCATTCTATTCAATGTTTGAAACAGTTTTAAAATATTAAAGAAAAATATTACCAATATGTTGATAAAACTACAAGTAAAGCTGTTTGTTATTGTGTTATATAGTATATTCTACACATTTTTTACAAAGGAACAGGATAAGAAGTTACTTCATCATGATAATATAACAGTCTGAAAAGGTGCTTACATGGGAAATTATGCAATATGGATTTTAGGATCTGTATATGTAGATCAGTTCAGTAAAGTCGCTCAGTCATGTCCAAATCTTTGTGACCCCATGAATTGCAGCAAGCCAGGCTTCCCTGTCCAACACCAATTCCCAGAGTTCACTCAAACTCACATCCATTGAGTCGGTGATGCAATTCAGCCATCTCATCCTCTGCCGTCCCCCTCTCCTCCTGCCCCCAATCCCTCCCAGCATCAGAGTCTTTTCCAATGAGTCAAATCTTCACATGAGGTGGCCAAAGTATTGAAGTTTCAGCTTTAGTATCATTCCTTCCAAAGAACACCCAGGACTGATCTCCTTTAGAATGGACTGGTTGGATGTAGATAGCTAGTATTAATTAATTACAATAATGAAATATAATGATTTGAAAGATGTTTCTGAATATGTCTAATAAGTCAATAAATCTTTGGAAGAAGGATTTTGGTGGCTTAATTATCTGAATGTCACCAAGACAAGCAAAAGCTGCTATATACACAAAAGAATGGTGTTTAAGGGATGAGACAGAAATTTCCAACATATAGTGTTAGAAAATTTTATTTATACAAAGTCCCACAGAACCATTCAACAGATCAAAAGTGATCCCCTTTGTTCTATAATGGTGGTGGGGGTTGAATCATGTGCTGCAAATAAATCTCATTTCTAAGTTTCTAAAGGCAAAGTTTGAAAACAATTATTCTAGGAAAATAATGTTGATAGGCAAATGCAAACTATAAGTAATACTTGAGCATTCTATGTGCATAAGTTAATCTTGAAGTGAAAGATAAGCATATGTGTAATCCTTTTTCTCAATCTTATATTTCTGAACATAATATTCTGAATTTTATTTTTTCTGAAATATGCCTGGTGGCTGTGAAAACAAATATATATACATCAGTGGTGTCCAAGCAGAGTGTATACAACAAAAAAGCACTGAGAGATGAACAGATGTGAGAAGGGAATCCCAGGACATTTTTTATATTTTTTAAACTATTACTTTTAAAAAATATTTAATAAATGGAATAATATTGGAGACCTGAATTCATCTGTATTTTGGATGGTGGGTATGAGAGTACTTGGCAGGAAAGTGGGAATTTTACAGTTGGAAAGAGTGGACATTGGTTGTTTTAATCATTAGGTCGTGTCTGACTCTATTTGCAACTCCTCAGAGTTGCAAGGCTCCTTGGAGCCCTCTAGGCTCCTCTGTCCATGGGAATTCCCCAGTAAGAGTACTGGACTGGGTTGCCATTTCCTTCTCTAGGGGATCTTCCCAACCCAGATAGAACTCATGTCTCTTGGCAGGCAAATTCTTTACCACTAAGCCACCTGGACGATGAGCATGAGAGCATTTGAGAGGAAAGAGAGTTTTATAGTTTGGAGGGATGGACATTGGTACAATGAGTTGATTTGGTTTATTTTTATCTATACAAATGAGATAGCAATAGTGCACATATCAAGAGACAGACTGTCATGAAGTTTAAAAAATTTTGCATTTGTAATATATTTAGATAAAAGCTTTGTTCATAACAAATCTTGTTAAGCATATATATTATAAAATAATAAAAATGATTAAATTATTATGCTATTGAGCATGATGTTCAATTTTGCAAATTACTTTTCCCAGTAAAGTAGATGTTGTTGTTCAATTGCTCAGTCATGTTCAACTCTTTGTGACCCTATGGACTGCAGCACACCAGGCTTCCCTGTCCTTCACCATCTCCTGGAGCTTGCTCAAACTCATGTCCATTGTGTTGATGATTCCATTTTCTCATCTCATCATCTGTTGTCTGCTTCTCCTCCTGCCTTCAATCTTTCTCAGCATCAGGTTCTTTTCTAATGAGTTGGCTGTTTGCATTAGGTGGCCAAACTATTGGAGCTTCACCTTCAGCAATAGTCCTTCCAATGAATATTCAGGACTGATTTCCTTTAGGATTGACTGCTTGGATCTCCTTGCAGACTAAGGGACTCTCCAGAGTCTTCTCCAACACCACAGTTCAAAAGAATCAGTTCTTCAGTGCTCAACCTACTTTATGGTCCAACTCTCACATTCATACATGACTACTGGAAAAAACATAGCTTTCGCTATATGGACATTGGTTGGCAAACTAATGTCTCTGCTTTTTAATATGCTGCCTAGGTTTGCCATAGCTTTTCTTCCAAGGGCCAAACATCTTTTATTTTCATGGCTGCAGTCACCATCTGCAGTGAATCTGGAGCCCAAGAAAAGAAAGTCTGTCCTTGTATCCATTGTTTTCCCATCTATTTGCCATGAAGTGATGGGACCAGATGCCATGATCTTCATTTTTTGAATGTTGTGTTTTAAGCAAGCTTTTTACGCTCCTCTTTCACTTTCATCAAGAGTCTCTTTTGTTCCTCTTTGCCTTCTGCCATAAAGGTGGTATAATCTGCATGTCTGAGATTATTGATATTTCTTCTGGCAATCTTGATTCCAGCTTGTGCTTCATACAGCTGGAAATTTGCATGATATACTCTGCATATAACCTAAATAAGCAGGGTGACACTATGCAGCCTTGATGTACTTCTTTTTCAATTTTGGACCAGTCCGTTGTTCAGTGTCCTCTTCTAACTGTTGCTTCTTGACCCACATACATGATTCTCAGGAAGCAGGTAAGGTGGTGTATGAAGACCTACAAGACCTTCTAGAACTGATACAGAAATAAAAAGCCCTTTTCATCATAGGGGACTGGAATTCAAAAGTAGGAAGTCAGGAGATACCTGGAGTAACAAGCTAGTTTGGCCTTGGAGTACACAGTGAAACAGGGCAGAGGCTAAAAGAATTTTGCCAAGAGAAAGCACTGATCATAGCAAACACCCCTTTGCAACAACACAGGAGCTGACTCTACACATGAACCTCACCAGATGGTCGACACCAAATCAGATTGATTATATTCTTTGCAGCCAAAGATGGAGATGCTCTATGCAGTCAGTAAAAACAAGACTTGGAGCTGACTGCAGCTCAGATCATGAACTGCTTGTTGCCAAATTCATACTTAAATTGAAGAATATAGGGAAAACCACTAGGCCATTCAGGTATGACCTAAATCAAACCCCTTACTATTATACAGTGAAAGTGACAAGTAGATTCAAGGGATTAGATCTGATAGAGTGCATGAAAAACTATGGGGGGAGGTTCCTAACATTATACAGGAGGAGGTGCTTAAAACTATCTCCAAGAAAAAGAAAGGCAAAATGGTTGTCTGAGGAGGCCTTACAAATAGCTGTGAAAAGAAGAGATGTGAAAGGCAAATGAGAAAAGGAGAGATATGCCCATCTGAATGCAGATTTCCAAAAAAACAGCAAGGAGAGATATAAAAGACTTCCTAAGTGATCAATGCAAAAAAAAAAAAAAATATATATATATATATAGGAAAACAATAGAATGGGAAAGGCTAGAGATCTCTTCAAGAAAATTAGAGACACCAAGGGAAAATTTCATGAAGAGATGGGGACAGTATAGGACAGAAACAGTATGGCCCTAACAGAAGCAGAAGATATTAGGAAGAGGTGGCAAGAATACACAGAAGAACTATACAAAACAGATCTTAATGATCCAGATAACCATGAGGGTGTGATCAATCAGCCAGAGCCAGACATTCTGGATCATGAAGTCCAGTGGGGCTTAGGAAGCATCACTATGAACAAAGCTAGTGGAGGTGATAGAATTTCAGCTGAGCTATTTTTAAATCCTAAAAGATGATGCTGTGAAAGCACAGCCCTCAATATGCCAGCAAATATGGAAAACTCAGCAGTGGGCACAGAACCGGTAAAGGTCAGCTTTCATCCGAATCCCAGAGAAAGGCAATGCCAAAGAATGTTCAACTACTGCCCAATTGCACTCATTACATATGCTAGCAAAGTAATGCTCAAAATTCTCCAAGCTAGGCTCAAAAGTATGAGAACTGAGAAATTCCAGGTATTCAAGCTGGATAAAAAAAGCAGAGGAATCAGAGATAAAATTGCCAACACCCACTGGATCACAGAAAAAGCAAAAGAAATCCAGAAAAACATCTGCTTCATTGACTATGCTAAAGCCTTTCTGTGGATCACAACAGATTGTGGAAAATTCTTCAAGAGATAGCAATACCAGACCACCTTACCTGTCCCTTGAAAAGTAGATATAGAGGTACATTAATTATATATTGAATACTACTATTTACAAGGTATTATTCTAAGTGCAAAAGGTGATATCACATAGATAAACAAACCGAAAAAGCCTGCCTTCCTGGAGCCTAAACCCCAGTGGATGGAGACAGACAAAAGAAGATTATATGTAAATTCTACAATATGGGAAGTGGTCAGTGTTATTGGAAAAGTTAAAGCAGCAGAATAAGGCAGATGGGATTGGGAAAGTTAAGGACAGAGGGCAGGGTGGCCATGGTTGGCCTCACCTACAAGGTGAGTTCTCAACCAAGGTGTACAGGAAGCAGACACTTGGTTATATGGGAAAGACTGGTTCTGGGGGAATATGCAGAGTACATTATGAGAAATGCTGGGCTGGAAGAAACACAAGCTGGAATCAAGATTGCCGGGAGAAATATCATAACCTCAGATACGCAGATGACACCACCCTTATGGCAGAAAGTGAAGAGGAACTAAAAAGCCTCTTGATGAAAGTGAAAGAGGAGAGGGAAAAAGTTGGCTTAAAGCTCAATATTCAGAAAATGAAGATCATGGCACCTGGTCCCATCACTTCATGGGAAATAGATGAGGAAACAGTGGAAACAGTGTCAGACTTTATTTTTGGGGGCTCCAAAATCACTGCAGATGGTGATTGCAGCCATGAAATTAAAAGATGCTTACTCCTTGGAAGAAAAGTTATGACCCACCTAGACAGCATATTCAAAAGCAGAGACATTACTTTGCCAACTAAGGTCCGTCTAGTCAAGGCTATGGTTTTTCCAGTAGTCATGTATGGATGTGAGAGTTGGACTGTGAAGAATGCTGAGCACCAAAGAATTGATGCTTTTGAACTGTGCTATTGGAGAAGACTCTTGAGAGTCCCTTGGACTGCAAGGAGATCCAACCAATCCATTCTGAAGGCGATCAGCCCTGGGATTTCTTCGGAAGGAATGATGCTGAAGCTGAAACTCCAGTACTCTGGCCACCTCATGCGAAGAGTTGACTCATTGTAAAGACCTTGATGCTGGGAGGGATTGGGGGCAGGAGGAGAAGGGGACGACAGAGGATGAGATGGCTGGATGGCATCACTGACTCGATGGACATGAGTTTAAGTGAACTCCGGGAGTTGGTGATGGACAGGGAGGCCTGGAGTGCTGCTCTTCATGGAGTCGCAAAGAGTCAGACATGACTGAGCGACTGAACTGAACTGAACTGATGACTGACTGACATGTTGGATGAAGAGTAAGGTGGCCTGAGCATCTAGATCAGAGACATAGGCAGGAATGAGGGGCAGTGTGGGAAGTGAGGGGTCTGAGAAAGAAGACCGGGAGTGACAAGTCATTATAAGGACGTCTGGCTTTTACTCTGAGAGAAATGAGATGACATTGCAGTGTTTTGGCCAAACTGGTGTCATGATCCATCTAAAATAAACAACAAAAAGCAGCAGCAAAAAAACCCAGGTCACTGCGATAAACCTATCCAGATTGTGACAAGTAGAAAATTAAAAGTTGGAAATCCTGAGGTGAGGTTGAAGATGGTAGAGCCTCCCCGTGCGGTCAGAGCGGGGTAGGAGCTGCAAAGATTCAGTCTTTGGAAGGCAGATCCAGCCAGGTCCTGGTGACAGGAAGTAGGGGAGAATAAGGAGAGTCAAGGATAATAAAATGTGTACAATTTTCTTTAAAACTGTGAAAAAACGAACGGCTTTACAACACAAAGGCTTACAGGCTTAATTGTGGCAAGAATTTTTAAGTGTCAAATATAGAGCTATTCTTTTACAAAAGCTAATGGTCTAAACTGACTGATGGTTTAATTACAAAGAGGACTAGCAAATAATTTATAAAATCCAACACCTGTAATTTATCCTTTCAAAGGTTGGCCATATAAGTAGGAAAATATCAGTTTTTTGACAGAAAATTGGGTTATGATAAGATTATCCTGAATACAGTTGTTTGGAAATATCTTTGTCATGGTTGTATGATTTCATTGCTGAAAACCATGTCAATGTTTCCTCTGTAAAATGGGTTATATCTGCACACTTGAAAATTGTAAATAGATTTTTCCTAGGAGTTAAACACCTTCCAAATATAGTATGTCAAAATTACTTTTCATTTTATCTGAATGTCTTTTTTAGATCTGGTGAACTTTTATAACCAAAAAGCAAAATAAACTGAATTTAATACCAAACCTGTGAAATGCTGAAAGCAAAAATTGTTTACACATTTTGGAGGGCATTGAATAAATACCTTTCAAATTCTGAAGTTGCTTTGAAAATTTATATTTTCTTCCTTCAAAAACATTGATCTTATTTGAAGGAGATTAATCATGAACAACTTCTGACACCTCCTAGAACATATTCTCATAAGTTAACTTTTAAAAATAGTCTCTGCTTACCATTTATAAAAGAAAATATTTGTAGTTTAAGGCTCAGTGAAAGCATTACCTCCTCTTCTCCCTCATCCTGTTCTTACATCTTCCTTTGATCTTCCACAGCAATTGTCCTGTATTTTTATTAACTAGACATGCATCTAGTTATTTTAAGTTCTTCCACCCTATTAGCTATAAACTCTTTCAGGACTAAGACTGTGATTATTAATTATTAAATTATTAAAGAATTATCAAATTTTCCATTTGCTAAATAAAGGGATTACATCTCTAAAACACTGTGATGCTGCCATGTACTTTAGTACGGTTAGTTTTTTCTAATAGTAGTAGCAGTGGTATTTTTACAATGTTTAACACTCACCAGACTTACCTGGGCACTTTATGCTTACCACCTTCCCTAATATTTACAGGAACCCTTTGAAGTAGATGTTATTATTGTCTCCATTTTATTATAGAGGAAACTGAACCACAGTAAGTTTAGTGACTTCCCAAAGTGTTATTTTCATTATTGTTATTTCAGTTTAAATGAAGACACTAAAATTTGAAGTCAGTTTCAGAATACACATTCATAACCATGGTGTATAGGGCTTCCCAGGTGGGACTAATGGTAAAGTATCTGCCTATCAATGCAGGAGACATAAAAGACGTGGATCCGGTCCCTGGGTTGGGAAGATCCTCTGGAGCAGGGCATGGCAACTCACTCTAGTACTCTTGTCTGGAGAATCCCAGAGAGAGGAGCCTGGTATCTAGAGTCCCTAGGGTGTCAAAGAGTAGTTCACAACTGAAGTGACTTGGCACGCAGGCAAACATGGTGTATACTGCCTCTTGATGCTTTTCCCCTGGGATTATACTGCTTATACAAATGCTACTGCATATACTTGGGCCCCGTGGGTTTCTCCTCACCTTCCAAAAAAGAAAAAGATAAAAAAGAATATTTCCTGTCCATGAAGCATAAATAGGAAGGCAACCTATCCAATCCAGACATTGTCAGGAATGAAACTTGTCAATAAGAGGGGCTGCTCTTTCACAGGTAGGGAGGTCCCCACTTAGGAAAAGAACACAGACCCAAATACCAGGCCTGCTGATCATTTGCTGGATGACTACTGGCGAGACAAATGTCTCAGTTTTCTTATCCATTTCATGAGGATATTAACAGAACTAGTTAACTAACGACTGTATGTTAATATGGATATTAACTATGGACTGTGCTATTATACACTTTACTGTTGTTTAGTCTCTAGGTCATGTCCGACTCTCTGTGTTCCTATTGACTGTAGCCTGCCATGCCCCTCTGTCCAGGGATCTTCCTGAACCAGGGATTGAATCCATATCTCCTGCATTGGCAGGCATATTCTTTACCACTGAGCCACCAGAGAAGCCCAGGATACCCTTTAAAAGATAATATTTGTGAATGGCCAGGTGAAAAGAAAAGAAACTTACAAGAGCTGGCAAACTAAAAATTTTTATTCAGATTGTTTCCTATTACATACTGCTAAGTCACTTCAGTCGTGTCTGACTCTGTACTACATAAAAGATAGCTAATGATCTTTGCTATTTTTATAACTGTATCTTAAGAATTGAATAACAGTGAGGTCTTTCTTATTGTGGTATTGTTGCCTGTTGAACTATTTCAGGGTTCCCTCACAGCTCTGTTGGTAAAAGCCTAAATATTATTCCAATTTAAGTTACATGTAAAGTAGTCTGACTATTAATCATACATAGATCAAGTTTAACATATGAAAAATCAAAGGAATCTTGCTTGCACGCTTGGTTGCTCAGTCATGTCCAACTCTTTGTGACCTCATGGACTGTAACCCACCAGGCTCCTCTGGCTATGTGGTTTCCCAGGCAAGAATACTGGAGTGGGTTGCCATTTCCTCCCCAAAGGATCTTCCCAACCCAGGGATCAAAACTGTGCTGTCTGTGTCTCCTGCATTGCAGGTGGATTCTTTACCCCTTGAGCTATACTAGCATAAAATGGAGTGTGACGTCTTTAGAAGTTGAGGATTAATATTCTCAAATGACAACATTCAAAGGAGGAAGAAACAAAAATGTGATGCATGGAAGTCTCCTGCTATTGTCTCTTTCCATGGAAATGCTTTATTTTCAGAAATCATTCATCATCTTAACTAAGATATGCCATGTGACCACCCCTCATCTCTAGGAAGGCTGGGAAATTTCACACTTCTCAAAGGGGAATAAGCTTAGTCATTGACTTGAATCTCTGCTGCTCTCCAAGTGGACTACCTTCCCTGACAACATCACTGCCCTCCTGAAACCAAAGTATTTTAATGGCTTTGTTAGCTAGAAAAAAAGGGCTGAAGACACTAACACAGAAATGTTTAAACAGGTCTTTTCAGAAATCCAATAATTACTTCAAATGCAATGTATTGAGAATTTTAAATAGCTAAAATACAGGCCAACATTTTAGAAAAGAAATACTTCAGTAAAACCAAGTTGCTGTTGTGATAGTTAAAATATGAATCTCTATATACTCAACGATTATAGTTTACTTTTAGCCCATTGAGAAGAGGATTACATTATAAATTAACTTCGGAAATTATCTAAGGTCATTCAACAGAGCTCTGGGGAAAAAATGCTTTTAATATCAGATAAGGGTTGTTGTATTGAATACAATTTTTTATGTTTTATGTTAGAAAATATGTAACTATTATAGGAAATTACTGAAATGGAGTGTTAGCTTATGATATCAATAGCTTGGAATTAAGGTGAGTGAAATAACTTCCTGGCAGCAATTTATGTTTGGAAGTTGTATTTTCCCTAAATGCTACGTATAAATATTAGCAGAAAAATGCATTTATCATATCAAGTATAGTACAAAAAGCTGTTTCTCTTTTTTTCTGTGATTTTAGATTTCTCATTAAAGAAGCTAAATTAGGTAATTTGTCATTATAGTTGCAACTATATATTAGATTGTTGGTGTTTTAGCATTATAAACAGTCAAACCCCATAACTAGCTTTGGGATAGAAAAATCTAATAGTATAAATATAGTTCTTACCTGTGCTCAACAACTGATTAAAATGCACATATTAATCATTTATACCTTGAGTTCCTAAATAGCTTCTCTATTAAACACAATTTACATAGGTAATGAATGAATATAAAACTATATAAAATCATGTAAAAACATATTAGAGTAAGGTATCATATTTCTGAATTAATCAAAATAGGATTTAGAAAATTAATTGGCAACATGCAATTTTAAACTTTTAATTTTATATTGGAGTATAGCCAATTAATAGTGTTGTAATGGCTTCAGGTGGACGGCAAAGGGACTCAGCCATACATATACATCTATCCATTCTCCCCCAAACTCCCCTCCCACATAACATTGAGCAGTTTCCTGGACTATATAGTAGGACCTTGTTTTTCATCCATTTAAAATACAGCTGCGTGTAAATTTGATCCTAAACTCCCTAACTATCCCTACCCCCATGCAACCATAAATTTATTCTCTAAGTCTGTGAGTCTGTTTCTGTCTTATAAATAAATTCATTTGTATCATTTCTTTTTAGAGTTTGCAATTAAGGGATGTCATGTGATATTTCTCCTCCTCTGTCTAACTTACTTCACTCAGTATGACAATCTCTAGGTCCATCTATGGACAACATACATTTATTAATCCTACATCTAAGCTCTTGAATTTTTACATAATTTGTGGCCAAGTTTTAAACTAATATTTGGGTCTGAAAAATTTTCAACCCTTATCTGTTACAGGCAGTAAGCACAGATCCCGTCCCAGTTAAGTTACACTATGACAAATCTCATGACCAGGTCTGGGTGCTCAGCTGGGGTACAATGGAAAAGACTTCTCCAACATTACAGGTAAGTCCCTTTCAATGTGTCTGAGAAAATGATGATCTTTAAAACTTTCAGTATCTAATTGGGCATTTAACCATTTAACAATGACATTCTTTCATCTAGATCTTCACAGAAAGGAAAAAAAAAGTTGATACACAAATACATTTTTGGTTAGGAAATATTTTAATTTAGATGTTCCAAACATTAGATTTATATGCCAAAGGAATAATCTATAATGACAAAGCTGAAGCCACTGCATGGGGGGTGGGGTGATTATGATGGATTGTTTGGCAATTTCCAGCTTCCCTCGAATTTTCTTATTTTCATCTCTCTAGAAAGGGATGTGGGGAGTGTAGCTTGTGAAGTAGAGCCCGGGAGAGTTAGACAGAGTCTCAAAGCAGGTCTTCCGTTTTCTCCAAACACACAGGATTTTACTATCTAACTGCTGGTTCATTTCTAACTGGGGAATACTTACTATCATTTTTGTAGAATTTGCTTATGATTTGAAATTGACAGATAGATGTATATATACTTATATATACACATTTTGACAATGACTTTTGTAGGGATGTTAAGAATCATCCCACACACTATATAACCATCTAAAAATGGGTTATTTCCCCCTGAATGTCTAGTGAAAATATGCTAATAAGATTTAGTAAATTTTTAAAATATTTGCTGGGTAGAATTGAAAGGTTAGTCTTACATCTAAAAATATAATATAAAATGTAGTATTTGAGAATTACTCAAAATATGACATACAATAAAATTTATTTACATGAAGAACATGTGTGTGTGTGCATTTATGTATGTATAAGACAGATAGATGATATATAAATAGGTGATAGATAAGTTGGTGATAGATAGATAAACAGATATATAGATACATTGGCAGGAATAACAGGGTCTCTGAATCAGAGAACAGACTGTCTCTTACCCTTGGAACCTGTTAGCATTTATTCTGCAGCCCCTACCCCCATGGGGTGATGCGGTGAGAGTTTAGAGTCACCCTGAATAACTAGCACAGTCCTACTGACTCAAATCATGAGTCTCTAAGTTATTTTAGGTGGCTAGCACCTCAGTCCACCATCTCATGTGAGAAATAGAGATTGTTACTCTGAAATACATACAAATCTTCTCCTGGAGTAGAGGAGTATGTCAGTATCCTGACAACGTAGTAGTTGGCTCAGAGGAATTAAGTCCCTAAATCTCTCAGGAGCAATACTCCAACTTTCAAACGCATTTTTGCTATGCCATCATCTTTTAACCAGACTTTTTTGCTCAGAAAGACCTGACTCAGCAGAAATGTCAAAATATGTATGGATAATTGTCTCCCAATAAGATTATCATGAAATGTCTTCCAAAATAATGGGATCTAAGATTTATTTGAAAAAGAGAACTGATTTTTCTTTGGAAAAATTGAATTGAAACTGAACACCATGGTCAAGCTCTCAGTTTTGCTAGTGTCCCTGTGCCATGATGGTGAAAGACTCACATCTAGAGACTGCTAGGTTATGAGGCTAGAAAGTACTTCTTTGCTCTAATATTTGTATCTTATAACATTACCCTCTTAAACTTGAACATGCACAACATTTTATCAAGGATCTGAAAGCCCTTCTCTGTGTTTTCATGTTGAAAATATAATTAAATCTGTATGTCTTTGTCCACTCTGAAAGCAATATTCATTATGTATTATTTTATGTGATATTTATAATTAATTAATATAAACCCATAAACTGTCATAATTTTAAGTATTTAAGACAATGATTTTCCATCTACTGTTCTAAAGATAAAGTCTTAAAGATTTATCATAGTTATGTTTTTTCTTTTCAATGGGCATTTATATCTTATGAAAACTTAAATTCCATAAAATTCTAAAATTCATGTATTAGTCATCTGCTGTTTTACGACATAAATGCAGTGTCTGTACTACATACTACAAATACACAACAATTTGACAAGAAAATATCTCCAGTGAACAACTTGGAATAAAGTCCTTGCATTCTTCTACTGCTCTGGACATAAGCCCAGTCAGATGAGGCGACAGTGGGAAGTGGTGTCTCTCAGGTTACTGCGGGCATCACACACAGAGAGCAGGCAGCAGGACACTCTTCGAAATGAGCCAGGATTTTTGCAAGATTGCACCTATTGATCAAAGTGCATCCCAGATCAGTCTGTGTCCTTGCAGTCAGTAGACTCAGTCCCGAACCTGGCAAATCACCACTCCCTGCTCAATTCTAGGCGCAAGAAGGGCCTAGACCCATCCGGGGAAAAAGTCCAGACTAAAGGGAACTGGGGGTGTGGCTTTGCATGTTTTACAATCTAAGACAATGAGAGTGCAGAAGAGAGGTTCAGTTAATCAGCCTTCAGGAGTGTGAACGATGTGGGATGCAATACACACATTATAGTGTTGTTTGAGTATTAAATTCTGTGATGCCTGTAAACTACTTAGAACACATATTAAGACATAGCAAGCTCTCCATATTATTATACCTCTGTACAACCTAATGGAAAACAACTTGGAGAGTTCCTTTGTTATAACCCTGTTGAGTTTTATTATAGTCTTGTAGACATTATTATAAGTGGCTGAAGTCCAGTGAGGACTTTCTCACTGATACACACTAATAAGATAACCATGAATAAAATAGGTATAATGTCTTTAAAGTTTAACCATGTACAGTGATTCTCTCTTCCTGGGCACATGGCAGGGGAGAGGGGTATCCTTTTGGTTGGGTGGAGCCATGTGATTAGTTCTGGCAAAATAAGTCTGCCATGAATGGAAATATTCAAGGTAGTTGGCTGTTCTTTCTTCATGGAAAACAGAATAAAAATACTAAAAGCAATAGATATCCTGCCAAAGACCTCTGGGAAAGTAACAGGTATAAAACAAAATGTTTATTTTTAAAAAATAAAGAAGCAGTAAAGAAGTAATGATTTGTTTCTGTTCTGTTTTGGTTTTTGATTGTAATATGACTGAACCTATCTTGACTGTTATAGTAATTAATCTATTTTCTTGAACTTGGCAATTTCCAATGGAACTCAATGAAAGTATAATCATTGCAATGAAGAAAAATTAACCTTTCAGGGGAAAGAACTAAAAATAAAAATGATATTTACTTCTGTCTTAAAAACCAAAGGAAGACGCTCAGTTTTGAGGGAGGAAAGTCTATTAGGCAGCCAATAGTTTAGGATGTTTAATTTGGTAACCACATGTAGAAAGGGTTTAAAAGAAGTAAAATAAAGGCAAGAAAGTACATTAAAAGGCTCATACAGAACAATGGCTGTGAAGAAGAGATAATAGGATAAATGTGGAGGTATGAGAAATCAGAAGGAAAAACAAAGAATTTGGTGCAAAATGGGATAAAAGAGCTTAAATGTAGTGATCTTTTCTTTAAAGAAATATGAAAGTTTTAAATTCAATTAATGGTGAATATTTGAAAAAATCTCTTTGATTAAACTTGCTTAAATCTATTATTTTCAATTTATTAAAGGAAAAAATAAAATATAATGCAACCTAAGATTTCTAACAGCAAAAATATTTCAAATGATATATTTTGGAGTTTTCTGTCCTATGTTTCCAACTATGTTCTATAGGAGGGGAGTTTTTTACATATCATTTACTCCCCAGTAAAGCTATGAAGGAAGGAAGGAAAACAGAGGAAGAAAGAAAAAGAAACAAATTTAATCATTTTCATCATATGTATGCTTGTTTTTATATTTCTTATTAAAGCAGTAACATTTTTATAATATAGAAGTTATCAATATGCAAATTTGTTTTATATTTTAAGCAGAAATTGTTCAATAAAAAATGTTTTCCATGTTTTCCTTTTTAGAAACAGAAGTTTCTACATTGAAATAAGCAAACAGAATTCCAATTTGCTTAATAAGACAGTAATATTAAGGTTTAAAATAAGGAGTCTGTGCAAACAAATGCCAAAGGTTTATTTCATCTCTGATCGTGTTAAGGACATGCTTGGCCAAGATCTAAACACAGTGTTCTGTTTAGGTGGTAACCCTGGCCAGTGGGAATGTGCCACACCACACCATTCACACCCAGCCTGTGGGGAAGCAGTTTGACAGGGTGGACGATTTCTTCATTCCCACCCCCACACTCCTCATCAGCCACATGAGGTGAGTGATCTGATGAGCATCAACTTTTAGATTTCTCTCTAATTTTGATAGAAAGTCATGGGGAAGCACCAAAAGAAAAATTCTGTTATACAACAAATACACACATAATTGCACTCTGATTAACTTTGTTTCATCTGCTTGATGAACTTTTGCTTATCAACATTAGTGATGAATTTTCTGTATGCTAGTCCCTCTTATACATAGTGGAGAATTGAATTTATAAAGGTATGGTTGCACTTTTAAATCAGTTTTACATTGAATAGTTTTTGCAAATTGTCTTTAAGTTCTTCTGGTTAGGTTTTTGCAAGATGCTAAAATTTGAACTTGGTTGAGTTCATTTCAGAGAAGAGAACCACTCTCAGCAAAATCCATTCAACTTATTATAACATTCTTGTATCATTTTACCCATAAAGAAACAAATATAACATTGTATTAGGATGTATAGTCAGTTGAAATGAAATATTTAAGGTCTGCACTTTGTGAAAATGTGTTTACTCGTTCAGTCTCTCAGTATATTCACAAGAAGTAAAAAAGTAAATACTTCTAACGATATCACTTTAGAGTATCACAGAAGTGGTTTAAATGTTTAAAGTGGGAGGCTTTGGATATTTACAATTTCTAAAACTACATATTTTATTGATTTATTGAAAAAATGTAAAGTACTGCTTAGCAATATTAGTGAATCTACAAAACTAATATTGTATTATCTTTTTCAAGGGAATTTGGTTGAGGGGAGACTGCATCACATATTTTATATGAGCCATTATTTGATCTTTGTGTATATTTGTTCCCCTTGAATTAAAGTGAAAATTATCTTGTCTAAAAGTTGGATTTTAAGAATTCTGAAACAGTACAAAATCAACTCACAAAAATAAAAAGGGAAATTCATAAATAACAGTTGTGGCTCACAGTCAAGGTTTTATGTAGAAACTGTTCTTTGGGCAGCCACGTATATGTTTAAGAGAGTTTAATATATTTGTCAAGCAATTGTTTATTATTTTCAGAATGCCTATTATGTCCCTCAGCAATAAAGTGATTATAATGTGCTTCACATATATTAACTGTTTTCATGGAAAATAAGTTGAGCTCAATGAAAATTCAGCATATTTGAAAAGCATTTGCATAAAGAAATAATCTTTAGGTCTGACTGCAAACACTGGAAGAGTTTAGAGACTGAAGAAATCAGCATAGAAACTGAAAATGGTCCCACCTGCTGAAATACCTAAAAATATGTAATGTTTTCATCCTTATTTGATGAGGACAAATTTTATTTAATTGACATTGAGTGTTATGTTTAATAAATATCCTTTTGCTATCTTCAAGTTGCTGATAACTTTTTACTAGTAAATCATTTAATATGTAGCATTTACTTTTATTTATCTCGCTATCCTATTCCCTATTATTGTGTTTAATATACTTAATATAGTTTAGTATAGTTAATATACGTATCAACTTTGCTTATTTTTTAAAGTACACTATTTATACAATTATTTGAGTCAAAATTCCTATATGTAACACTACTATGGTTAATAATATGTCATTTGGAGTATTTTTTCCCTATAGCAAGTAAGTTATAAAATAGTTACCAGAGTTAGGAGTTTAACTTTGTCTGGATGCAGTAAACACCATGTGTGGTTCTGTGTTTGTATGTATGATATGCTGCCAGAACATATCTTTTTAGGGTCAGAATGATGACTACGTAGCTGAAGTCAGAGCTAATAATTATTGGAAGATTATGCAAATAAGGTTAACACATGTAAAGCAAAATTTTTTGGTTATTTCTATATTTTATAATAAACACTGAAAAGTATTGCTTGAGGATATTTCTAAGTTCCTTTATTTCTTTTATACATATATAGACAAATACATAGATGTTTTGCCAATACTTGTAAGAATTCTAAATTAAATTATAGCAATTCTACCAGCATATGCATGCATACTTAGTCATTCAGTTGTGTCCAACTCTTTGTGACCTCATGGACGGCAGCCTTCCAGGCTCCTCTGTCCATGGGATTATCCAGGCAAGAATATCAGAGTGGGTAGCCATCCCCTTCTTCAGGGATCTTCCTGACCCAGGGATCAAACCCAGGTCTCCTGCATTGCAGGAGCCACCAGCTCCTGAGTCACCAGGAAGCTCCACCAGTATATAGAGTCCCATTTTAAGGAATATCATCATAAGGAGTGATCATCATAATTCCTATCACATTTCACAGTAATTATCACTATTACTAAAGTGAAGAAAAAGAGTAAAAATTAGCATGTATTTCCAAAAATAAACTGTTGAATATGTAAAGAATTTTTAACATAATGAGGATTTATTGCATATGAGGAGAACCTGAGGGATAAAGTCTTTTCTCCTAACAATTCATGAAACATTTTATCCTACCCGAATGTGGTTTGTATTATGAGA
This sequence comes from Oryx dammah, assembly GCF_014754425.2. Lineage (NCBI taxonomy): Eukaryota > Metazoa > Chordata > Mammalia > Artiodactyla > Bovidae > Oryx > Oryx dammah. The sequence continues at coordinate 36,750,339 of NW_024070196.1, forward strand.
TTGCTCTTTTTTTGAATTGTATTTTTCAGAATTTGAGGCTATATTCTGACTATTGTATTTGGTGTAAATTCTAGGCCAGACAGAAGGTCTGACGCATAATATGTATTTAGTTAATATTAGTTTTCTTCCTCTGACCCTTCATTGTTATCAAACACAGGTCTGGTTGCTCACTACTCAAAATCCATTAAAGAAGCCAAATTGGTGGAAAGGAAAGTTTGCTTTATTTTGGATGCTGGCAGGCAACCAGGGGAGAGGGTGGATGCCTGTCCAAAGACCAATTCCCTTGCCCAAACTTGACTGTCTGGGGGCAAAAGCTTTTATAGACAGAGAAAGGAGAGTACAAGCAGAAACAGTACCATCAACACTGATAGTCACCTTGATATTGGTCACTGATGGTCTAACCAGGGTCATCTTGATTGTTTCGGAAGCAGTTAGTCTTTAGTTCCAGGGTCAGTTTGTTCCCATTTCTTTGAGGTCAGTTCTTGGAATCGTGGCAGCTCATGTCATGGCTACTACATCTGGTCATTATGTTGTTAACTTCTTCCACCTCATGGGAGTTTCAGTATCTATAAGACAGTTCACAGATATGGCTCGAAATATTATCTGTAGCCTTTGAGGAGGGTTTCCTGCATAGCTCAGTTGGTAAAGAATCTGTCAGCAATGCTGGAGCCCTGACTTCATTTCCTGGGTCTGGAAGATCCCATGGAGAAGGAAATGGCAAACCACTCCAGCATTCTTGCATGGAGAATCCCATGGACAGAGGAGCCTGGCAGGCTGCAGTCCATAGTGTCACAAGAGTTGGATACGAAAAAAAAAAGAGTTGGCTACGACTTAGCGCTATCTTTTGAGGAGGCACTACAGGTCCTTGACTATGTTTAAAGGGTAAACTATTATTTTTTGTTCTCCTTTGATGGTTTTCTATGTTTCCGCTTTTTTCTCACTTCTCTGATTAAACTTCTTCTTTGACTAAAGCTTTTCCACAGACAAAAGGCAGGCTGAGGACATGGGGGCAAGGACCATAGGGTCCTGATCTGTTTCATCATCACACTAATTTGCTTTTCTCTCGGATAGCTGCTCTCTCATTTCAAATTATTTATATTCTGCATGTCTGAAAAGCTTCTGGACAAGTGTCAGGATTTTATGTCTATTGCTGAAACCTGAACTGTGCTCACCAGTGTTAAATAGAAATGTGGAAACAAAGATTTGGGTGAAGTGAAAAAGGGGTTTTTATTGATTTGTCAGGCAAAGGAGGCCATAGCAGGCTAATGTCCTCAAGATTATGACCTGCCCTGGAGTGGGTAGTGAGGAGTTTTATAGTGTTCATGGCCCAGGATGTGATCAGCTTATGAATAATTCTCATATTAGTTGGCATCAATGTGACGTTTTAAGCATTGTCAACCTTCTGTTTTCAACTAGTCTAGGGTCTATGTTCTTGTGATCAGCAGTTCTCCTCTGCTGGAGTCCACTTCCAATAAAACCAGCTTGGGAATGTGGGTGAGGTCTTTATCTGTATCTTTCAAGAAACTGGGAGTTTGGTGATTCTGCCATGTGGCTAATTTATAGTCTAAATTTTTATGTTTCCTGGCCCAACAACTATTCTTTGTTTCTACATCTTCACATTTCCCCTTCTCTGCTGGTTCAGATGGTAAACAATCTGCCTGCAATGCAGGAGATCTTGTTTGGGAAGATTTTTCTGGAGAAGGGAATGGCTACCCTCTCCAGTATTTTTGCTTGGAGAATTCATGGACAAAGGAGCCTGGACAGCCCTTCAGTAGGGTCACAAAGAGTCTGACGTGACTGAGCAAGTAACACTAACTCTTGAGTCAGTGTTTAAAAGACAGAGACATAGAGACTTGTGTAAGGTTTTGTGTCCTTCAATTCAGTTCAGTTCAGTTCAGCCGCTCAGTCATGTCCAACTCTTTGCGACCCCATGAATCACAGCACGCCAGGCCTCCCTGTCCATCACCAACCCCCAGAGTTCACTCAGACTCACGTCCATCAAGTCAGTGAGGCCATTCAGCCATCTCATCCTCGGCCGTCGCCTTCTCCTCCTGCCTCCACTCCCTCCCAGCATCAGAGTCTTTTCCAATGAGTCAACTCTTCGCATGAGGTGGCCAAAGTACAAAACCGGTGGGCACTTAACTCACGTTTCTCATAAGAATAGAAATGAAGAAGTAAGTGTTATACTTGTTCCTAAATCTGACTACACCGTATTGAGGGAGGATGGCATTTCTTATGCACCCAATTTCTCAGCAGCTAACACAATATCTGACAGGTGGTGGGCACAGCATCAAGCACACAGGAATGGTTATGTGTGTGGAAGCAGTAAGTAGCAGTAAGGGGAACTTATGTCTCTTGACAGATCCCAGCCTGATTGTCCCAGCAACACCATTTCCCATTGGCTATTGTGAATTTAAGCTTAATCCCTTTCTTTCTAGAAACTGGGACAACATAATGTGTTAATATTAAGTTACCCATAATAGAAATGGCAGAACTACTCATAATCTGTACTGTAGCAAGGGCTGCCCTGTGATTAGCTACAGTTTTGCTAAAAATTTTTTGTTGTTGTTTTCTCTCTGCTTGGTTTCTTCTCTATTTTCTTCCCCACCTTTTTTTTTTTATCTATAATTCTCAGGCTTCTTTCATCTGTAAAGTAAATAAAAATCAAAGAACTTTAGAGAAAACAACTTCCTAATTCTATACTAAAAGATTGATACTTATAATCATGCAGTTTAAAAAAAAAAACAAAACTAAGTCTTCACAAAATTTGGAAAGTCATTTAACTTTTAAGACAATTTGAAGTTCTCAGCACTTTAAAATTTCTTCAGAGCCTGAAGTAGGTCTGTTTTCTAGTAGTCTGAGGAATTTGAATTTCAGGAGATTAATTTCCATTTTTATAAATACCTGAGAATAGAATCTGGTACCACTCACTCATCCAATTCCCTAACTGAATTCCACCCCATTCTGAGTGACATTGCCCAGGCTACATACTATTACTTCTATTCATATATTACTCTATAGCAGGAGAGCTTAGAAGAGGTTATTATTGAAAATACCTTCTTTGGGTTTCATTTATCCATTCTTTCTCTATAAAAATCAAAAGATTAACCTGTGTCTGGACTAAACCAGATATACTGGTAATACATACAGTTGACTGAAATCAAAATGATCTCTAAACTGTTGTATTCTGGCTAATGAACCAAGCTTGCATTCTTGTCTCTTTCTTGAATGTGAGTGCTTGTCCAGGAGATGGTTCAAAAATACTCTAGAGAAGCATGCAGTCATTCTATATGCCTTGTATTTATTAGCTCTAGTTGTGAATATAGTTTTGTGGAACTAAACTTCCTGAAAGATGAGAGAGGGCAGTTACACTTCTGCCTCACCCAGTAAAGTAATTCTAAGCTTCTGAAAGGGACTGATTAACACTTTTTGACTATAAGTTTACAGGTTATTAAAACTCCATAATAGATATTTGGTTAATCCATCTCCCAAATATTTAGAGAAAATATAAATCACTTGAAATTTAATTAATAAAACATGATTTCTGATGTTTATTAAAATATGTTGATTCCAGTTATTTCACAATTATATGCCTTTTTGCTTTCAAGTAAGAATAAAATGGGTTTCCCTTGTAGCTCAGCTGGTAACGAATCTGCCTGCAATGTGGGAGACCTGGGTTCGATCCCTGGGTTGAGAAGATCGCCTGGAGAAAGGAAAGACTACCCACTCCAGTTATCTGGCCTGGAGAATTCCCATGGACTGTACAGTCCATGAGGTTACAAAGAGTCAGACACAACTGAGTGATTTTCACTTACAAATAAAACATTTCATATCTCATGTTCTGTTACTTTTTTCAAAAATAGGTCCACTGAATATTCAGCAAATGACATATTTTTCACACCATTAATAATTCATTGTGCATTTCAGTGAACTGGCAATGTATATTAAATAGGCATTCTTTTTTTAGACTGGAAGTTAATAGAAAATTTTCTTTAAAAACCTTAAATTTCAACAAGTCATTAACAAATCATGAATCATAGTTCTAAAGTTGGAAAGAATTTGTAGTTCTAAGATGTGTATTTTGTGATGACCTGAAAAATATAACTTTCTTACATGAGGAATTTCAATTAGAACTCAAAACAAGTGTCCAGATAGGTAAAAAATTAAAAGAGACTATTACATATGAAAATGTGTGTGCAATTCTCAGAAGATTCAATTATGTCTATTTAATGTCATAAAAATTGAAATTATAATTCATTATATTTTTAATCAAAAGTGCTCTACAAACGTAAAGCAAATGTTTATTATTTTACTCATAATTTGTATCTAAAAAACTAAGTTATTATATCATTCAGTTCAGTTTGGTTCAGTCGCTCAGTCGTGTCTGACTCTTTGTGACCCCATGAATCACAACACGCCAGGTATCCCTGTCCATCACCATCTCCCGGGGTTCACTCAGACTCATGTTCATGGAGTCGGTAATGCCATCCAGCCATCTCATCCTCGGCTGTCTCCTTCTCCTCCTGTCCCCAATGCCTCCCAGCATCACAGTCTTTTCCAATGAGTCAACTCTTTGCATGAGGTGGCCAAAGTACTGGAGCTTCAGCTTTAGCATCATTCCTTCTAAAGAAATCCCAGGGTAGATCTCCTTCAGAATGGACTGGTTGGATCTCCTTGCAGTCCAAGGGATTCTCAAGAGTCTTCTCCAACACCACAGTTCAAAAGCATCAGTTCTTTGGTGCTCAGCCTTCTTCACAGTCCAACTCTCACATCCATACATGACCACAGGAAAAACCATAGCCTTGACTAGATGGACTTTAGTTGGCAAAGTAATGTCTCTGCTTTTCAATATACTATCTAGGTTGGTCATAACTTTTCTTCCAAGGAGTAAGCATCTTTTAATTTCATGGCTGCACTCACCATCTGCAGTAATTTTGGAGCCCCCAAAAATAAAGTCTGACACTGTTTCCACTGTTTCCCCATCTATTTCCCATGAAGTGATGGGACCAGATGCCATGATCTTAGTTTTCTGAATGTTAAGCTTCAAGCCAACTTTTTCGCTCTCCTCTTTCACTTTCATCAAGAGGCTTTTTAGCTCTTCTTCACTTTCTGCCATAGGGGTCGTATCATCTGCATATCTGAGGTTATTGATATTTCTCCCGGCAATCTTGATTCCAGCTTTTGTTTCTTCCAGTCCAGCATTTCTCATGATGTACTCATATATTTGAATTGTATAGCTTACTACTTTTAATTTCTTATGATATGGGAATTTAATAACTTTTGTTATCAATTTTTTAATTAGCCAGAAATTAAAAAGTAATTTAAAAATAAATTTTTTTTTTCAGAAGAATGGTTGTGTTACAATGGCTGGGTTGCACATCAAATCTCAGAGAGAATGGATAGTTACATAATTGATTGTGTTTTATTTGGAGGGCGATTCTGGAGACAGAAAAGTTTAAATGTCAGTTTCCTGTTGTAGTATATGTAATTATTGCAACTTTCTGTGCAAATGCTACTAGAATTTGTCTACATGGAATAAAAACAATAAATTTGACAGTTATTTATCATTTACCACATTTTAAAAAATCTCTAAATGAAAACTGAGCATAACGAGAATTGACATGATAGAAGGCAAAACTAATGAAGAGGCAGAGAGTCAGGCAATGAGGGAAGGAATATTTCCACCGTATCTCCTATGAAAAATCTTAGATAATTCTTCCAAAACTGATTTTTTTGGTAGCAGATGGGGGGGGTGAAAGTGATTACTACAAGGGGCCAGTGTAGTTCAGAGCAGGGGACTTTGATAAAGCTTAGTGCAAGATACTGAGAAGACCAGAAAGTAAAGCTACAACAAATACAGAAATTAGCAGAATTCTTTCTTAGAAGATTGAGTTGTCATGAATAAAAAAAAGAATAAAGATTACTGGCAACATATTTTTACTTAGATAAAAGGGCACAGCTAACATTTAGGCTACTTAGAGCTCTAAGTAGAAATTCTTAATATTTTCACTGACTAAAATAGTACCTTTGATACAATTGAAAACAGGTTTCAATTGATGAAAAAAGATGTATTTACAGTCTGAACCTCATAACCTCTGCAAATCATACCTCTCTCATCTCTTGTCCTCTCTCAAACTGGAGGGCAGCTAGAGTTTAATCCCAACTGGGTCAAATAGGGCCATGTCAATTGGCACAGAGGATGCTTCGAGTAATACAAGAAATAAATTTATGATTTATGTATCTACCGCAGAACTTGTTCTATAAAAGTCAGAAGGGAAGATAGTAACTTAGGCAACACTATCGCTATTTAAGATGTTTTAAAAATCTTGCCTGCACTTGAAGTCATCCCTCAATACCACCATTTGAACTTACTGCCTAGAATTTCAAACTACTTCCCCTGTTTGTTTGGATTACATTTCTCTAGAAATCTACCTATAAAGTACTCCTATTTCTTGAGAGGAAAATGAAGCAGTTTAGCGGAGATTGGGTTAGGGTTAGTCTTAGAATTAATGGATATAGTTGGAAGGTGTGTGTGAGTGTGTGTGTATTTCAATGAAGGATTACATGGCAAACAATAAGATGAACAGAGTGTATCGCAGTGCATCACAGTGAGAGGTAGACCTTGAAAGCAACTAGCACTTACATAAAAATCTGAAAATGACAGTCTCCAAAGTTTTGTCTTCCTCTGGACTTGACCTTCTAATGAAAGCAGACAAATAAACAATAAGAGTCCCTAAATTTCCTCGATACTCCTCACTTCCCTATCACATACCCCAGGGGTGAAACAGATTCCAGTGAATGTCTCAGCTTGGATAGAGAGTTCAGGAATCTTATGAAAGTGGACCTCAGGGAAGGTCCACTTTGTGCGGGCTGGAAAGGACAAAGGTGGCAACTGGAGATACTCTTTTAGGTCACTGAAAAGTTGAATGAGTGCTTGCAAAAATATGGCAGTGACAGTCTAAAGGCTTATCCAGAATCAGATCTGACATAATCTCTGCACAGCCAATGGCTGTGTCTCCACTCAAGGAGCAGGCACCATTCTGGTAGTCTGGAGAGAGGTCTACAGCACTCTTTTTCTTTATAAATTATATCAAGAAAATGATACGAAAGAATTGGTTTCGATATATGTTTCCTTAAAGCTTCTCCAAGGGAAAAATAAACATTCTGTGAAAGTTAAAGTATATCATTCTCCTCATATCTTATCAAATCTGTTAAAGCAAAATTATATATATATATATATATATATATATATTTGGCTGGCCATATATCAAGAGAACTCTATACTTGTGACTTGATTCATGCACAGGCCAGGTATATGAAGATACAGTTTTAGCACTAAAATTGTCTGATTACATCAAAAGCCAAACACATCAGAAACTGAAAATATCAGTTGTTTCATGCCTTTTTAGGAAAAGTGTACTATCAGGATGAAGAGCAGCAGTTAAAATTGTTTCCAAAAATGATTCCTAGATAATGATCTTGCAAAATCACTGTTCAGTGAGGTTCAATTTTTCTATTGCTCCCTTCCTTCTTATATGCTAATTCCTTCCACAAACAGAAATAAACTAACAGAAAGTATTATAAATCTTCAGGAGCTGGAACTTTTTCTATCTAGCTCTGCTTTTAGTGAATATTTGAAACACTTAGAAATGCTGTAATCATGACCTTTGGTTTCTCAGCTTCTCTGAACTTCTTCCTTCCTTGTCTGCTCTGTGAAAACACAAACTCTAGATCGTCAGGACTTCTTGAACTCTTAGATTCCCAGGGCCTAGTGTACTATCTTTACCAAATAAAAAAAGGCAGATATAAATTGTTTTTTTTTTTAAAGAGTATTTTAAAAAGGAAAAAAGAGTTCAACTATAAATTGTTTATTAAACAAATATGTACTTTCAATACTACATATCCCAGGTGACTCAGTGGTAAAGAATCCACCTGCCAATGCAGGCGGTGCAGGTTCAATCCCTGGGGTGGGAAGATCCCCTGGAGGAGGAAATAGCAGCCCACTCCCACATTCTCACTTGGGAAGTCCCACAGACAGAGGAGCCTGAAAAGTTGTAGTCCCTGGGATAACGAGTCAGACATGACTGAGGGCACACACATGCAATTCATTGTTGGCATATGCTCCAGGATTCTTACTAGGGTTCAAAGTTTCTTCTATTCAAACATGCGATAACTTTCTTCACCTTATTTCTAAAGGAGTAAACACACTACTGGTTCACTGGATTTGGTTTTATTTTAAACAGTACTTCCCATATTCTTTGGCATATTGGTAAACCCACACATGGAGAATAAAATGCCTAAGACAGAAAATTACTGAGTGCTTGCAGCCTAGTGCTCTGTGTGTGTGTGTGTGTGTGTGTGTTCAGTTAGCTATCTGCATTATTTCTTGAGTGAGATAATGTTGTCTGATCCCCTACTTGGTCTCTGCCCCTTATTAACAGGCTCTATCTGAGTCTTATAAGGAAAGAGCCCAAGATAGATGAACCAAATAGACCAACCCCTGTTTGACAGAATATTCACTTAAGTTACTATTCTTTATTGGTATATAATATAATATTTATCCCTTATAATATTTTTGTCATATGGGAAACAAGTGAAAGTGAAAGTTGCTCAGTGATGTCCAACTCTTTACAACACCATAGACTATACAGTCCATGGAATTCTCCAGGCCAGAATACGAGTGGGTAGCTTTTCCCTTCTTCAGGGGATCTTCCCGGCCCAGGGATCAAACTCAGGTCTCCAGTACTGCAAATTCTTTACCAGCTGAGCCACAAGGGAACTCCAGGTTGGATTTAAAAGCAATGTATATTTGAAATTTATGTATTCCATTATTTTTAAAAAGGAAAAGTTTTGTACAGGTATGATTAGCAGACTCCAAGCTCTAGATTTTAATAAAGCCTCTGACTAGATTAACTCTACAGCATTTTTTACTGAAGAAATCAATGGAGCACTAATAACATGTAATTTAGAAACACTCCACATCACAGATCTGCCTCTCAAGTTTTATTATGCAAAGTAAAATACCTCTTGCTTCTTCCCTCAGAGGTCCTTATGGTAACTCATCAAAGTGATCCGTAAAACACAGAGCAGTCCAGCTGTGGTGTATACATAGCACAGTTCCACATACTTTTCCTCTCTGCCCCATATGATTTGAGATTTTGCTGGAAATGGTAAAACAAACTTATTTTACCCTAAACAAGTAAATAATAGACTGTCTAGATTTGTTGGGTTTCTTTGTTTGACAGTTAAAACAGACTCAGATAACAATTAAGATACATGAAGAAATACATCACAAGATATGATACAATGCAATACTTCACAAGATGAGGACAGAACTCACCCTGAGAACTTAAGAAATTTCTTATGTAAATCTAATGTGCACATTGCCAGGACATATTTCATATGTAAATGCAATAGATTAGAAAACAATATTTTGAATGAAGCAAATAAAGCATTAACTAGTTCTTATAAAATGTGTATAGAAAATAATATTGAGGTTTTTAATTCTGTTTTTAAAGGGATTTGTTATTTTCTTGTTGAAGCAAAATGATATATTTTACCATAGCATCTAATTTTATGAATTCATGCATTTTTACTTGAAGAAATATCTTTTTTAAATGTTAAAACTTTAAATACAAGTATCATATTAAAAAAAAAAAACTGCCTTTTGAATGAAAGACCCCAACTGTGACTCAAAAAGCAATGCTATTAAATAAATAATTTATCTTTAAGAGCACATGCATAAATTAATGATAGCAGTCAGTAGAGCATTTTAGAACATTTCTGGGAATGTTGCTAAAATGTTTATTTCATATATATATATATATATATCATATTTTTCTCTCTTTTTTTGCCATATAAGAAAAATTATTTTAAATGTAAAATTAGTGGCAGTGGTAGGTATTCTGTAGAAGGACAACACTGGGTGCACTGATATTATCTTTACAATAATTTGAGGCTGTAAAAACTATTTACAAGAGTTTTTAACTATGTAAAAACTATCCCCTGTGAATTCACTTTAACATTTTGTACCCATTTAATTTTGTTTTAAATCTGTAACTGTAGCCTGTCTCTGGTTACCTGTGTAGGAAGAAGAAATTGACTAACGAGTCAATCAAAGAATATATAGACAAATAGATTCCTCTTTTCTTTCAAATTAAATATGCTCACTTGTTATCTTGTTATGTTACAGTGTTATGTTATGTTATAGTGTTCTATTTCTTGAAAAAAAAAATCATTCAGCAAGATGTCAGTTTTTAAAGTTCTTTGAGATGTGATTCAAGCAAGAACTGAAGGACATGAAAAGGATGTCAGAAAGCCCTAAAATTTAACTATAACAAAAGAACCTACCAAATTAGTTGATGGAATAATCTTCTATTAAATCAAATCTGTCATCAGCCGTAAGTAGACATATTCACATAACCAGGTGATAACATCAAACGGCAAGGGTTTTATTCTTCAGTGTTTACACCAGCATGGTATAGGGTATACAAGGCTCACAAGATGAAAAAAAACAGCTTCAAGGGAAATAAAAATAATAGTTGCCTTAAGTGACTCTTAAAACTGTTTAGTACGCCTAATATTTCTTCTGTATTTAGTTGAACTTTTTTCTGTACTATAGAAACATTATCTTTTTTGCCGTTTTTATTTTGAGAGGGGAATAGGTAATGAAATATGTAGATTTTTATTCTATATAGACATCTGATTTTCAAGAAAACCAATATAAAATTTTAATAATTTATTTTTTTGCCATGATGTAGCAGCTTATTTTATATTTATGTAATTTTTGAAATGTAAATATAATCTTTAGTGTCTTTGTAACAAAAGGGAATCAGAGTTTGCGTATGCTATGAAAGTAGCTGCTGATTTATGCAGCTAAGCCAAGAAAATGCTAAAAAATCTAGACTTTTTTCCTTAATAACATAAATCAAAATTATTCATCAATTTGAGTAAAAGGAAACATTGCTTTTGTTTAATTAAAGTATATGCTATTTAAATCCCACTTTAAAACTTTGTTGAATTTATATCAAATAAAAAAATGTTTTTGAAATCTGAATAATTTTTAATTAAAGAAAATGGACAAGACTCATTTAATTGATATGTGAAAATAATTTGAACATAAATGATTAATTTATATAAAAATGATTTTGAGAAATGTTTCAATAGATCATAGATACATGTATCCTTGTTGTTGTTGTTCAGTTGCTAAGTGTCTTGTCTGACTCTGACCCCATGGACTGCAGCACATGTATCTTAATATTGACTAAATATGCCTTCCTGATTTTGTGTAAACTTAATTTGCTTCTCATTTATTAACATTAAAAAACCTCTGCTGCTGCTGCTGCTGCTAAGTCGCTTCAGTCGTGTCTGACTCTGTGCGACCCCACAGAAGGCAGCCCACCAAGCTCCCCCGTCCCTGGGATTCTCCGGGCAAGAAACCTCTACTTCCATCCAAATTTTCATTTACAATGAGAAGTAAAGAGATCTAATTCAAAATGATTTGTTTGGACACAAATGACTTTTTAATAAACAGAAGTAGAGTGGAATATAAACCATTTGGCAATGGTCATTTGAGATATACATTGTTTCCATAACTTAATATTTTATGTTTTTTGAATTAATAAATATGCTGCATGGATATCATCATTATCAGTGACCTCATGAAAGTAGTTACATTAACCTATTTAATATATTTTTTATTTCCTGATTCCAATCTATGCCTTACCAACATGAAATTAAGATATGCTGATAATGCTTTTGGTACTTCTTCTATCCCTTATCTAATTTCAAAGTGATCCATTTTTACCATCTTTTAAAATTTGAAAACACTTTTGGAACCACCATAGCATTTGGATTTATAGGAAAGAGATAAATTATATTTATTCTGATTAATAAAGCCATTATTAAAATTGCAAATTCATCAGAGAAACAGCTTTTGTTACTGTATTTATACAAGTGAAATACAAAATATCTTAATTTTTTTATATGTCTTTGAGGTAAATACCTTAAAGATGTTCAGACTTTTTATTATGATAAACTCCAGATGATTTCCTAAGGCATGCACTGAAATGAATTCAAATTTTAGCAAGAAGTAAAGGAACAACAATGTTAAAGAAAGGGACCAGACATTTGAGAAATTTTCTGGAAATGCAGGAAACCCACTACCATTTATTTATGTTGTTTAAGAGTTTCATCAGTAATGTCTAACTTGCCTATTGTCCTATGTACAAGAATCATTTAAAGTGGTTCCTTATAATTTTTTTTTAATTTTGATGTAGAATTTACAGTAAAATTTTCTGGATTTGGCTGAGTTGCTGTATCACGTACACCTCCTCAGGTTGTATGGCTTAGGTGTAGTTTTGTTCTTATTTCTGTAGTTATTGTCTAATATCTTAATAGTAATTAACAAACACTGAGCACTTAATATAAACCAGACAATGAAGTAAGAATTTTTATGCACTCCCTCATTTAAAATTAGCAGCTCCATAAACTTTTATCCCTATTCTACATATGGTGAATCACTTAACTAATAAGTGTTAGAACCAGCTATAAACTCTGTTCTGTCTAAATTCAGTGCCTTAGCACTCAATAGATTATAGAACTCAAGTCCTTTATTCACTTTCCGAGTAAAATCTAGCTAACGTGCTCTGCAAATTATCCTAATGTCACCTATAAAACATCCCTGTCTCTCACTTCTGTGTACCTCTGCTACAACAAAACTCAGCTGCGCAGACCCTGTACTTGTTTTTTGTTCTTTGCTCTTGTCTAACATTGCAATATCTTTTTATTAACATGTTCTTCTGTCTCTGGACCCAGCCCTAAGTTGATCCTTCTCACATTGCTAACAAAATTACTACTCCTTTACTATTTATCCATATTCATTTTCTCCATACTTCAATTCACCAGAGAACCACTAGACTCTTTTTCCTAACTTTAGAGCTTTGGTGATACAACTCTGCATTGGGAGGAAAATGCAACCTTAACATATTCTCTATTGCATATAGTTTAAGTCCAAAGCATGTTGAAGCCAGACTTCCCTGGTGGTCCAGTGGTTAAGATTTCATGTTTCCTCTGCAGAGGGCACTATCTTAGAATGTAAGACATTATAGTACTTTGGGTTTGCTCCCTGGTCAGGGAAGTTCTACATGCCACAGGGTATAGCCAATGATAATAATAACAACAATAACGCACAATGTTGAATCTATTGCCTTCAGCAGGCTTAACTCCTAAGACTGATCTGTACACATACTATGGTCCAGTTAAGGGAACCTGAGTAGTCCCTATCCAGACTAACAATTTTTCAATTTTAGATGGAGTGAAAGTGAGAGAAATTTAGTAGAAAACATAATTCGAGTGTTTCTCTTTTCCCAGGATCATGATACATGGTGGAATCCCTTCTCATGAGCTGTAGCTCCCAGTTAGCCCCACCATCATTGAGGGTAAATAACTCACATGCTCATAACCATTCTCTCTATCACATCCAGTACAATATTTAATTAATTACATAAGATATTCAATACTTTATTATAAAATAGGCTTTGTGTTAGATGATGTTGCCCAACTGTGGTCAAAGTTAAGTGTTCTGAGTCCTTTTAAGTTCAGCTGGCTCAGACAGTAAAGAATCTGCCTGCAAAGCAGAAGACTTGGGTTCGATCTCTTCGTTAAGAAGAGCCCCAGGAGAAGGGAATGGCTACCCACTCCAATATTCTTGCCTGGGGAATCTTGCCTGGATGACGGTGAACAGAGGAGCCTTGTGGGCCACAGCCCATGAGATCGTAAAGAGTAGGACATGATAAGCAACTGACATTTTCCTTCTCACAGATTAAGCTACACTTTTTGGTAGGTTAGGGCTAGTCAATTCATTTTGACTTCATTTACTTCCATAAACACATTGTAAGTTAAAAGAATCTGTATTTATAGTTTCCATGTAACTATTCGGGTTGTCTAAAATGCTCTTTCTGATCCTGATTTGGATCCTCTTAAGTTATACCAATCTCCTGGCCAAACTCAAACACTCTCTAATTCATGCAATTTTTTTTATTCCTTTGTCATTTATGATGGCATTCTCCTCAAAATTTACATCTTGTTTTTTTTTTCCCATGGTGGCATTTGTTTTTATTAGAATACCCCATTTGGTAAGAGCTTTCCTAAGCCAGCACAGAGACTGGGTAGCCTCCTAGGGTCCCACAGCTTTCATCTTATCTTCCACTCTCTTTTGAGACTGGAGGGCAGGGGTGGGGGTGGTGTCAGGCAGTCTCCAAAGTGCCTGCTTCTGGACCCCCAAGAGAGTTCACATTGCCAGCAACATATCCCTGGACACATCAGGGGTATACCATAGGGCCTAAGGATCAAGGTAGTTTTTGAAGGCATTCCTGTTTGTATGGCTTCATGATGGAACCAAGGAGGCTCTCACAGACTCCCACATGATCCTTCACTCTGGTTGAGAGCAGGCAGGATCCAGGAGAAGGTGGCCAAAGGTTAAGGGAGAAGAGATGGCATTGAGATACCCTTGGGAGTCTGGAAAGCACCTGGATTTCTGGGGAAGGGAGAGTCATGGAAGCCCCACTCAGTTATTTTTTGGTTTGAGGGATGTCATATTTTCTCTTGCTGGAGTACCATGACTGCAGGGGGATGCCCACTGAAGGCAGAGTCTTGACCCAAAAAGCTACGCAGTCCAGGAAATGGGGGGAAAAATCTACAATTCAACTATGCTGAGCCAGGATTCCTCCCCGTTCAGGTGCACTGGTAAAGTCCATCACTATGGGCCTATTCTCTTGGGCCAGGTAAGGAATAGTTGCTGAGGTGAAGCTGAAATAACAAGCCTTGAGAGGATGCAGGGCCACAATGTGAGAGACACTGTTAGCAGGAGTAACCCAGTCCCATTTAATGCTGATTATTCCCGAGACAATGCTGAAGTCTTCTGGAAGGAAGGAATCATCAGGCAAGTCCACATCTCATGTAGCACTTGATTCAACACTGTAGATATTGTACTGAAAGGTCAGGTCTCCCCTTCCACAGCACATCTGTTCAACAGTGATTTCGAGGCCAAAGCCTGGCTACTTTGTCTGCTTGTGTAATGGCAAATAGAACGAACACCACAAACTCCAGCAGCCTCAGCATACACACTCCATCCCCAATCCCCCAAGACTTTTGGGAGCTGCCAAAATCACAAGCAGTATGTACTTCTTGTTAAAGGCATTCAGCCTCACAGCAAGTTTATTTATTTATTTCATGTGATTGTATTAAACTTCAGCTATTCACTTGATGGACACTATGCTATGTTCCAATAGGAAACTAAGGCTAGATTTTGTTTCATTTATACATACGTATGGAACTAGAGTTAATAAAAGTTACATTGTCTTAAAAATGTTATTGGAATGTAGTTGATTTATGATGCTTTGTTAGTATCAGGTGTACAGAAAGTGATTCAGTTATACATATACATGTATCAATTAATTTTCATACTCTCTCTATATAAGGTATCACCAAACATTGAGTAGGTTTCCCTGTGCTATAGAGTAGATCCTTGTTAATTATCTATTTTTATATAGTAGTGTGTGTATGTTCATTCCAAGCTCCTCCTTTCCCCTTTGGTACCATATATATATATTTTTTCCAAATCTGTGATTCTGTTTCTGTTTTGTAAATATGCTTATGTATTATTTTTTTAATAGTTTTTAAAAAGCACTCATACTTTGAAACTGTAAGAACATAGATTCAAATTTAGTGAATCACACTTACTGCAGAGTGATTCTAAGCACATTAGTTTGCTAGAGGCTCTTCCTGCCCTCGTATTAGGTCTCAATTTTGCTAAGTTTTTTCACTTACTAACTGGTGAGGTGAAGCAGCTGACAGAGGCTAAGACCAATAGATGCCCGAATTCTCTCTGGCCACAATATTTAATTCAAACATGGGCATGTAACCCACTCAGAACCCATCCATTTTGCTGGGGCTTTTGAGAAAGAGACTTCTGGTTTTTGTGTACATTTGTCTAGAGGATCTAGAGCTAGAATAGCTATTATTACACCACACGAAGCTTAGACTTGAAACAAAGAGAGAAGATGCAAAACCAATAGATCAAGGGGAAAAAAATGAGTTATGATTACATTCAATTCAGTTCAGTTCAGTGCAGTCGCTCAGTCATGTCTGACTCTTTGCGACCCCATGAATTGCAGCACGCCAGGCCTCCCTGTCCATCACCAACTCCCAGAGTTCACTCAGACTCATGTCCATCAAGTCAGTGATGCCATCCAGCCATCTCATCCTCTGTCATCCCCTTCTCCTCCTGCCCCCAATCCCTCCCAGCATCACAGTCTTTTCCAATGAGTCAGCTCTTCGCATGAGGTAGCCAAAGTACTGGAGTTTCAGCTTTAACATCATTCCTTCCAAAGAACATCCAGGGTTGATCTCCTTCAGAATGGATTGGTTGGATCTCCTTGCAGTCCAAGGGACTCTCAAGAGTCTTCTCCAACACCACAGTTCAAAAGCATCAATTTTTCAGCACTCAACTTTGTTCACAGTCCAACTCTCACATTCATACATGACCACTGGAAAAACCATGGCCTTGACTAGTCAGACCTTGGTTGGCAAAGTAATATCTCTGCTTTTCAATATGCTGTCTAGGTTGGTCATAACTTTCGTCCCAAGGAGTAAGCGTCTTTTAATTTCATGGCTGCAATCACCATCTGCAGTGATTTTGGAGCCCAAAAAAATAAAGTCTGCCACTGTTTCTACTGTTTCCCTATCTATTTCCCATGAAGTGATGGGACCAGATGCCATGAGTTTCGTTTTCTGAATGTTGCACTTTAAGCCAACTTTTTCACTCTCCTCTTTCACTTTCATCAAGAGGCTCTTTTATTCTTCTTCACTTTCTTCCATAAGGGTGGTGTCATCTGCATATCTGAGGTTATTGATATTTCTCCCAGCAAGCTTGATTCCAGCTTGTGCTTCTTCCAGCCCAGCGTTTCTCATGATGTACTCTGCATAGAAGTTAAATAAGCAGGGTGACAATATATAGCCTTGATGTACTCCTTTTCCTATCTGGAACCAGTCTGTTGTTCCATGTCCAGTTCTAACTGTTGCTTCCTGACCTGCATATAGGTTTCTCAAGAGGCAGGTCAGTTGTTCTGGTATTCCCATCTCTTTCAGAATTTTCCACAGTTTATTGTGATCCACACAGTCAAAGGCTTTGGCATAGTCAATAAAGCATGAATAGATGTTTTTCTGGAACTCTCTTGGTTTTTCGATGATCCAGTGAATGTAGGCAATTCGATTTCTGGTTCTTCTGCCTTTTCTAAAACCAGCTTGAACATCAAGAAGTTCACTGTTCATGTATTGCTGAAACCTGGCTTGGAGAATTTTGAGCATTATTTTACTAGCATGAGATGAATGATTACATTACTGTAGAGCAAATTTCAGCTATATTTGAGCTTGTTCCAGAATTTCCTCTATGAAAGCGCTCCTTTTTTTTTTTTTAATTTAAGATATTTATATTGGATATCCTATTATTTAAAAATGAAAGTCTAATATTGGGTTTCCTTATGTCTAAAATACACAGATTTCCTGCTTCACACTATTTTGTTGATTGTAGGATTTTACGTAGTTCCTGGCACATAGTAAGTGATAAATAAATGCTGCTTCTTTTTCCCTTGGGATGATTTTTTTCTTTTTTTTTTGGTCATATTGTCTCCTAAAGTAGTTACATTAATGAACACTCAGTAAATGTTTGTTGTTAAAAAATGCTGCACTTAGTAATGTTTCTTTGGCATGGTTATTCCTCATAAAAGAAAAAATGTGCCCAGTTTGTAGCTTGCTGATAACTTCCCCTTGGCTTTAGGTGCTGTGGAAGAAGAGAGTAAACACTTATCAGTTACTTGTGTAACATTGTATGGAGACAGATCAGTTGAAGATTTTTTGATTACTTGAGACAGCTCAAGGGTAACAGCAAACCTATAAGACTGCCATCTAAGAATTTTTCTCAGAGTTCCTTAGTTTATGGCAGTTATAAATAGGGCAATTCACTTATTCAGTCTTGGGTTCCATCTCTACAGCTTGCACAAATCCTCATCTTCTCTAAGTGCTATGAAGAGAAAACTCACTAGGACCTTTCTTAAAGGGAAGCCTTTATATTATTTAGGATTTGACTAAAACACGTGATTGAAGAAACCTTCAACGCGGGACACACTGTCATTATTCTAAGGTCTAAAGAATCTTTTTTTGTTTTCTTCTCTCTCATGTAGATTTCATTATAAATCTAATAGATTGTTTGTTTGAGAATTATGTCTTTCATGCCATTCTGAAAATCCTCTAGAGACATTTACTCAATACATTTTTTGGTTCAAAGTGTGCATATTGGAGTTGATATTTCATTAGAAATATCATTAATTAGAAATATTTCATTGATATTTCATTAGATTCATCAGTTTTAATTTAGCATCAATGTAGTATACAGCAATGTTGAATAACTGATAAGATTTATAAGTAAATTAGAACACTACCTACTCCATGACTAATATTTTTCAAAAAAGAGTAATTCTTTTTTTTTAATGAAATTTATCAAATTGTAACACAAAGAAGAACAAAGTCATCTGCAGTTGACTTTTAGTATATTTAGTAATTGACTTATAAAACTCAGGAAGACTTGTTTATTTGTTTATTTTAATATTGGTGCTGTAGAGAGAGTAAATCATGTTCTTTAGCAAACAGGAAATAGAGGCTCAAAACCAAGAATAGTTTGTTGTTTTTTGTTTTTGTGTTTCTTTTTTTTCTTGTCAGTCATGAGCAATGATGCTTTACACAACTGCTGTGAGCTTTGTTGAGAGTCTTATCTTTGGTCAAAAAAATTTAGAGGAAAACTATTCTGTAACAAAGATCGTATGGAAGAATTCTTGATAAATACTTGTCAAATGGATTACTGGGGAATTTTTGAAATGTTACTATCAAAGTAGTCAAGATAAATCTACATGCTTATTATGTAATGACTACCAAGCAGGCAAAGGCTTGAATATTCTCAAAATGTAATCCTCAGTTGACTAGGAATATCAGTATGTCCCCCAAACAAGTTAAAAAAAAAGAGCTCCCACAATTATTTCTGTTAGGATCAATATGCACCACTGTAAATGTCAATCCTATAGTGTAAGACATCTCAGGCCCTTTAAAATAAAACACTACTAGTGGTTGAAATCACAGCCATGATAGAGACCTTCATTTCCTCAAGGCTGAAAGGAAAATGCGGTAAAGGCAACAATCTACAAAATAAGAAGACATCAAGATGTGACACCTGGCAGGTCCTGAAGGAGGTCAGTATTTTGAACAGAATGAACAAATCACCAGCATAGAAGGACGTTCATTAGAAAACTCAGAACAGCTTGAGAAAAACAAGACAGAACCCATTCTGTTTGTAAATGAGATTGTCAGAGACTTTCTGTGGGTGGAAGGAGAAAGAAAACAAATACATTATCAAGAAGCCAGATATGCAATCACGCTTGCTGTGTTCTCTGCAGAACAACGGAAGGAACAAAGATCTGTATGTTGGTGAATTCCTTGCAAAGTCAGTAATGACATGCTCATTTGCAGGGTGTTCTCTGGAACATTTAGCTGTTCTTTTTGCTACTTAAAAAGGAAAAAATAAAATAAAAAGTAGCCTTGTCAATGTGAGATGACATGCTGAGTCACCTTATTCTTTGCCAAGACAAATAATATGAGCAGATACTGTACTGTTCGGCATTATCTGTATCTGTCAGGACCTGGAGCTTCTGAAAATGGCAATAATCCATCTTTAATCACTTGTAGAACATATGTCAGAATCAACTCATTCTGGCCATTTCTTTGAGAACTTTCCTGACACAAGTCTTAGGTGCACAAAAGGATAGCTCTACAACTCAGTGCATGTCTAAATTAATTTTTGATTAATACAAACTTGAAAGTGTCAATTGGTTTCAATTACCCTGTGGGTACATATGTTTTACATAGCTCGGCTATGTGTGCATTAAATAATCAAGGCTTCTGTTAAGCAGATGTACATAGGCTGTCACATGTTCTAACGGATTGGTGCCTCTGTGCTATTAGTTGTCATATAGTTTTTAAATCACTTGACAAATAATTGAACTTTATTAAACATTTAATTTTGCAAGGCAATGTTTCATCCTTCATATGCTTTCTCAATGTTATGCTGCTATTAAATTTTGGAACTAGGTTGTGTATGGACACAGTTTTGTTTGAATGCTGAGTCTGAGTGTTTTTGAACACTTGGTTCTGCTGGCTGATGACACTCCATGCCCCCTACCCACCCACTCCCCCAACACACATATATACACACTAGCCTCTATTTACAATTTGCCTTTACTTACTCCTAATCTCTTCTTGTTCCATTTTGTGGAGAGATGCTGAACTATTATTTGTATTTTAGATACATTTCTGATACTTGTTTTATGGGACATTTTTGTAGACATGTTCTTTGTTAATCCATAAAAATATAGCATATTATAATATAGGGAGAAAGAAAACAAATACATTTCAAGATATCCAGATATGTAATCATTCTTGCTGTGTTCTCTGCAAAATAAAAAAGAGGGGATTTTGAATCAATTAATTGAATTATGCTTAATCAACTAAATTATGTTGATTATAATGTGTATTTAACACTTAAATCACTTCCAGTAGAAAACAAGCCTGCTCATTCCCTATTTTCATCATCATTTGAGAGATTCCTTCATAGTTGCCAGTCTGTTAAATACTCTGTGATCAATATTTGTCCTCACTATGAAATGTTACTGAGATAAGCCTTAGAAAGGATACATTTCAAGTATGAGAGAAAGGAATTACTTAACAAAATCTGTTTTGTAGTAACAAAACAGATTTTTGTTTCTAATCTATTTATCAGAGTAGACTGTTTATCTCTTTCAAAGCATTGCTTTCTATATGATAATTAACTGTTCTGTAAAAAATTCAAGCATCTGGAGTATAGTAATTAATTCATAATGTAGATCCATCAATTTAATTTTACTTTTGAAACTTAGTCCAGTAATGATATATTTTAATTCAATTCACTTATCTTTTGTTCATTTACATTTATGAATTGCAGAACTGAAAAATAACCTCTGGTGTTAGTTAGACATTTATGAATTTTTTTCATAGGACTTTGTAAAAGTATCATTCTATAGCTATATACAATGCTAACTGGGCAGCCTATTTTCTTTATCATCAACAAGAAATAAAAGGGCAATTAGAAGACTCCATATGAAAGATTTTAGATAAAGTATTTTGTTGAATTGTATATTCATTTTCACCACCAATGCAATCAGTGCAATGAGCTGCTCACTTATTTCAAAGTTGCGGTTTTTATTTTCTCTCTGGTACATTATGAACATAAGAGATTAAAAAATAAATAAATAAATAGAGACTTTGGCCCATTTAAAGGCAAATATGAAAAATCTCAGAGACTTCTAGGCAGGAAATTACCTCAGATACCTTGACATTATCCCACTTTTATAAACAGCGATTTGAGTTAAATTCCCTTACATCCACAGACCTCTACCAACATTTTTCTGCACCTTCCTTGCCTCTAATGAAACTTCATTCTCATTGAGGCATCGTTTGCACATGTACCTGGCATTCTCATTCTGAGCAGCCTTGATGTGCTAGGGTCTTGGAGGAAGCTATTTGCCTTCACTATCATTGGTCTTAATTCAACATGAGAAAAACAAAAGCCCCCCATTTAGCAATGTATAATCCTCCATCTCAATTCCACCCCTTTAAGCTTGTCTTATTTGTTGTTATCTCACAGCATCTAAGCTCAGCCTCAGCAATAACTCCTCTGGAGGCCAAATCTTGCAGAGTGATTTCTGCTTCCATGTGGACAGCTCACCCTCCATGTCACTCCCCAGTTTCACAAGATCAACACAAGCTCTAAATTCTGGTTTCAAAAATATATATTCTTATTTGTCTAATTGTCTCAATTACTATATTGCATTTAGAACCAAGTCAATGCTTCCAAGGTAGTAATAATCCTCATTAACTTTAAAAGAAATTATCATTGGCTTATGTCCTTTTGTGATCTAGTTCTTTTCAATTTTTTTCTTTTCACCCTTGCTAGCCGCTACTTCCTAATATTCATCTTGTGCTTTAGACACTCTGCTCACTAGGCTTCTACTATGCTAGACTTTCTTATGTGTCACTGTCTCTACACCTAATCTCCTCTGTTAAATTTATTCCAGCCCCTCAAAATTATACTTTCATAGAATTCCATGAAAGTTTTATGATAGCAGAATGATTTTTCAAAAATCCTTTGTTCACATATTTGTCTTCACCATCAGAGTCAGGTGCTGAGAAACAGAATCATTGTCTGTTATTGTATTCCTACTCCAACACTGAGCTCATTGCCTGGCACATGGTGTCAATTCAGAATGCTCTAAGGGAAGGATTGAATTTAATTAATAGAAGTTATTTGAAACTATTTCAGGAACTTTCTGCTACAAGACTGAAATTACTCAGGAAAAGCTTTTACTTTATTTCTGTCTCAAGTAAGAGTTAATCCTTCTAATTATTTAAGAAAGAGTAAAATGTCCCAATTCTTTGACAGGCTCAATCTGATCATCTGTAGGCAAAGATAGGATGAGATGGAGAGAGTTGATAGAGAAAACTTTAACACATATGTTTTAATGAGGACTGACCCTCAAGTCTTCCAAACCTAGTAAAATAGCTTAATATATAAACATAGTCTGATGCATTATGGTAAGTGCTATAATAGATGTAACATCAAGACATTTCTAAGAGAAAGATAGGATGCAGCCATTTTGGAGAAGTCAGGGAAGAAGTAGCAGTAGCAGTAATGTGTACAGTGGATTTTGAAGAAATACCAGAGTGTAAAGCTTGTGACGTGAAAATGCTGGTGGATAGTTTGCCTAGAAAATTGAACATGAGCTCACCCCTTCTCTAGGAACCATTAAAAAATGCTTGGTTTCTGACACCAGACAAGCAGACAATAGCCAAAATCACCTAAAGACTTGGAAGAATGTGGGAAAGAATACAGATCCCTTGAGAATGAAAAGCAGAAATGGAAGAAAGGAATTTTCTAGATCTTTATCATATGTAAAGGGGTATCATGAACACTTTCATGTTCTTATGGGGACCTGAGGGGCTGGTAGTACTGCCGTTTCAACTAGGAGCATTCTGCTGTGTGTCCTCTGTATCAAGTTTTGACCCCATACAGATGTGTTCTTAAGCCTTTGCCTTCCTTTGACAAGTAAACATCTTTTCGTTTGCATTTGTTGTAGAATTTCTCTTAATCATGATTACCTTGAGACCATAACAAAAAGTTGAATCTTACTAAATTGTCAGCCAAACGAGGGGAAATTCATGAGGGAGGTTGTTATAGACAGATGAAAGAGCATGTGCAGAAGCGCATGTAGCTGACACAACATGGAAGACCTATTTTACATTTAGAAAAAACACACTTTAAAAAGCTTTCCTGACTCTTTTGAGAAAGTCCAGTTTTTTCCTGTATGAAAAGTGAAAGTGAAGTCGTTCAGTCATGTCTGACTTTTTGCGACCCCATGGAGAATGTCGCCTACCAGGCTCCTCCGTCCATGGGATTTTCCAGGCAAGAATACTGGAGTGGGTTGCCATTTCCTTCTCCAGGAAATCTTCCCAGCCCAGGGATTTAACCTGGGTCTCCCACACTGTAGGCAGACACTTTATCATCTAGCCACCAGGGAAGTCATTAGGCTCACACATGCACCATGGGTAGACATGCACCATGATCAGAAATACACCATGGGCAAATAGACACCATGAACAGATATGCAATGGACAAACAGACACAAAGGATGGGCATAGGCACAATGGATGGACATAGACACCACAGACACAATGGATAGACAGAGATATCACGATCAGATATATATCATGGGCAAATAGCTCTCCCAGGCCTGCCTAGCTGTCTCCCCATTTGTTCTCACAAGTGTTTCTCCTAATATAAATTTCTTGCACAATGTTTCATATGGATTGCAGCCCACCAGGCTCCTCTGTCCACGAGATATTCCAGGCAATTGGGTCACCATTTCCTTCTCCAGGGGATCTTCCACCCCAGGGATCAAACCTGAGTCTCCTGCACTGCAGGCAGATTCTTTACCGACTGAGCTACAAGGGAAGCCTTTATTCTGCATGGTAGAAGTATAAAGTATTGTATTCACTGACCAATTTGCATAGCATTTCTGAGAGTTGCCAGGGAATGGGCTAGTTTTAATTCTTTACTATGAAGACTGAACTTCTTAAATAACAATAATTCATTGCTTTTGTTGAAAATTTGTCATATAATCAGAGGTTATCTTTATGTACAGTTTATATGCATGTGTCTAATTCTGGGTCTTTTGAAAAGTAGATATGAAGCATTGTGCAAGAAATTTATATTAGGAGAAGTACTTATGAGAACAATGGGGAGATAGCCAGGCAGGCCTGGGAGAGCTATTTGCCCATGATATACATCTGATCGTGATATCTCTGTCTATATCCATTGTGTCTGTTTGTCCATGGTGTATTTCTGATTATGCTGCATGTCTACCCATGGTGCATGTGTGAGCCTAACTGAAGAAGAATGGTCTGCAAGAAAATTAGTTTGGGCGAAGCATCTTAGACTACCTTAGAGCCTAAGGAAGATTTAACAATGCCACTGGAAGTCCTGGAGCCAAAACCCCCACTTAGAGATGGCTCACATCAGTAGAAATGAGCCTGATTTACTACTGTAAGGACTATACTCAGGGTTGGCTCACAGAAGCCTGTGAACAACATGATCATTTCACAAAGGCAGCTGTGGAGTTCAAGGCACAGCCGCTGAGACTTCAGTCAGTTAAACTCCCCACAGCAGAAGAACTGATTATTCTCATGTCTGATGTAATTTGTGCAAAATATTAAAGTCAGCTTCTACTATTAAATATTTAGCATTTAACTTAGCAGTTTTCTTATTTCTAGCTAAACTATACATGTACATTTATAAAGTCTACCTACTAGTAAAGCTTGGTTTCCTTAACATGATTTTTGGTAAAGAATGTAAGTCCTTTCAAAAACCACATTTTGCCGAATTCTCTGAGACAGTTGGCAACCATTTTAACTGAGACCTGGGTTTGATTCCTGGGTTGGGAAGATTCCCTGGAGAAGGAAATGGCAATCCACTCCAGTATTCTTGCCTGGAGAATCTGATGGACAGAGGAGCCGGCAGGCTACAGTCTGTGGGGTTGCAAGAGTTGGACACTACTTAGCAACTAAAGTACTACCAGAGACCATTAGGTAACTGACTAAATAATATAAAAGTTTATTTTCCAGTCACTCATAGCCAGAGATCAAAGAAAGTATGATTGCTTAATTCTATTCTATTCAACGGAGAAGGCAATGGCACCCCACTCCAGTACTCTTGCCTGGAAAATTCCATGGATGGAGGAGCCTGGTAGGCTGCAGTCCATGGGGTCGCTGAGAGTTGGACACAACTCAGTGACTTCACTTTCACTTTTCACTTTCATGCATTGGAGAAGGAAATGGCAACCCACTCCAGTGTGTCCTCAAACTTGAAGAGCAAAGGTGAATGTCATAGAAATGAACTTGGACTAATTTCTGTGCTAAAAATATCCACCTTAATACTGACTACAAGGTTCTGCCTTTCCTTCAAGACCCACATCGAACTGTGCCTGTTAGTTCTAAGGAATTTTTCCAAATTTTTACTGGTCTATCCCCTAACTGTATTTCTGTGCATGTCCTAAATTCTCAAAACTGATTATGATTACAGCAGTTAAAGCTACATTACCTTTTTTTTTCATATCAGAGGATTTTGTTTATCCTTACACTCTCCCTAGATATTAAGCTTCTTGAAGTAAGCTAGTAGAACTTGTAAAACCATTCACTTTATGCAATACCTAACAGATAATGGTTATTAAATAAATGTTATATGAACAGAATTACTATAAATAGTTAACTCATCTTAGTAAGTTGAATCTCTGCATATAGTGAAGAACATGAAGATATACAAATGTTTCTAAGTTATACAAAAAGTAATATTAAGCAAATATAGATTGATATACTAGCTAGAAAATAGGGTATTTTTTTTTCCTTTAAGTACTTTTTCTGGCACCTTTTGATGGTTTATAATCTTAAACACTCCAAAATAGTTAATAGTTTTTTTCCGTCTATGTGCCAATACATCAGTTCAGTTCAGTTCAGTTCAGTCGCTCAGTCGTGTCCAACTCTTTGCGACCCCATGAATTGCAGCACGCCAGGCCTCCCTGTCCATCATGAACTCCCGGAGCTCATTCAGATTCATGACCATCGAGTCAGTGATGCCATCCAGCCATCTCATCCTTTGTCATCCCCTTCTCCTCCTGCCCCCAAAACCTCCTAGCATCAGGGTCTTTTCCAATGAGTCAGCTCTTAGTATGAAGTGGCCAAAGTATTGGAGTTTCAGCTTATAGAGGGTAAAAAATGCCAGGGACAGGGAAGGACAAGGAAGCCTAGTGTGCTGCAGTCCAGGGGGTCACAAAGAGTTGTACATGACTGAGCAACTAGGTAACAACAACTAATTTAAAAAAAATTTTTTTTAATTATTTCCCTACATACAGGCCCAGGAGTGGTATCTTAAGGTAGGTGTACTTTTAGTTTTTTTCCTTTTTCTTTTTTATTTAAGGAGCCTCCATACTGTTCTCCATGGTGGCTTTACCAACATACATTCCCACAAACAATATAGGAAGGTTCTCTTCTCTCCACACCATCTCCAGCATTTGTTATTTATAGACGTTTTAATGATGGCCATTCTGATGTGTGGGGTGATAGCTCATGGTAGTTTTGATTTGTATTTCTCCAATAATTAGTGATATTAATTAATATTAATATATTAATTGAGATTAATATTGAGCATATTTTCAAAACAGAAATAGACCCACAGACATAGATAACAAACTTTTGGATACCAAAGAGGAAAGAAGGGTGACAGAGTAAATTACAATTTGTGGATTAACACATATTCACTACTATATATAAAATAGGTAATCAACAAAGACTTATTGTAGAGTACAAAAAATTATACTCAACACTTAGTGATAACCTGTAAAAGAAAAGAGTCTGAGGAATAGATACATATGCGTATGGTTGGATCACTTGGCTGTACACCTATAGCTAATACAACATCATAGATCAGCTATACTTCAAAAAATAAAAATAAAGTGCAGCCAATCTTCTAAAACATATCTCCCACAGTAGTTTTAAGCTTTGCCTGTTAACATCCCTTTCCTGAGAGAGGAGCAGAATAGAATTTAAGAACAGAGGCTCCAGTCCAATCTCTTCAATAAGTGAACTGTGTGACTTCAGGTATATCCTTTAATCTCACTGGGTTTCAAGATTTTCATCTGTAAAATGAAGGAATTGAGCCAGATCATCTCCAAAGTCCCTCCAGCTTTAAAGCAAACTCTCAGGTCTTAACACTGACTTAAACCAGAGCCTCATGGTCTGTGCTCCTCTTCTCTCTAATGCTTTGTGGTCACCATGCAGTCCTATATAGATAAAAGGACTACCAAGTGTTAATCATTCTCTCAAAGGGGACAAATGTTCTTTGAAATAAGGACTTCCTCAGCAATGAATAGCTGTTAAGATGTAATACATAATTATCCAAATCTGTGGTACTGGTAAGTTCAGTTCAGTCGCTCAGTCGTGTCTGACTCTTTGCGACTCCATGAATCGCAGCACACCAGGCCTCCCTGTCCATCACCAACTCCCGGAGTTCACTCAGACTTACGTCCATCGAGTCAGTGATGCCATCCAGCCATCTCATCCTCTGTCGTCCCCTTCTCCTCCTGCCCCCAATCCCTCCCAGCATCAGTCTTTTCCAATGAGTCAACTCTTCACATGAGGTGGCCAAAGTACTGGAGTTACAGCTTTAGCATCATTCCTTCCAAAGAAATCCCAGGACTGATCTCCTTCAGAATGGACTGGTTGGATCTCCTTGCAGTCCAAGGGACTCTCAAGAGTCTTCTCCAACAACACAGTTCAAAAGCATCAATCCTTCGGCACTCAGCCTTCTTCACAGTCCAACTCTCACATCCACACATGACTACTGGAAAAACCATAGCCTTGACTAGACAGACCTTAGTTGGCAAAATAATGTCTCTGCTTTTGAATATACTATCTAGGTTGGTCATAACTTTTCTTCCGAGGAGTAAGTGTCTTTTAATTTCATGGCTGCACTCACCATCTGCAGTGATTTTGGAGCCCCCCCAAATAAAGTCTGTCACTGTTTCCACTGTTTCCCCATCTATTTTCCATGAAGTGATGGGACCGGATGCCATGATCTTCGTTTTCTGAATGTTGAGCTTTAAGCCAACTTTTTCACTCTCCTCTTTCACTTTCATCAAGAGGCTTTTTAGTTCCTCTTTACTTTCTGTCATAAGGGTGGTGTCATCTGCATATCTGAGGTTATTGATATTTCTCCTGGCAATCTTGATTCCAGCTTATGTCTCTTCCAGTCCAGTTACTGGTAACATACCTCAATTCACCACATTACCAAATACAATTTTAATGACAAATCAACCCTAAACTTATCCTATTTGAGTGACATTAGGCCAGAAGCTGACACACCTCATGATCATTAGATCTGATATTTTTCATAATGTAACAGTACCTAAATATGGAAAACTTAAACATTACTCAAAATAGCAACATTTTATGGTATAAAAATATTTTCTTTCCTAGATATATTTTGTCTATAACTTCAGGGTCTGCTTTTTAAAACTCTACCAACATCATATAATTTTTTTTTTTTAATTTTAAACTGCTCAATATTGAAGCTCATTTGCAGAGTATGTATTTGGAAAAATCCAAAGTAGTGTTTTTGCCCCTTTCTGACTTAACTTCCAATCTCTACCTTTAGAGACAGGATATTTACAAAATCTTATCAACATACTGAGTGCTAGGAAAAAAAAATGGGGAAGAAGCAAGATTCCCTTTCTATAGGAATATAAATAGAGTTAAGATGGGAAAAGAGGAAAATGAAAGCAGTTTTTTAAAATTTAATTTAAAAGTGATGGAGAAAAAGAGGTATAAGAGCTTGTCTTTATATAAAGAAAAATTCAGGCCTCCTACAGACCTTATTCAAGAATTTTTCTCACTGCTTCTCAAAAATAAAACCTTAAGAAGGGTAGACTATTTCCCTTCATGACTTTAAATTATTCATTTCATGCCATATGACTCCAGGAAAGAGCAAGTAAATGTTTTGAATAAATTAACAATCTATTTCCAATGTCAAAATAATTATGCTAAAACTAGTTTAAGAATTAGTCTTGAAAAGTGAGAGTGAAGTCACTCAGTCGTGTCCGACTCTTTGCGACCCCATGGAATTCTCCAGGCAAGAGTACTGGAGTGGGTTGCCATTTCCTTCTCCAGGGGGTCTTCCCGATCCAGGGATCGAACTCACGTATCCCACATTCCAGGCAGACGCTTTAACCTCTGAGCCACCAGGGAAGCCCAAGAATTAGTCTTACTACATGAATAATCTGGGCAATCTTTGGACCTTGGCAAAAGTGTTGTTCTCTCTCCTGAACAACATCTGCATCTGATGATAAACCCTATAAAATACTAGAAAAGGTGAACTCTTGCTTCTTGCCTTGTGTACCTTCAAGTTGACTTTGGTTCAGCTGCCATGTGTCTATGTACAGGAATAAGACATCATATCTGAAGAAGAGGATATTTTCATCATGGCCTGTATCTGGTTAATAATACGAATGGTAGAATGCTCATTTCACTAGTGTCTTAGTCTTGAAAAATTCAAGATAATACTGAATAAAAAAACATGAGACAGAGAATCATTTCACTTCAACAATAGTAGTTTTGAAAATCCAAAAACAGAGTCAATGAAAGCAAATGAAAGGGTTATACACATGATGAAAAGTCTCAGTTAATTATTTCTTTAGATAGCAATTCTGAGATAAAGCATGATCTGTTTGACTAAAAACTATTCTTCACATGATTTTTCAAAGAATTTTTTCGGGAAGTCCTTAAAAAAAGAATATAATACTTTATGTCATACTGAACTCAAAGCTAAACTTTTTATTCATTTTGTACCAGCCAAGGTGTGATCTTAGAAGGAAATTTCCATATAAAGGAAGTGGTGATTACCCCATAGGCCTTTGAAATTTGTTTCCTGTAAAGAAATGGAGTTTTGAGCCTCATCAATTTTTAACACAAAGGAAGTACTTGACATACTGTAGTGAAAAAAAGTTATAGTCCCTTATTATTAATTCACAGATCAGCTGTTCAAGCAAAATTGTTTCTGAATTTATAGCAAACTAAAAGGAGCATAAAAATTATTTCTTCCTTGTGGTCTCCATAGACAGCTTTAACAGGTACTAGGTAATAAGTGCAATATAAATGCCTTTCCAACAGATAAGTGAAGCTGCAGTCGGATTGTAATATGATGCAATGCATTTCAGTCAACAGGTACTTTCCAAGGAGGCACCTGGCTAAGAAGCCATGTGTTTGAAAGCTTATACTCTCCTCTCCAAGAAATAAACGTGTTGCATTATGGTGTGATGTATTTTTACAAAGCAAACTCCTTAAGATGTATTGAAGAATAACATTTAGGCCTCCTGCAGGAAATGCTCACTTTTTTGCCTCCCCTCCCCCACCTTTTTTTTTTTGGCCTACTGAATGCCTGCTTCAAATTGCCTGCTTTTTTTTTTGTGTTGCTTTTTTGGTTACATGGTCAGCTAAATTAACTTGAGAGCAGGCAACACAGGCAACCCTAAGGCCCAATGTAGAAGCTCAGATTCCCTGAGCTATGCTGGGACCTGCATATTTGGCTATTTGCCTAGCCCTCTTGGATGCCTAGCTTCAATTTTTCTGGTGTAACTCCAAACCTAGCTGGTTTCTGGAATAATCTGGCAATATAAACAGGAAAATTTGTTCTGGAGCCTTAAGAGGATTCTCATTAGTATAGGAGGAAAATCTAGTTTTCCTGTTCAGAAATCTTGTGACCCTTTCCTGGTAGTCCAGTGGTTGAGGATCTACCATGCATGAGGAGGAGTGTGTTCAATCCCTGGTTAAGGAACTAAGATCCCTCATGCCACAGGGAAAATTAAGCCCAGATGATGCAGCTACTGAGCCTGCATGCTCCTAAGCCCATGTGCCACAGCTAGAGAATGCATGTACTACAACAAAGAGCCCGCACGCTGAAACTGAGACAAGATACAGATGAATAAATAAACATTCTTATTAAAAAAAAAAAAAACCAGCAATAGCTCTATCAGCAAATATCCTTTATGTTTTGTGCCAAGCAGTCTACTGGGTTCTTTATGTACAATATTTACAGTGCTCTCAATAGTCCTTCAAAGAAGGAATTTATAGATATTGATAGAGAATGAAATATGGGAATTATATACTGCTGACTGAAGGACAGCCTGCTGTAACTGAGCAGAACTTCCCCAAGTAGTTCTTGGATGAGATCACAGAATTCAGGACCAGGTTTCTAATTTCAAGGTTTGGAGACTAATATCTACAAGAACCCAGTGATGATCGGAATTCCAGGAACTACTCAGGTGCACTAAAAGGCATCAAAATTTGAGAAAAATAGAATGTGAAGTTATTGACAACAATAATGTAGCAGGTTTTTGTGAAAAGATACTAATTGAAAAAATATGAGAGAGCAATCAAGACAAGGATTTTATGAAGAGGTAACCGTGAGCTCAAAAATTGAACAGAAAGTCTTCTGACAATTCTGCCATGCAGACCACAGGCAACTGTGGCTCGAGAGAGGAGATGGGTTTAGAGAAGGAGAGCAGATTACATTGTATTCTGAGTGCAACAGAATCCATTAAAAAGAGAAGGGATCAGATGAAACCCTGATTTTCATTGGGGTGATGCCACTGCAGTTGGTGTAGAGGTTATAGTCCCAGAGGACAGGAGTGGAGAACAGTTAGGAAACTAACATAGGAGTTTGATCCAAGGACAGGTCCTTCAGGGCAAAGAGTCCTCAAGGATGTAGTACTAAGGACTGGTCAATATTCAGAAACTTAATCTCTTCCCTTTTTGAGCATATTCTTTTTGTTTTCTTGTACTTTCCTTGCTTTTCCCACTGCATTATTTTTTAGCCTCTAGAATTAAAGAGCAATACAAAAATATATATGTTATAATTAGAAAAATTGTTTCATGTGTATAGGCAAATATATATGATTTAGATGGAAGAACAGAGGGGCTGAATAGAAAAGATATGAAAAATGGGGCCAGTGCTGGAACAGTAATGTATCTTCAGGGCCATCGGTAACAGGCAGATATTGAAGTTTTCTTGTCTGCTCTTCTTTTGAGGGATTATGTGTGTGCCGTGGGTTATCCTGGAAGCTCTGCGTGAAGGAGATTGAAAAGTGATTGAGAGAAGTGTTTGAGAGAAGTTTAGGAAGCTATCTAAAGAATAATGCATGAGATGACAAGTGCCTCTTACATGTAAAGCTCAGTGTTATAGATACAAGGACTGTAGATATGCTGCCTGATGCGTGCCTCTCAAGGAGCTCAGAGCAGAATGAAACAAATATCTCCACTTTATGCATGTTGCTTTTGTAGTGCAAGACAGCTTGTATTCACTGTCACCAACTATGTTGCTTTCTTTTTTTTTCCCCCTACGTTTGAAATGGGACTTCCCTTGTAACTCAGTTGGTAAAGAATCTGCCTGCAATGCAAGAGACCCAGATTTGATCCCTGGGTCAGGGAGATCCCCTGGAGAAGGAAATGGCAACCCACTCCTGTATTCTTGCCTGGAGAATCCTATGGACTGAGGAGCCTGACAGGCTACAGTCCATGGGGTTGCAAGAGCCGGGCACGACTTAGCAACTAAACCACCATATTTGAAATGAGTTTTCCCTGTTCTGCATCTGACCACTGTCTTCCAACACTTGCTTATCTCCTTCTGGAAAACTTTCATAATTTCTGTCAGTCTCTGTGAACTGTCCATTTTCCAATGGAATGTCATGCCTAATTATACCACTTAATACATTACCCTAAAGTAAATAATTCAGGCTTACCTGGTAGCTCAGATGGTAAAGAGTCTGCCTGCAATGCAGGAGACCCAGATTTGATCCCTGAGTCAGGAAGATCCCCTGGAGAAGGAAATGGCAACCCACCTCAGTGTTCTTCCCTGGAAAATCCCATGGACAGAAGAGACTGGGAGACAACAGCCAATGAGGTCGCAAAGAGTTGGACACAGCTGAGCGACTAATGCACAGGAAGTAATTCATGTAGTCATTACTAAGCATTTAATATTTATATGTCAACGATACGGCAGTGAATATATGCAAGACGTCTTTTCATTTGTGTTACGTGAATTAATCCGGTCTTTGAAAAAGTCCTATGAGCAGATGTTATTGCTATTCTCATTTTATTTTATTTATTTTTCTTTTTTTAATGTCAATGACTGGAGACTTTATTTACTTACTTATGTATTTATTACTTACTTAATTATTTTGACCACACCATGCAGTAAGCTAGATCTTAGTTCCCTGACCAGAGATGGAAACCGTGATGACTGCATTGGGAACACAGAGTCTTAACAACTGGATCTCCAGGGAAGCCTCACTATATTCATTTTACAGATAAAGAAAATAAATCACTGATGGCCACACATATAGTACATAGTAGAATCTGTACATGGTAGGTTCCCTGGCATCCAGACCCACATTATTATACACGAAAATTTGGCCTGGGAGTACAAAATGATGCAGGACAAAGGCTAATAGAGTTTTGCAAAGAGAATGCACTGGTCATAGCAAACACCCTCTTCCAATAAGACAAGAGAAGACTCTACACACGGACATCATCAGATGGTCAACAGTGAAATCAGATTGATTATATTCTTTGCAGAAAAGATGGAGAAGCTCTATATAGTCAGAAAAAACATGACCTGGAGTGGAGTGTGACTCAGATCATGAACTCCTTATTGCCAAATTCAAACTTAAATTGAAGAAAGTAGGGAAAACCACTAGACCATTCAGATGTGACCTAAATCAAATCCATTATGATTATACAGTGGAAGTGAGAAATAGATTTAAGGGACTAAATCTGATAGACAGAATGCCTGATGAACTATGGATGGAGGTTCATGACATTTTACAGGAGACAGGGATCAAGACCATCCCCAAGACAAATAAATGCAAAAAAGCAAAATGGCTGTCTGGGGAGGCCTTACAAATAGCTGTGAAAAGAAGAGAAGTGAAAAGAAAAGGAGAAAAGGAGAGATATACCAATTTGAATGCAGAGTCGAAAGAATAGCAAGGAAATAAGAAAGCATTCCTCAGTGATCAAAGCAAAGAAATAGAGGAAAACAACAGAATGGGAGACTAGAGATCTCTTCAAGAAAATTAGAGATACCAAGGGAACATTTTATGCAAAGATGGGCTCAATAAAGGACAGAAATGGTATGGACCTAACAGAAGCAGAAGATATTAAGAAGAGGTGGCAAGAATACACAGAAGAACTATACGAAAAAGATCTTCATGACCCAAATAATCACAACGGTGTGATCACTCACCTAGAGCCAGACATTCTGGAATGTGAAGTCAAGTGTACCGTAGGAAGCATCACTATGAACAAAGCTAGTGGAGCTGATGGAATTCCAGCTGAGGTATTTTTAAATCCTAAAAGATTATGCTGTGAAAGTGCTGCACTCAATATGCCAGCAAATTTTGAAAACTCAACAGGGGCCACAGGACTGGAAAAGGTCAGTTTTCATTCCAATCTCAAAGAAAGGCAATGTCAAAGAATGCTCAAATACCTCACAATTGCACTTATCTCACATGCTAGTAAAGTAATGCTCAAAATTCTCCAAGCCAGGCTTCAGCAATACATTAATTGTGAACTTCCAGATGTTCAACCTGGTTTTAGAAAAGCTGAAGACACCAGAGATCAAATTGCCAACATTCATTGGATCATCAGAAAAGCAAGAGAGTTCCAGAAAAACATCTATCTCTGCTTTATTGACTATGCCAAAACCTTTGACTGTGTGGATCACAATAAACTGTAGAAAATTCTGAAAGAGATGGGAATACCAGACCAACTGACCTGCCTCTTGAGAAATCTATATGCTGGTCAGGAAGCAACAGTTAGAACTGGACATGGAACAATAGACTGGTTCCAAATAGGAAAAGGAGTATGTCAAGGCTGGATATTGTCACCCTGCTTATTTAACTTCTATGCAGAGTACATCATGAGAAACGCTGGGCTGGATGAAGCACAAGCTGGAATGAAGATTGCTGGGAGAAATATCAATAACCTCAGATATGCAGATGACACCACCCTTATGGCAGAAAGTGAAGAAGAACTAAAGAGCCTCTTGATGAAAGTGAAAGAGGAGAGTGAAAAAGTTGGCTTAAATCTCAACATTCAGAAAACTAAGATCATGTCATCCAGTCCCATCACTTCATGGGAAATAGATGGAGAAACAGTGGAAACAGTGGCTGGATTTATATTTTGTGCTCCAAAATCACTGCTGATGGTGACTGCAGCCATGAAATTAAAAGACGCTTACTCTTTGGAAGAAAAGTTATGGCCAACCTAGATAGCATATTAAAAAGAAGAGACATTACTTTGTCAACTAAGGTCTGTCTAGTCAAGGCTTTGATTTTTTCAGTAGTCATGTATGGATGTGAGAATTGAACTATAGATAAAGCTGAGCGCAGAACTGATGTTTTTGAACTGTGGTGTTGGAGAAGACTCTTTATTCTTGCCTCAAGAATTCCACACATTGATGCTGAAGGATTGGCACTGAAAATCTCATTAATAAATAAAGATGTAGAATCAGGCTTAAAGTAAACATAGGCTCAAATTCTTGAATGTACTATGTAGGTACATATTCTCCATATGGCATTTCTAAATATCTGAGTGCTCATTTTTCTGAATAAAGAAATGACCTTGCAGGCTGTCCCTCACTCAGCCAACCGTGTAGACCTTAAATTAAAGAACTATGTCAAAACAAATCAACAGCTGATTCTCTAAAATGCTAGATATTTAACCCTTTTTATGCAACATGCATCTTTTTGAGTAGATAAAAGATAAGGAATTTAATACAAGGCCAAAATTGTGAAGTCAACCTCAGAAAAGATGAATGGACTAGAAAAACCTGTTTAGGGGAAAAAAAAATCATATTTGTTAAAAGTATTTATCTTCTTTTCTCAGGGAAATTATCTAAATTATTGAAATGAATAAACTGTTGATTTATATTTGCATTATTTTAATTTTAATAGATTCTTTTGATATCTGCAGTTACTGTTAATGAGAATTTACTTAGCACCTAGGATATACTAGGTGTAATTTACTTAGCACCTAGGATACACTAGGTGTAATTTACTTAGCACCTAGAATATACTAGGCTTCCCTGGTGGCTCAGCTGGTAAAGAATCCACCTGTGATGCAGAAGACCTGGGTTTGATTCCTGGGTTGGGAAGATCCCCTGGAGAATGTAATGGCTACCCACTCCTGTACTCTGGCTTGGAGAATTCCATGGGCTATATAGTCCAAGGGGTCACAAAGTGCTGGACACGACTGAGCACACAGCAAAAAAAAAAAAAAAAAAGAATAATATATACCAGACTTCATACATGTATTTCTCTAATCTTCACTTATTATACATTATTAGAATATGCAACAAAGAAAACAACCAAAACTGAGATAAAGTAACTTGTTCAAGATCTCACAAGCTATTATTCTGCAGTCACTAAGTCATGTCTGACTCTTTGTGACCCCATGGATTGCAGCAAACCAGGCTCCTCTGTCTTTCTTTATCTACCAGAGTTTTCTCAAATTCATGTCCCTTGAGTCAGTGATGATATCTAACCATCTTATCTTCTGCTGCCTCCTTCTCCTTTAGCCTTCAATCTTTCCCAGCATCAGAGTCGTTTCCAGTGAGTCAGCTCTTCTCATCAGGTAGCCAAAGTATTGGGGCTTCAGCTTCAGAGTCAGTGCTTCCAATGAACATTCAGGGTTGATATCCATTGGAACTGAGTTGTTTGATCTCTGTGCAGTCCAAGAGACTCTCAAGAGTTTATTCTAGCACCACAATTCAAAAATATAAATTCTATGGTAGTTAGCCTTTTTAATGGTTCAACTCTCATATCTGTACATAACTACTGGAAAAACCATAGCTTTGATTATAGGGACCTTTATCAGCAAGTGATATCTCTGCTTTTTTATATGCTGTCTAGGTTACATGGCTGCAGTAAACATTCACAGTGATTCTGAAGTCCAAGAAAATAAAATATGTAACTGTTTCCACTTTTTCCCCTTCTATTTGCTATAAAGTGATGAGACCAGATGCCCCAATCTTTTTTTTTTTTTTTTTAATGTTGAGTTTCAAGTCAGCTTTTTCACTCTCCTCTTTCACCCTCATCAAGAGGCTTTTTTGTTCCTCTTCACTTTCTGCAATGAGTGGTTATCATCTGCATCTCTGAGGTTGTTGATCTTTCCTGGCAATCTTGATTCCAGCTTTTGCTTCATCCTGGCATTTCACATGATGTACTCTGCATATAAGTTAAATAACAGGGTGAAAATCTGCAAAATCTTGTTGTGCTCCTTTCCCATATTGAGTGCAGCACTTTCAAGGCATAATTTTTTAGGATTTGAAATGGCTCAACTGGAATTCCATGACATCTACTAGCTTTGTTAGTAGTGATGCTTCCTAAGGCCCACTTGACTTCACATTCCAGGATGTCTGGTTCTAGGTGAGTGATCACACCATCGTGATTATCTGAGTCGTGAAAATCTTTTTTTGTATAGTTCTTCTGTGTATTCTTGCCACCTCTTCTTAATATCTCCTGCTTCTGTTAGGTCCATACCATTTCTGTCCTTTATTGAGCCCATCTTTGCATAAAATGTTCCCTTGGTATCTTTAATTTTCTTGAAGAGATCTCTAGTCTTTCCCATTCTATTGTTTTTCTCTATTTCTTTGCCTTGATCACTGAAGAAAGCTTTCTTATCTCTCCTTTCTGTTCTTTGGACTCTGCATTCAAATTGGTATAGCTCTCCTTTTCTCCTTTTCTTTTCACTTCTCTTCTTTTCACAGCTATTTGTAAGGCCTCCCCAGACAGCCATTTTGCTTTTTTGCATTTATTTGTCTTGGGGATGGTCTTGATCCCTGTCTCCTGTAAAATGTCATGAACCTCCATCCATAGTTCATCAGGCATTCTGTCTATCAGATCTAGTCCCTTAAATCTATTTCTCACTTCCACTGTATAATCATAATGGATTTGATTTAGGTCACACCTGAATGGTCTAGTGGTTTTCCCCACTTTCTTCAATTTAAGTCTGAATTTGGCAATAATGAGTTCATGATCTGAGCCACACTCTGCTCCAGGTCGTGTTTTTTCTGACTGTATAGATAGAGCTTCTCCATCTTTGGCTGCAAACAATATAATGTAATCACTCTGATTGCGGTGTTGACCATCTGATGATGTCCATGTGTAGAGTCTTCTCTTGTGTTGTTGGAAGAGGGTGTTTGCTATGACCAGTGCACTCTCTTGGCAAAACTCTATTAGCCTTTGTCCTGCTTCATTCTGTATTCCAAGGCCAAATTTGCCTGTTACTCCAAGTGTTTCTTGACTTCCTACTTCTGCATTCCAATCCCCTATAATGAAAAGGACATCTTTTTTCGGTTAGTTTTAAAAGGTCTTGTAGGTCTTTACAGAACCGTTCAACTTCAGCTTCTTCAGCATTACTGGTTGGGGCATAGACTTGGATTACCATAATAGTGAATGGTTTGCCTTGGAAACAAACAGAGATCATTCTGTAGTTTCAGAGATTACATCCAAGAACTGCATTTCAGACTCTTTTGTTGTACATGATGGCTACTCCATTTCTTCTAAGGGATTCCTGCCCACGGTAGTAGAAATAATGGTCATATGAGTTAAATTCACTCATTCCAGTCCATTTTAGTTTGCTGATTCATAGAATGTTGACATTCACTCTTGCCATCTCCTGTTTGACCACTTCCAATTTGCCTTGATTTGTGGACCTGACATTCCAGGTTCCCATGCAATATTGCTCTTTACAGTATTGGACCTTGCTTCTATCACCAGTCACATCCACAACTGGGTGTTGTTTCTGCTTTGGCTCCATCCCTTCATTCTTTCTGAAGTTATATCTCCACTGATCTCCAGTAGCATATTGGACAGTTATGCATCTGAGGAGTTCATCCTTTAGTGTCCTATCTTTTTGCCTTTTTGTACTGTTCATGGGGCTCTCAAGGCAAAAATACTACAGTGGTTTGCCATTCCCTTCTCCAGTGGACCACACCCTGTGAGACCTCTCCACCACGACCCGTATGTTTTGGGTGGCCCCACGAAGCATGGCTTAGTTTCATTGAGTTAGAAAAGGCTGTGGTCCATGTGATCAGATTGACTAGTTTTCTGTGATTGTGGTTTCAGTCTGTCTGCCCTCTGATGTCCTCTCTTAGCGCCTACTGTCTTACTTCGGTTTCTCTTACCTTGAATGTGGGGTACCTCCTCTTGGCTGGCACTCTTGACCTTGGACGTATGGTATCTCCTCTCGGCCATTCCTGTGCTAGGCAGCCACTGCTGCTGTGGCTGGACAGCCAAGCACAGCCAGACCACAAGCCACGTGCTCCTAGGAACTCAAGTCACTTGGTGAATCAAGACCTCTGAAGAGCTTTCTGTCCCTTAACTGGGAGGTCCAGGGGGCTGAGCAGTTCCCACTGCTACCTCTCACACTGAAAAGTGATTTCTGCCAAT
This sequence comes from Oryx dammah, assembly GCF_014754425.2. Classification (NCBI taxonomy): domain Eukaryota; kingdom Metazoa; phylum Chordata; class Mammalia; order Artiodactyla; family Bovidae; genus Oryx; species Oryx dammah. The sequence continues at coordinate 36,790,088 of NW_024070196.1, forward strand.
GGTACCAAGGGCTGGGGAAATAAGCTGAATTTAAATGGTTCTGTAAAGACATACAAGACCTTCTAGAACTAACACCAGAAAAGATGTCCTTTTCATCAGAGAGGATAGGATTGCAAAAGAAGGAAGTCAAGAGATACCTAGAGTAACAGGCAAGTTTGGCCTTTGAGTACAAAATGAAGCAGGGGAAAAGGTAACAGAATTCTGCCATGAAAATACATTGGTCATAGCAAACTCTTTCTTCCAACAACATAAGAGATGACTTTACACATGTACATCACCAGATGGTCAGTACTGAAATCAGATTGACTGTATTCTTTGCAGCCGAAGATGGAGAAGCTCTATGTCAACAAAAACAAGACTTGAAGGTGGCTATGTCTTAGCTTCTTATTGCAAAATTCAGATGTAATTGGAAGAAAGCAGGGAAAGCCACTAAGCCATTCAGGTATGACCTAACTCAAATCCCTTATGGTTATACAGTGGATTCACATGTTATCAAGGTAGTGCTCAAAACCCTTCAAGCTAGGCTTAAACAGTATATGAACTTGGAACCTCCAGATGTACAAGCTGGATTTAGAAAAGGCAGAGGAACCAGAGATGAAATTGCCAAAATCCTTTGAATCATAGAAAAAGCAAGAGAATTCCAGGAAAGCATCTACTCCTTCTCCAATGACTACACTAAATCCTTTGACTGTGTGGCTTACAACAAACTATGAAAAACTCTTAAAAAGATGGGTACACCAGAACACCTAACCTGCCTCTTAAAAACTGTATACAGTTCAAGAAGCAACAGTTATTATCAGACATGAAAGAATGGACTGGTTCAAAATTGAGAGAGTACATCAAAGCCGTATTTTGTCACCCTGCTTATTTAATTTATATGCAGAGTACATTATGTGAAACATCAGGCTGAAGGAATCACAAGCTGGAATCAAGATTTCCAGGAGAAATATCAACAACCTCAGATATGCAGATAATACCACCTCAATGGTAGAAATGGAGGAGGAACTAAAGATCCTCTTGAAAAAGATGAAAGAGGAGAGTGAAAAAGCTGGCTTAAACTTAACATTGAAAAAACTAAGATCATGGCGTCTGTTCCCATCACTTCATGGCAAATAGAAAAATTAGAAACTGGGACAGGCTTAATTTTCTTGGGCTCCAAAATCACTGTGGACAATGACTGCAGCCCTGAAATTAAAAGATTCTTGCTCCTTGGAAGAATAGCTATGACAACCCTAAACAGTATATTAAAAAGCAGAGATATCACTTTGCCAACAAAGGTTCATCTAGTCAAAGCTATGATTTTTCTGATAATCATGCACAGATGTGAGAAATGAGCCATAAAGAAGGCTAAGTACTGAAGAATTTATGCTTTTGGTGCTTTGGTGCTGGAAAAGACTAGTCTCTTGGACAGCAAGGAAATCAAACCAGAGAATCCTAAAGGAAATGAACCCTGAATATTCATTGGAAGGACTGATGCTGAAGCTGAAGCTCCAATACTTTGGCCACCTGATGTGAAGAGCCAACTCATTGGAGAAGACCCTGATGCTGGGAGAGACTGAGGGCAGAAGGAGAAGGGGGTGACAGAAGATGAAATGGTTGGAAGGCATCATCAACTCAGTGGATGTGAATTTGAGCAAACTGCAAGACTATGAAGGACAGGGAAACCTGAGGTGTCACAGTCCTTGGGGTCTCAAAGAGTTGGACATAACCTAGCAACTGAACAACAAAGGAGTGCATATATTTTTATCATGCTTTTTTAATCCATTAACTATAGATAAAGATTATATAAAGACTGATGATATGGTAAAACTAATATTCAAATATGCCACAAAGCAGGGACAGAGTTCTTGATTCATTAATGTTAAACTGAATTAAATTTGTCGGCAACTGCCACTCTTTTTTTGCTGTTAATTAGTTTTAGTTTGGGCTTCCCAGGTGGCTCAGTTGTAAAGAAACCACCTGCCAATGCATGAGGCTCAGGTTTGATTCCTGGTTTGGGAACATCCATTAGAGAAGGAAATGGCAACTCACTCCAGTATTCTTGACTGGGAAATCCCATGGACAGGGGACCCTGGCAGACTACAGGCCATGGAGTCACAAAAGAATCAGACATGACTTAAAGACCAACAACAACAGCGGTTTTAGTTTAGTCCTTAATAGCATTCAGATTTAAGTTGCTTTTTAAAATATTTTAAGGTGAATATCCATGTAACACCAGATTAATCATTTCAAAGTGTACAGTACCTAATATTAGTATATTCAGAATGTTATTTAAGCATTACTCTAGTTTCAGAATATTCCAAAATGTTTTCTTCACCTCTTAAAGTGAACCTACCTGTGCACACTAAGCAGTCGCTTCCCATCTCCCCCTGCCTCAGCCCCTGGAAACCACTAATTGATCTGTATATATAATAATTTAAGGTATTTTAAATAAATTGAATTATACAATATGTAGCATTTTGCATCTGGTTTCTCCAACATAGCTTGACATTTTGCAAGTTCATCTACATTGCAACATGAGTTAGTACTTCATTTTGGGTTTAATACTCTGTTCTATGGATATACCACGTTTTTTTACCCATTTATTTATTAATAAATAAGTAGGTCATTTCCACTTTGAATACTCTGAATAGTACTACTACTAATATTTGTGTACAACTGTTTGCTTGAATACCTGTTTACAAGTTTGGAGATTATATATATATATATATATATGTATACATACAAGATATATATGTGTGTATGTATAAATATATCTTGTATCATATGATATTTCATGTTTGGATTTTTTTTTTTTTGAGAAAACACCAAGCTGTCCAGAATGTATACAAGTTCTAATTTTTCCACATCCTTGCCAATATTTGTCATCTTTTTGATGATAGCTATCCTGATGTATGCTATATGCTATTTATTGGGTTTTTACTTTCATTTCTTAACGACTAATGATGTTAAATGTCTTGTTAGTGTTTTTTGGTCGTTTGCTTATCATCATTGGAGAAACTTCTATTCAAATCCGTTGCTCATTTTTCACTTTAGACTATCTTTTTGATCTTGCATTGTATGTGTTCTTTCTTATTCTGGATACTAGACAATATCAGATATATGATTTGCAAATATTTTCTCTTATTCTGTGGGGTGTATTTTCACTTCCCTCTAATGACCTCTGATTCACAAAATGTTTTAAATTGATAAAATCCAAATTATTTATATTTTCCTACTTTTACTTCTGGGGTCATATCTAACAAATCATTGCTAAAGCTAAGATCATGAAGATTTATACCTGTTTCCTTCAAAGTGTTTTATAGTAATAGATCTTTGATCCATTTTAGTTAAATTTTATATATAGTAAGGGGAAGGGGATCAACTGCATTCTTTTGCATGTGAGTCTCTATTTGTCACAGCACCATTTGCTGAAGAGACTATCCTGTCCAGTTGAATAGTCTTAGCACCCATGAAAAAAATAATCTGGCCATACATACACTGGTTTATTTCTTGGCTCTCAATACTATTTCTTGGCCTATAATTTTATTCCTATGCTAGAAACACATAACTGTGAATGAAGTAGACTGCTATTAACTTTTAAAATGAGAAACTGAGAGACCTACGTCGTTTTGTATTCACTGACAAGATTTATGGCCTATTTTGGTTATCTTCAGTTCTATAAGAATATAAGGTTCTATTTCTCCATTCCTATTAAAAAAAAAAAAGACCATTGGGATTTTGATAAGGATTGCACTGTATCTATGGATCACTTTGAGGAGTGTTGCCATTTTAGTAATAAGATGTATTTCAGTCCATAAACAAGGAATGCCTTTTCATTTTTTAAACCTTCTTTAATGTCTTTCAGTGATGCTTTGTAGTTTTCTGTGTGAAAGTCTTACAGTCCCTTCATTAATTTATTCTTAAGAACTTTATTATGTTTATGCTTCTGGAAATGGAAAAATTCTTAAATTTCATTTTCAGCTTGGTTATTGTTGGATGTAGAAATACAGTAGACTTTTGACTATTATTCTTTTATCTGCAGTTTCCCTGAATTTATTAGCCCTAATAGAAAATGTGTGTGTCTGTATTCTTTAGAATTTCTTATGTGTAACCAACCTCAAGTCATCTTTGAATTAAAATATTTTTATTTCTTCCTTTTCATTAAGAATAACTTTCATTTTTTTCTTAATGCCTAATTATTCTGGCTAAAAATTCCTGTTCAATCTTGAATAAAAGTGATAAAAGTAGGCCTGATTTTAGAAGGAAGGGATTTCAGTGACAATGAGCATGATGTTAGCAATGAGTTTTTCACAAATGTCCTTTATCATATTAAGGAGATTGTACCTGATTTTAGAAGGAAGGGATTTCAGTGACAATGAGCATGATGTTAGCAATGAGTTTTTCACAAATGTCCTTTATCATATTAAGGAGATTCTTTCTTCTTCCTAGCTGACTGAGAGTTTCTATCATGAAAGGGTTTTGGATATTCTGAAATGATTTTCTGCCTCAACTTTGATGACCATGAACTCCTCTATTCTATTAACAGAAACTGAGAAAGTTTAGTCATTTAGTCGTGTCCGACTCTTTGAGACCCCATGGACTGTAACCTACCAGGCTCTTCTGTCCATGGGATTTTCCAGGCAAGAGTACTGGAGTGGGTTGCCATTTCCCTCTCCAGAGGATCTTCCTGACCCAGGGATCGAACCTGGTCTCCCACATGTAGGCAGACACATAAACTGCTATTTCCAGACACATAAACTGCTATTTCTTAATATCCCTTTTAATTTCTTCTTTCACTTGTTAGTTCTTTAGAGTTAATTTCCACATATTTGTGATCTTCCAGTTTTTTGTTATTGATTTTTAGTTTAACTTCACTGTTGTTGGAGAAGATACTTTGTATTAGTTCAGTTTTTACAAAATAGATAGGATTTGTTTTGTGGTTGAAACATATGGACTATCATAGAAAAGTCTCATGTATTCTTAAAAAGTATAAGAATTCTACTGTTTTGTGGGTGGGATTGTTTCATAGCATGGTCCAAGTCCTCTATTTTCTTTTTGAAAAATCTGTATGCTTAATCTGTTATTGAAAGTGTGATATTTGTCTCCAACTGTTGTGGAATTTTCTCCCCAGTTCTGTCAGTATTTGCTTCACATGTTTTGGAACACTTTCATCAATATATAATGTCCTTCCTTGTCTCTTGTAATTAATTAAAAGTTTGTTTCTTAAATCTGACATTGTTAGAAGTATAGCCATCCCAGATCTTTTTGTTACTCTTTTCATGGAAAATCATTTTCCATTCTACATGTTTCAACATAGTTTCGTCTGTGGATCTAAGATGACTCTCTTGTAGACAGTATAGAGTAGATCATGTTTGTTTTCTTTTTGACCCTGTATGCAGGACAGCAAAAAAGACACAGATGTGTATAGCGGACTTTTGGACTCAGAGGGAGAGGGAGGGGGTGAGATGATTTGGGAGAATGGCATTGAAACATGTATAATATCATGTAAGAATCGAATTGCCAGTCTATGTCCGATGCAGGATACGGCATACTTGGGGCTGGTACACGGGGATGACCCAGAGAGATGTTGTGGGGAGGGGGGTGGGAGGGGGGTTCATGTTTGGGAATGCATGTACACCCGTGGTGGATTCATGTCAATGTATGGCAAAACCAATACAGAATTGTAAAGTAAAATAAAAAATAAATAAATTAGTTAATTAAAAATGAAATAAAAAAAATCCATTTTGCTCTTATATAACTTTAATTGGAATGTTTAACCATTTACATTTAAATAAATTACTACTATGACTCTTCCATATTTTCTATTTGTCTTCTGTACATTTTGTATTACTATTGTTCTTCATTTCTTCCATTAATATTGTCTTTTGTGCTGATTTTTTATAGTGAATGAATATCTTATATTCATTTCCTTTTTCATATTCTCTTTAGTCATTTTATTAGTGGTAGTCCTGGTGATTATAATTAACATCTTAAGACAAGTTAGTTTCCTTCAACATTTCTTTAATTTTATTTGTATACAAAATCCTGAATCTACACTACTCTGCCCCTCCTTCTTTATGTTGATGTTTTCAAGAGTTATGTCTTTATACGATTTGTTCCCAAAAACACAGATTTATAATTATTGCTGATATAGTTGTCTAGGAACTAAAAAGAAACCCAAAATACAATAATACATGCTTTTATATTTACCTAAGTAGCTTTGTTTACATGGGTTTTTTAGATATTCATATGGCTTCTACAAATTATATAAGTTTTGAGAGTTTTCTTTTCTTTTTTTTTTTTTTTAGGATTTTGTCCAAATTCTAACTAGTATCTTTTTATTACAGTCTGAAGTATACCTTTTAGAATTTCTTATGTGGCAGATATAGAAGCACAATCTTCCTCAGCTTTTAAAATCTCAGAATGTCTCATTTTTGCTTTATTTTTGAAAGGTCTTTTTGTGGAACAAAAAATTCTTGGTTGATACATATCTTCTCTCAGCACTTTGAATAGGTCATCCCATTGTCTTCTAGGCTTCATGGTTTCTGATAAGAAACGTGTTGTTAATCTTACTGAGGCTCTTTTATGCAGCTCTTCTGATTTTCTCTGTATTTTGGCTTCTGACAGTTTGATTATTATATGTCTAGATGTGGATCTCTTTATTGGTCCTTAGAGTTTGTTGAGATCTTTGGATACATAGAATCATGGGTTTCAATAAATTTGGAAAATATTTGTTTTTTCATTGTTCCTTTAATTACATTTCCTGTCCCATTTCTCTCTTTTCTTTCTGTTGGTGACATCTGTAGCATGTATGTTGATATACTTGGTGGTATCTCACAGGTCTGTTAGACTCTGATTAGTTTACTTAATTCTCTTTATTCTTTCTTCAGATTAGATCACTTCATTCACTTTTCTTTAAATTTGCTTATTCTTTCTTTGGCTTGCTCAAATCTGCTGTTGAAATCCTGTAGCAAATATTTCATTCTAATTATTGTAATTTTGGCTCTAGAATTTTGTGTTTCCTTTTAACAATTCATATCTATTTATCGATATTCTATATTGATATTGATATTCTATATTTGTTCATAGGTCATTCTCTGGTTTCTTCTAGTTCTTACATATGTTTTTCTTAAACCTGAACAAAATAAGATAGTTGAACAAAGTAATAAGTCACTATCTAGTACTAGGCAAATGCTTTGTGTACATTACAGATCACAACATGTTCTGTTGGTCCTCTAATATTCAGTTCTGTTGGTTCCTCTAGTATATATTTCCTACCTGTGCCTTGAATTTAATCTTCCATCATCTCCTCTCTTGATTCAATATAAGGATGCTTTGTATTACATACATTTTTCCTTTAATCTGATATCCAAACATATTCTGGTATCTTAATTTTTTTTCAGTATAGTTTTCAGAAAATAACTCTTTATATGTACCTTTTTATTGAAACTGTAATCACAGTCCATACATTTATCTACTCACTTAGTAAATGCATATTTAAGACTAAAATGATGGTCAGTAATTATAATGAGATCTACCTGAGCTTTCAATCTAGAGTCCCTATATTTTGTTTTACTATTGAACAAAAATGTATTTGTTGTTTCTGTTCAGTCAGTCATGTCTGACTCTTTGCAACCTCCAAAATGGCAGCATGCCAGGCTTCCCTGTATTTACTGTCTCCCAGAGCTGCTCAAACTCATGTCCATTGAGTTGGTGATCCCATCCAAATTTCTCATCCTCTTGCCCCCTTCTCCTCTTATCCTCAGTCTTTCCTGGCATGAGGGTATTTTCCAGTAAGTCAACTCTTTGAACCAGGAGGCCAAAGTATTGGAGCTTTAGTCAGCATCAGTGCTTCCAATGAATATTCAGGTTTGATTTCCTTTAGGACTTGTTTGATCTCCTAGCTGTCCAAGAGATTCTCAAGAGTCTTCTCCAACACCACAGATCAAAAGCATCAATATTTTGGTGCTCACCCTTCTTTATGATCCAACTCTCACATCCATACATGAGTACTGGAAAAACCATAGCATTGACCATATAGACCTTTATCGGCAAAGTGACATCAATACTTTTTAATATACCGTCTAGGTTTGTCATAGTTTTTCTTCCAAGAAGCAAGCATCTTTTAATTTCATAGCTGTGTCACCATCCACAGTGATTTTGGAGCCCGAGAAAATAAAGTCTCTCACCGTTTCCATTTTTCTGGAATTTTTGTTTCCCCATCTATTTACCATGATGTGGTGGGACCAGATGCCATGATCTTCATTTTTTTAATGTTGAGTTTTAAGCCAGCTTTTTCACTCTCCTCTTTCATCAAGAGACTCTTTAGTTCCTCTTCACTTTATGCCATTAAAGTGGTATCATTTGCATATCTGAGGTATTGATATTTCTCTGATTAATCTTGAATCCAGCTTATCCTTCATCCAGACTGGCATTTCACATGATGCACTCTACATATAAGTTAAATAAGCAGGGTGACAATATACAGCCTTGATGTACTCCTTTCCCAATTTTGAACCACTCTGTTCTATGTCCAGTTCTAACTGATACATCTTGACCTGCATACAGGTTTCTCAGGCAAGGTGATCTGATCATTTCTTTAAGAATTTTGCACAGTTTGCTGTAATCCACACAGTCAGTCTTTAACACAGTCAACAAAGTAGATTTTGTGTGTGTGGGGGGGAGATGGGAGGGAGGGAGAATTCCCTTTCTTCTTCTGTGATCCAGCAGATGTTGACAATTTCATCTCTGGTTCCTCTGCCTTTTTAAACCCAGCTTGTACATCTGTAAGTTCTCAGTTCACATACTATTGAAGTCTTGCTTGAAGGATTTTGAGCATAATCTTGCTGACATGTGAAGTGAATACAGATGGATGGTAACTTGAATATTCTTTGACATTGCCTTTCTTTGGAATTGGAATGAAAACTGATCTTTTCCAGTCCTGTGGCCACTGCTAAGGTTTTTCAAATTTGCTGAAATATTGCATGCAGCACTTTAACAACATCATCTTTTAGGATCTGAAATAGCTCATCTTGAATTCCATCACCTCCACTGGCTTTGTTCATAGTAAAGCTTCCTAAGTCCCACTTGACTTCACACTTCAGGGTGTCTGTCTCTAGGTGAGTGATCATACCATCATGATTATCCAGATCATTAAGACCTTTATTTACCCTCTTCTTAATATCTTCTGCTTCTATTAGGCCCATACTGCTTCTGTCCTTCATTGTGCCCATCTTTATAACATGCATACAATACATATATAGTATATATGCATATGTTTACAATTAATGCTATATATTTATTAAACATTATTACAAAAATAAATTATACTCATTGAATGGAAAAATTTACAAAATTTAAAACAAAACAAAATAAAAATTAATTTAATCCAATCTTTGACCAAAGTTACCTTTGGGCATATTTATCTTTGTGCATATTTATCAGTGCAGGTAGGAGCTTTGCTTATTTTATGGTTAATGATTTAATTATTCTAAGGCAAAGGCACCCCACTCCAGTACTCTTGCCTGGAAAACCCCATGGACGGAGGAGCCTGGTAGGCTGCAGTCCAGTGGTCGCTAAGAGTTGGGCACGACTTAAGCGACTTCACTTTCACTTTTCATTTTCATGCATTGGAGAAGGAAATGGCAACCCACTCCAGTGTTCTTGCCTGGCGAAACCCAGGGACGGAGGAGCCTAGTGGGCTGCCGTCTATGGGGTCGCACAGAGTCAGACACAATTGAAGCGACTTAGCAGTAGCAGCAGCAGCATTCATACAATATTGTGCTTTTTTATATAACTTTATTGCATATACATTAATCTTAAATCAATGCTTTATAATATATTTTCATCAAGTGTATTCTATTGCATTAGGTGGCTATATCATCATTTATACAAATACAAATTATTTGTAAATCTTCACTATTATATAGAAAAAGTTATGCATACATTTCTGAATTAAGTTTTATCTATATTTATTATTGTTTTCTTAGGTTAGTCAACTTGGATATGAATTAATATTAAAGAGGACATAGTGTGTGAAAGATCTTTGATGCTAATTAATAATTATTTTCTACATGCAATTACAAGGCTTTTAGCAATATAAGAAAGTGCCAGTTTCACTGAACATTTTTAACATTATGTATTCCTAATTTGTAAAATAAATTAGCATCTCACTTCTTTAATCTTAGTTAAAAATAAAAAAAAAAACACAGAAATATATACAATAACAACAAAAAGACTCATAGTGCTTTCTCTCTAAAAGAAAAGATAGACTGGTGAATAATCTTTCAGTTCATTTATTGAAACAATTACATACAAGTACTTAAAAAAAAAAAAAAAAACAGTATCCTTTTTAAACTCCTGTCTGCGTGCTTCTGTGCTAAGTCGCTTCAGTCGTGTCCAACTCTATTTGACACTATGGACTGTAGCCTGCCAGGCTCCTCTATTCATGGAATTTTCCAGGCAAGGATACTGGAGTGGGTTGCCATGCCCTCCTCCAGGGAATCTTTCTGATCCAGGGATCAGACCCACGTCTCTAATGTTTCCTGCATTCGCAGACAGGTTCTTTACCACTATCGCCACCTATGAAATGCAGACTGGTGTATACTTGTTTAAAAATTAGCATTTTTAGAGATTTTTCTGTGTCATTACTAATATACTGTCACTTTTATAACTGCAGAATGAGATTCCAATTGGTAGATGGTTTATTGTTTATTTTTACTTTCTTCTATTATTCCTCTATTGTATGAAGTTTAGATTATTTCTAATTTTCATAACTACAGCCAGTGTTCCAGTGAAAATCCTTCCAGATGACTACCTTGCAGTATTTATGGGCACTTATTAAGGGAAGATACTGAGACATTATCACTTCATTAAAGGAGAGTCATATTTTAGTTTGGGAAATAAAACCAAAATATTCTTCAAAAGGAGTAAAACAATTATGCTTCTACCAATAGTGTGTAAGAGAACACACTTAATCACATCCTTACTAGTGCTGGATCTAAATACACTTTATTATTGTTATCAATAGATTGATAAAATAAATATCTTGCTTTTTTAAAAAATATTCACCTAATTAAGAAGTTTTGAATCATTTGACATTTGTAAACTATTATAGTTTCCCTTCATGTGAGGAATAACCTTTCATTTCTTTGCTAATTTTTTTTTTTTGCTTCTTTCTTTTTTCTAACTTTAGTTATTCATTATATAATCAGGATATTAATAGGTTGCATTAGCCATTTTTTTTTTTTGAAATACAGTCATTTCTATCAAGCCCCACCTTTTGATTTATCAAATGTGGGGTCTTGCTTAAAAAGGCCTCATCTTCTCCAGTTTAAATATTTGATGTTTTTAACAGTAATACTGTTACCATACTCATCTTTTAATATTGTTTTTTAATATTATTATAATTAGTGATTTTTCATTGTTATTATAATTTTCTTTTCATCTATCTATATATTATTTGTATCATACATGAGATATATATTTTTTCTTGTTAAATAGCTGACTCAGCACTATATATTATGCATATTTATTATGCTTTTAATTCACCATGTGACATGAGTCTGTTTCTGAAATTTTTATTCCATTCAACCAATAATTTTCCATATTGCTAAAACACCATTAGGTCAAAACAGTTATATTTGAAAAATAAAAAGAAAGTACTAGTTACTATAACAATAAAGATTAAGACTTAAGTGGATTAAAAATTACAAAGGGAAAGTAAGAAGTTATCCATCTTTACAGATGATATTATTAAAAATAGATAACACTAGAAAATCAGCTGTAAACTGACTAAAAAATAAAATAATTTAGTATGTTAAGGGTCCTAAGAGTAATAATCATAAATCAGTAAATTTATATATATGCCAACAAAAATCAATCAGTAGAAATAATGGAAAAAATAATCTATTAACATTAACAACAAAAAGCATAAAATACTTATGCATATATCCAAGAAAAGATGACTCTTTCTTGATATTAAAGTTAAAAATAAATTAAATAAATAGAAATACATATCATATTGCTTTTTAAAATGCTAAAATTCCATTACTTAATGGATAGATTTGATAAATCCCCTCAAAATATCCACATTTTTTAATGAGATGAGCTGATTACCAAGCATAAGATAAAAATACTAATCATGTTATAACTTGAAAAACTATAAAGTTTATGGAACATTATGCATACAAAATAGCCAATAAATTCTGAGGAAAAAATGTGAAACATTCATTTTCCTGGATATTTATACATATTTATAGGCTCTATAAATAAAATAGTGCAAAATGTATGCTTAAGGAGAAAGGCTGATGAAATAAATAGAACATTCAGATATAGACTAAAGGCATGTGACCAACAAACAGCATTCTGAATTAGTGGGAAATGATGGAGTATTCAGTACAACACTATTCAAAATATTCCCTTATATAATGGATGGTTATAATAAAGGTCTCAGTGAATAGTCTCCTAGCATCAATACTTTTGGATGGCCCCCTTCCACATTGACCCTAGGCTTGACCCTTAATATCAAGGGACGAAAGCAAACATGAGGCAAGCAGAGACTTGACTATTTAGAGATTCCCCTGTTAGAATGCCACAGTCATCTTGGGAGAAAGTCTTGTGTAGCATCCTTGAGGATAGAAAACCACACTGAAAGAGGAAGACCCAGCCACTCCAGGCTTCCTTACTGTGCTCAGCCACCAACCAACTCAGCAGTTGAATGAAGGCACATGAGTACACACATCATGGTATAGAATAAGTGAAATATGGTGATTCATAAGGCAGATGCCTGTGAACAACTTTAAAGCAATAGAATAAATATAAATACTACACAGTGCTACAGGAACATGTCTGCAAAATATAGTGTTGAAAGAGAAAAACTAAGACACAACATGAGATACCTGTCCTATGATTGTTAATATAAATAAAACATGCAAACTAAAGAAAACAGAACAAAGCTCTTTCCTTTACCTTACCCTTGCATACCCAAGAACACACACACACGATAATACAGTGTTTAAATACTAAATCCAAATAAATTTCAGAATTTATGTTATAACTCCTTAGTCTGTTAAAAAGTAGTTACTCATGAAGCTTTAGTCTTGTCTGAAGAAAATGTAAAAAGTGATGGGAAAATAATTATACTACTACTAACATTAATCATATGTGTATAACTTTTACTCCATGATTTCTATCTTAGTTCCATTAGTTTAACAAAATACTATGGACCAAGTGGCTTAATCAAAAATTTATTCCTCATTCTTAAGAAGCTGGAAAGTCAAAGACCAGGATGTCAGCATGCTCAGCTTCTCCCTTGTGTGCAGACCAGCATCTTCTTGCAATGTCCTCCCATGGCAGAGAGAGAGAGAAACTTTCATGTCTCTTATAATGGCACTATTCCCATGATTTAATTTCCTCCTAAAGTCTTGACATCCAATAGAAGCACATTGGGAATTAGGGCTTCAACATGTGAATTTTGAGGGTGAACACAAAATACAGTGGTGGAGCAGGCACAAAATGCATGCTCCATTCCAAAAGGGAGAAAAAAGAGAAAAGAAAATAGTGATGAGTCCCATGCAAGTCTGATACACAGCATGGCAAACTCTATGAAATCTTGGTCTCAAGATATACTCTTTAGCTTGATGTTGTGCCTTCCAGACCTACTGGAATGGCCGTTCTGCCTCTGCAGCTCTGCAAAGTGAGGGATTGTACCCCTAGGGCTTTGGATGGTCCTCCCCAGTTTTCAATGATATTTTCTCAATACCACCTGAGACCTCATCAGAATGACCTCTACCATACATATTTCCACATTCTTTCATGGTTTCTTTTGTATTCTCTAAGAAGACAGAGGCTTTCTCACCTTTTTTTTATTCCTGGGCTTTCATGAGTTACCTTTAACAACCGCTTCATAGCGATATTGACTTTTTCTCACATGAACTCATAACTCCCCCAGCCTCTAGCCATGACTCAGCTTTAAAGTTGCTGTCACACTTTTATAATAGTATCCCCACTTCTGGTACCAAAGTCTGTCTTAGTCAATTAAAGTGCTTTAAGAAAATACCAGAACCTGGATAGCTTTAACAACAGAAATTTATTTGTTACCATTCTGAGGCTGGAAAGTCAGAGGCCATGTATCTGCTTAGTTGGGTTCTTCCTGGTTTGCAGACCACTATCATCTTGCTGCATCCTCACACAGCAGAGAGAAAGAGGGAGATCATCTCTCTTATGTTTCTCATAAGGCACTGTCTCGTTCATCTGTGCTCCACCCTCATGATATAATTCTTTCCAAAAGTCCCTTCTCCAAATGCCATCATATGAAAAATTAGAGCTTCAATATGTGAATTTGGAGGGAATGAGTGTATAGGATACACACATTCAGTACGTGGCAATTATTAAAAATGTTTTAATAGTAACTAAAATTTAGAGACATTTTCCACACCTTTACCAGAAGAAAATGTTATGCAAAAAGCATTCATTTCAGGCAAAAAAGTCAAGAATTTTCCTTATCAAACTTGCAAATGTACATATTTGTTTTATATCAATTGTCAAATGATCTCAATTAGAGATTTACGTATGTTACAATCCTCACTCCAGGCAGTTCTGTTCATTCACTCAATGGGTTTTTTCAGCCTCTTTGGTGTTGCTATTTTGTAAAAACTGTACCTTTCTCCTCCTTTCTCTGTCCCAGGGGTCTGGGTAATGTGACTGGCTGGTTTTCTGGCCATTAAGAAGCCGGGCTGGAGGTTGCATGCAGAAGATAGGACAAGAGCGTAGTATGTCTCCACATACACCCTATCCTTAGCACCTTGTCTGCTGATTTCTTGTAGAACAGCTGTTCCTTAAGATAAAAAGTCCCAGCTTCTCACAAAACATACCTCTCCACATAGCTCCTTCCTTCCAGAACACAGCAGTGACAATACATTTACTGTTGCTCTCCATACTCCTCTACTGCACTAACCCGTGTAGTCAATTTCCATTATTTTGTGAACCCCTTTGATTTATTCTAATTAGAGTTTGTTCTTTTCCTTTTGGGATCCAGACTGATATAGGCTCTCTCTTCAAGTGAAAGGTGAGCATAACAAAAGTACAAGCTAATAACTGTTACCGGGATGTAGCTACACCCATCTTTTCTCTGAAGCATTTCCCTAAATACACTTTGCAAGTCAAGGCACACAATTAAAAGCATCCCACTGCTTGACCTTAAGGATAATTTCCTTAGGGAGAGAAGCCATCTATTTCCTCCCCCTTTTCTTCCTAAGGTTTTATAAAGTGTGCTGCATATAGTAGGTTGTGAATAATTACTGGATGTGATCACATAGTCTCCAGATCCCAAACCATGCCAAACATCGTTCCTCATGGAACTTTTTTTTTTCCACTTCTTTTTCTGTCTTACAGGTATACAATAGACATTTTGGCAATATTTTTAATTGATTAGGAAGATTTTAATTTGTTTTTTTTTTCCTTTGTTTTATCTACTTTTTCTAGTATCCACTCTATGCTTAAAAATTATTTCTCACTCTGCTAATTACTAACTCCACTTCTGGTATATCACCTCTGATCCATTTACTAACTTTTGCATGAAAAACATTCTAATCAGAAGAACAGGTAAAGTCAGAGAGGTTGCTCTTTCAGATTTTCATGTTGTTTTCCCAAATCAAATTGGGGAGAGTAACCAGTCTTTAAAAATGCCATATTAAGGCATAGTTGTCATGTTTTCCCCTAAGCTCTGAAGCTCTTCAAAATATGGTGGATAATTTAGATATTCAAACTATGGTCTGTAGTCCATGTGGTGTGCACAAAATTCTTAATAAATATGATTATTTTTTTCTGTATGCCCTGATTTCTGTACGCCCTAGAAGTTATAGACCTTCAGATACTGTATTAATGCTGTCAAGAAATTAGACATTCTCAATATAGTGAAATTAAGTTATATATTTACATATCAGTTTTTTTCTAGAAGAATCAAATTCTTGACACCACAGAAAAATAAGATATGAGAGAAAGAAGACAATAGTAGACTTCATATTCATGAATACATTTTAGTTCTTTTTAAGAAAAAAAAAAAGAAAGTAAGGGAGAGGTGATGTACCTAAAATCTTTAATACAGAATTTCTAAAATATACTTATAAAAGTCAGGCAGGAGGGCATCCTGGTGTTCATTTTACAGCTTTTCAACCTGTGTGTTGAAAACAGAAAACATCAAAGTATTATCATTTGTCAAACACATCTAAGCTTTAGGATAATTCAGAGACTGTCCTTGCTCTTGTTATAAATCTCTACTAAATGTATCAATTCTATTTCTCTATGCCTCCCTTCTTCCCAATGTGAATATGACCACTGCTTATGAACAGGTATAGTTTATCGAGCTATTTATGTGAAGTTCAGACAAAAACTAAATCCTCTGGTACTTGAGTAGCAACAACATTCAATCTTTTCTTACAAGGGTCAGTCTAGGATAATAGAAAACAAGTAAATATAAAAGAATTCATAGACTAGTGAATGATGGTTCATGTCAGATTTATGGTGTGTGTCCATGAAAACTCTGTGCTAACTGTAACATAATGGAGGATGCTATTTCAACAGCACATTGTGTATGTGGAGCTATACATCAATTGCAAGGAGTGTGTATGTTAGTCACTTAGTCATGTCGGACTTTTTGTGACCCTGTGGATTTTAGCCCTCCAGGCTCCTCTATCCTTTGGATTCTCCAGGCAAGAATATGAAGTGGATTGCCATTCCCTTCTCCAGGGTATCTTCCTGACCCAGGGATTGAACCTGGGTCAACAACATTGCAGTCAGATTCTTTACCAACTGAGCCACCGGGGAAGCCCATTACAAGGAGAGGAACTTTTAGTTCCTTATCTGTTAAACATTTCTTAACTTCCATTTGGAAAAGCAAGATACATATCATCCAATTAGAAAAACAAGATATTACGAATCCTGCATTTTATGAAGTAGTGATTATTGACTTTAGCATATGTTTTCTATACAGTTCAAACAATATAGTTTCTAAAATTGAGACATCAGAAAAGTTTTGGAAAATGCTTTTATTTATATGTGGATTGTAGCTTTTTTTTTAACTGATAGGGTGTAGTATCTGGCTAAATAAAACCTCAAATACACTCAGTCTCCACTTACTGCTCCCCATTTGCATCCATTGATATACAGAGAAAGATTGTTTAGGTGCAGATGACGGGGTGTGAGGAAGGAGATCATATAGCAAAGGAGAGGGTGAATCAGAAAGTGTGAAATCTGTGGGAACAGAAAAAAAATCATGGTTCAAACAGATATTAATATATGCACACTAAAGCCATTGCAGCACTATTTACAATAGCCATGATATGGAGGTAACCTAAATGTCCATCAACAAAAGTGAAAGTGAAGTCGCTCAGCCATGTCTGACTCTTTGTGACCCCATGGACTTTAGATTGCCAGTCTCCTCCATCCATGGGATTTTCCAGGCAAGAATACTGGAGTGGGTTGCCATTTCCTTCTCCAGGGTGTCTTCCTGACCCAGGGATCGAACTTGGGTCTCCTGCATTGCTGGCAGATTCTTTGCCATTTGAGTCACTGGGGAATCCCTGTCCATTAACAAAAAAGTGGGTAAAGAAGATGTGCTATAATATATACAATAGAATATTACTCAGTCATAAAAGAACAAACTTTTGGACCCAAAGATTACCCTGCTGAATGAAGTAAGTTGAACACATAAAGATACATATGATATGACATTGTTTATATGTGAAATCTAAAATAAATAAAGGTGTACAAATGAAATTATTTACAAAACAAACAGAGACAGATGTAAAATGCAAACTAATGGTTACCAGGGAGGAAAAGTGGAGGGACAAATTTAGAGATTGGGACTGACATATACATACTACTATATATAAAGTGAATAACTCATAAGAACCTGTTGTATAGAACAGAGAGCTCTACTCAAAACTCTGTAATGGCCTATATAGGAAAAACAACTCTTAAAAAAGGGGGCTATATGTATAATTTATTCATTTTGCTGTACAGTAGAAACTAGCACAACATTGGAAATCAACTATATTCCAATATATATATATATTTTTATTAAATAAACACTTCCCAGCTTCTAAGATAGGGGCTGGTCCTTAGTGACCAGAAGTCAGCTTTAATATTAGAAGTCAGCTTTCAACAGAACTGTCCAGGTAGGAATATGCATGGACTCTGGTAAGAGTCAACCCTAAATGAAACCTCAGGAGATAAAATAATTGTTTTTCTGCAAATCTTTGGAGTAACTTTTACTCCAAGCTTTGGAGTATCATTGTTCTTGGGACTGACCATATGGCAAATTAATACAAGTCATTAGCTGCAATTATGAGATTCCTTCAGTAGCATCTGAGGTGATGGATTTGAAAGCAGAACAGGGGCAGAATAACATTGCAGATGCTGTAGAGTGAGTAACTTAAAAACAGCTTTGTGAGATTCTATGTGATCAGACTCATTTGGGAACTGTCTAGTGAAAGATGTGGGAAAATCATTCATTATTCAAATACAAGACCAATATCCTGGTCTTGTGGGGTCTGGAGGTCTTTGTGCAGCTGCTCTTTATTAGGGTTCATGATGTTTCAATCATGTTTCTCTCTAAGTATCTATTCTTTTCCTCTCTCTGCCAAATCACTTCCTCTGCAAGGCTCCTGAATTGTCACGGCAAAAACTATGACTGCAACTCTCCATCTTCTTAAAGATCCAGGTCCTAAAGTCAGCCACAAAATTTTCTGGTATTTTTAGTGAAAGTCCTTGAGGTATCTATTTCAAACCCCATCATCTGTGCAGAGTTCAAAGTCACCAGTATCCCATGGACATCTGCTCCACCCCCTCCCTAAGAACTGAAACAGCAACCCTAAAAGATGGTGGAGTGAGCTAGGCTGCCCTTATTCCTGATCAAGTGAACTATTTGGTGATTGGGTGAGGTGTGGACTGGACATAAATCCTGTTGATACAAGTGAGGGCAAGAAGAAAAATGTGAATTTCTATTATTAAAGTGATCTCTGTTGAATTCACAAATAGAGAAATCTCATCATAGTTGGGTAACAGTACATGCTGATTTTTCACATTGTGGGAATACTGGCTATATAGAAAAAAACTGACATTTGTTCTTATTTTTCCATCTATGGAAAATCTATTATAAAAATCTATTATGCCATAAGAAAGATTATATTTGATACCAAAGGGAAAATTATGCTACTGAAAGGTTGTGGTTGCAAGCTGTGTGCTACACCAGAATTTGTGAGCTCAAGGAGAGAGGATTTCGATCTTGGGACAGAAATGAGTCTTGACTACTCAGAGCTTTTGTGTAGCCAAGATTTATTAAAGTATAATAGAGGTACAGAAAACTTTTGACACAGACATCAAAAGGGGACAGAAAGAATGCCTGCTTGTTAGTTTTTAGCAAGCATTTTATGTTTGTTAGTGAGAGCTGCTAAACAGATAAGAGAGGCTGAGGGAGTTTCACCAGGCCCCTCTCCCACAATATGCATTTATGAGATTAAAATGGCACAAGGTGTGTCATCCCAGGCAATAAAATAATTGACATGAATACTGGTTTGTTGAGCCATTATCTTTTAGAGTCTATTGATGAAAGTGAAACAGGAGAGTGAAAAAGTTGGCTTAAAACTCAACATTCAGAAACCTAAGATCATGGCATCTGGTCCCATCACCTCATGGCAAATAGATGGGGAAATAATGGAAACAGTGAGAGACTTTATTTTCTTGGGCTCCAAAATCACTGCATATGGTGACTGCAGCCATGAAATTAAAAGACATTTGCTCCTTGAAAGAAAAGCTATGGCCAATCCAGACAGCATATTAAAAAGCAGATACATTACTTTGCCAACAAAAGTTCATCTAGTCAAAGCTATGGCTTTTCCTGTGGTCATGTATAGATGTGAGAGTTGGACTGTAAAGAAAACTGAACACCAAAGAATTGATGCTTTTGAAATGTAGTGTTGAAGAAGACTCTTGAGAGTCCCTTGGACTGCAAGGAGATCCAACCAGTCCATCCTAAAGGAGATCAGTCCTGAATATTCATTGGAAGAACTGATGCTGAAATTGAAATTCCAGTACTTTGGCCACCTGATGGGAAGAACTGACTTATTTGAAAAGACTCTGATGGTGGGAAAGATTGAAAGTGGGAGGAGAAGGGGATGACAGAGGATGAGATGGTTGGATGGCATCACCAATTTGATGGACGTGAGTTTGAGTAAGCTCCGGGAGTTGGTGATGGACAGGGAAGCCTGGTGTGCTGCAGTCCATGGGGTAGCAAAGAGTCCAGCATGACTGAGTGATTGAATTGAACTGAACTGAACTGAACTGAGCCATTGGCAGCCCAAGGTTTGAGAAAAGAAAAATATGTTAGGTGGTACCGATTTGAAGAAACGCAACTTTCAAAGCAAATGCATGGTTTCATTAACATAGCTTAAGAAAAACATTTCCATAAGAAAAACACGTCAGTTAGTTCAAGGTTTGAGAAAAGTTAAGCTAGGGGAACCAGGTGTCCTCAACAGAGAAGGGAAAAAATCTACCCCTTGAGCTTTATTTCCTCCTGTTCCTTGGGGACACCTACTGAGACTCTTAACTCTGTTATTACTTAAGATATAAAACATGGACAAATTCTGTTTCTTGAGAATGTACTATTTTCCTGGTAATAATCATACATTTATTCACATTCTCAAAACAAGTTACTTTTATTCTCTTCATGCTGATGAGGAAATTGAAACTTGTGGAAGTCAAGGACTTTATGTAAGGTCATATATCCATTATGTTGAAAAACTGGGTCATGAAACTAAATCAGCCTATACTGAAAATCTTTACTTCATCCAAAACAACAAGTTCTCTGAACATGAATCCCCTCAAAACCTCACTTTAAAGCATAAAATCAGTAATTAAAGTTGAATCTTTTTATAAACTTTATAATGAGCTAAATTGATTAAACACTCAGAAAAACTAAATAATTTGGGAAAGAAGAAAAGTCACCCTCTTCAACAAATCTGACATCAAATCCACACAACACCGTGATGAGAGGTCCAACTTTACTAGTTGCTGTATTTCCCTAATAAACAAAGTGATCACAAGAATAAGTTTTAACTCTCTTATTTCTCATAGTCTTCAACTTCCTATAGACACTCTGACAAATATTAGACAAACTATTAGGGCTAGTACTATGCAGAATTTTATGATATTAAGCAGATGTGACAGTTGAGAGCCTTGTAAATAATAATCACAGACTAATGAACAGCGGGAGACTTCAGAATATCAATCTGTATTAGGGAGAAATTTTGAATTAGAGACACTACTTCTTACCCAATAAATCAGTAGTGAAAAATTGAAGGCTTTCTCAATGCATCTGCTTATGCAGCTAGATCTGTAGTCCTGAAGGAGCATACAACGTGGATGCCAAAATGAATGTAATTTTATCACCCTACAAGGGGCTTTTGAATTTTTAACTGAAACATTTTTAAAAATTTTAATTACCTCCAAAAGAGGCTGGATTGTATGACAGAAAACTTGAATGCAGCCTTCAGTATCACTTTCACTCTGGTGAAACTAGTACAAGTTAGTTAGAGCTTGTCTGTTCCTTCCTCTTTAGCATTCAAATAACATTGCCCAAAGGGAACAGAAGACACAAGTTTAAGAGAACTGAAATGCCAAGTCTTGATTGGTTTATGGCTTTTATTAAATGTGCAAATTACTACTTTTGCCTCTGAGCACATGCATCATATATAACAGAAAAGAGACAATATCTTCCATAATAATTAGCAAATTCATAAATGATACCAGACACAGGTATACATCTTCATACTTACGTATCCTTTATCACTGTTAATGAATAGAAACCACCTCTTTTCAATAGCCCAAGTCCATTATTTATTAAGACAAGTGTAAGTCAGCCAAATTATTTATATTTATAATTTTATGGTGTTTTTGATGCTGATAACACAAAAATAATTGGACTGTGTTTTTATTTTGAAAGCTTTTAAATTCTTTAGCATTAAGGTAGTATTCATGTAGCAGAGACACCACTTTGCCCACAAATTCTGTATATTCAAAGCCATGGTTTTTCCAGTAGTCATGTACAGATCTGAGAGTTGGTTCATAAAGAAGGCTGAGCACTGAAGAATTGCTTCTTTCAAACTGGTTCTAGAGAATACTCTTGAGAGTCCTTTGCACTACAAGGAGTTCAAACCAATCAATCCTAAATGAAATAAATATTCCCTGAATATTCATTCGAAGGACTGATGCTGAAGCTGAAGCTCAAATACTTAGACCACCTGAGGCGAAGAGCTAACTCACTGAAAAAAACCCTGATGCTGGGACAGATTGAAGGCAAGAGGAGAAGTGGGTGATAGAGAATAACATGATTAGATAGCATCACAAGCTCAAAGGACATGACTTTGAGCAAACTCTTGGAGATAGTGGGGGACAGAGGAGACTGGTGTGCCTCTCCATGGGGTTATAAAGAGTTGGACTGAACAACAACAAAGTACTTAAAACCTACACCAGGTATTCATTTTTTGATGGGAACATTTGGAAATGATTGCTAACATCATAAAGGTGTCTTCATACCATTGTAATCAAAACTGAAATTGTATCCTGACTTGGTATGGTATGAGCTTTGTTTACTGAAAGAACACTGACCCAATTACTGACACAAGACAAGATAAAGATCCAGGAAATTAATAAGAAATTGTGCATGTCATTCTGAAATAGTCTACAAATATTATTTTCAAAATGATTACTTTATTCCATTTCAAGTATATATAGAAAAAGTAATAGTTACTAAGTAATAATACTTCAGAATATTATAATTAAGCATTAACACTTAATTTCAGTTGTTTAATCCGTTAAAATTTCTAGACTCCTTGGAAGCAGGGTGAGTTATGTTCACCTCTAATATATTTCCAGTGCTTACTATTTAGTAATCATTCAATAAATGTTTAAGAAATCTTTTTAAAGGAGTAGTTATACACAGTAGTTCTTCTTTTGTATAGAAAAAGTCATGCTCTCTCCAAAGGCAACAAATAGTCTCTCACAAATCTTCAAATATATCTAAAATTATTGCATAGTTTCCTAACTCTATGAAATGAAGTAACATAGAAGCAATCAATGTAAGGAAAGAGCAAATTAGCCAACATGGCATGGTCAGGCTCTCTCACCCTAGGGCATCTTGCTTTTGTCCTATGTTTTATAAATCATGAGTATGTAACAGCTGAGATCACTTACAGCTCTGCACATGCACATTACCAGGTACTTACTTAGATGGAGACTACTTGTCGGAGAAGGCAATGGCACACCACTCCAGTACTCTTGCCTGGAAAATCCCATGGACGGAGGAGCCTGGTAGGCTGCAGTCCATGGGGTCGCTAAGAGTCAGAGACGACTGAGTGACTTCACTTTCACTTTTCACTTTCATGCATTGGAGAAGGAAATGGCAACCCACTCCAGTGTTCTTGCCTGGAGAATTCCAGGGACAGGGGAGCCTGGTGGGCTGCCGTCCATGGGGTCGCACAGTGTCGGACACGACTGAAGTGACTTGGCAGACTACTTGTGATATGCTGCTGTTGCTAAGTTGCTTCAGTCGTGTTCGACTCTGTGCGACTCCATAGACGGCAGCCCACCAGGCTCCCCCATCGCTGGGATTCTCCAGGCAAGACTATGAGTTCCAACTAAAAAGCAGTGGCATTAATGCCACATCACAGCTGTATCCCTTGTGTCAATAAGAGAGGAGAGAATACAGTGTGTCTGCGGCTATGGCTGCTGCACCAGCGAGGAGAGAATAAGGAGTCTGCAGTTCCTTTGGTTCCTCACATTTTCTTCTAGCCTCTTAGCTTGCCCCTTGCCTGCCATGGGTTCAGTGAACAGTGAGTGCAGTGAACAAGACAACTGGCCTCATTCATGAACAGGATCAGTGATACTAGCAGTTACAGTATTATATCTATTTTAGTAAAATATTTGTGCTTATGCACTCCATAACTTCCATCATTATGATTGATTTTTTAAAGAACATTTATCTTGTTTTATTCTATGATGTTAAAAGTCTGTGTTTATTCATATTTTGAGCTTGTCACATGCTTATATTGAAATTTTAAGGTGCTATTATCCTGAATGTACTATATTTCTATATTATGTGTTTAGGTGGCAATTTTTTACAAAAATTAAATTTTTTAAGAAATAGCATATGGAAAATGAATTTTCTAGGTGACAAGAATAAAATGGGCCATTCTTAGAGTTTGTTTTGTTTTAATTGTTGTTATTGTTTTGTCTCTAAGTAGTGTCTAACTCTTTTTGCCATAAGGGTGGCACCATCCTTATGAA
This sequence comes from Oryx dammah, assembly GCF_014754425.2. Taxonomy (NCBI): domain Eukaryota; kingdom Metazoa; phylum Chordata; class Mammalia; order Artiodactyla; family Bovidae; genus Oryx; species Oryx dammah. Next base: position 36,814,412 of record NW_024070196.1, read on the forward strand.
AGAAAGTGAAGAGTAACTAAAAAGCCTCTTGATGAAGGTGAAAGAGAAGAGCGAAAAAGTTGCCTTAAAGCTCAACATTCAGAAAACTAAGATCATGGCATCTGGTCCCATCGCTTCATGGGAAATAGATGGGGAAACAGTGGAAACAGTGTCAGACTTCATTTTTGGAGGGTCCAAAATCACTGCAGATGGTGATTGCAGCCATGAAATTAAAAGACGCTTACTCCTTGGAAGTAAGGTTATGACCAACCTAGATAGCATACTGAAAAGCAGAGACATTACTTTGCCAACAAATGTCCATCTAGTCAAGGCTATGGTTTTTCCAGTGGTCACGCGTGGATGTGAGAGCTGGACTGTGAGGAAAGCTGAGTGCCGAAGAATTGATGCTTTTGAACTGTGGTGTTGGAGAAGACTCTTGAGAGTGCCTTGGACTGCAAGGAGATCCAACCAGTCCCTCCTAAAGGAAATCAGTCCTGTGTGTTCCTTGAAAGGACTGATGCTAAAGCTGCAACTCCAATACTTTGGCCACCTCATGCAAAGAGTTGACTCATTGGAAAAGACTGATGCTGGGAGGGATTGGGGGCAGGAGGGGAAGGGGATGACAGAGGATGAGATGACTGGATGGCATCACTGACTTGATGGACATGAGTTCGAGTGAACTCCGGGAGTTGGTGACAGACAGGGAGGCCTGGCGTGCTGCAATTCATGGGGTGGCAAAGAGTCGGACACGACTGAGCGACTGAACTGAACTGAACTGAACTTTTTTTGCAACCCATGGACTAGAGCCTCCCAGGCTCCTCTGTCTATGGGATTTCTCAGGCAAGAATACTAGAGTGGAGTTGTCATTCCCTTCTCCAGGGGATCTTCCTGATCCAGGGATTGAACCGGCATCTCCTGCTTTACCGCTGAACCACATCAGAAGCCTTTTGTTTTAATACTCACAGTAAAGTCATCTTAATCTTATTTTTTCATTTAGAAGCAAAGTCAGTTAACAATACCTCTCGTCTTTTTTTTTCTTTCTTTTTTTTAATATGTTTATTTATTTTAATTGGAGGTTAATTACTTTACAATATTATATTGGTTTTGTCATACATCAACATGTATCCACCACAGGTATACATGTATTCCCCATACTGAACCCTCCTCCCTCCTCCCTCCCTGTACCATCCCTCTGGGTTGTCCCAGTGCACCAGCTCCAAGCAACCAGTATCATGCATTGAACCTGGACTGACGATTCATTTCATATATGAGATTGTATATTTTTCAATGCCATTCTCCCAAATCATCCCACCCTCTTCCTTTCCCACAGAGTCCAAAAGACTGTTCTATACATCTGTGTCTCTTTTGCTGTCTCGTATACAGGGTTATCGTTACCATCTTTCTAAATTCCATATATATGTGTTAGTATACTGTATTGGTATTTATTTTGGAAATATTCGAAGGTGCTTTAATCAATATTATTAAAAAAAATAAGTCAATTCCAATTCTGTTGGCCTCTGTGCATTTTGGGTGTAACTTTGTAAAGTAGTTTCTATCTCATTTTATCTTATTTTTGCTAGGAAGTCACCCATGTTATAGGTAAGGGTTTCCATATATATTCACCCCCAAACAAGCAAAACCCCACAAAATTGACTTCTCCATTTCACAGGGACTTCTGATCATTTATAGCTAGCATTCAGGACAAAAATCACTGAAGTAATCAAAGAGATCACCAAAACATATTTTAAAATATATTTATTTTTCAATTAAATTTAATAGAAAAATGCCATAAATATCCAAAGTTCATTATTATTCAATATAAAATGATCAACACAACACAGGTGTATCATTAATAATTATAACAGTATTAACATGGCAAGGATGAAACTTTAACTTGGATTTAGAACATAATAAAATAAATGTTAAAATCATAAAGGTAGTTAAGGTGATCCTAAAATGAAATAAATAGCAGTCTAATAGTTCTATACTCCCTAAATCTGCATCTATTAAGGTGAAACAGCTTAAAATGAGAAAAATATGAATACTTATCTAAACAGTGATGAGTATCAAATTTATTTGATGATCACAAGCAATATAAGAAGTCAATGAAGTGAGTGGAAAAGATGTATACTCAAGGTTTTCATTCTTTCTCGTTTTCCCAGACATTAACTAAGTTGATTCAATTTCAGTGGGTTTTGAGACATGCAAAATATGTTCACTTTTTGCCTTCAATGATAAAAGTAAAATGCTGTTCCAATTAACTAGATACATCACTTTTAATTATTTTGCTTTCTATAGCATGAGTTATAATTGTTTGGCTGTAATGAAAGGACAACCTAAGGAAGGAGGAGGGCAGTGGGATTTAAAGCGAACTCTAACAAGATTCAGCCACCAGTTCCTGCACAGCCTGACAGCTAATGCTCAGGCTCTGAGTCCCCTTTCCACCTGCCCATAGTGCATTTCCTTCACCCCTTTGGAGTTTCCTGTCTAACTTTGATTTTCATTTTTGCAGGTTTGGATTTATTCTTCATAAAGATGAAGCTGCATTACAAAAGATTGATCTTGAAACCATGTCATACATCAAGACTATTAATTTGAAGGACTATCAATGCATCCCGCAGTCACTAGCATACACACACTTGGGAGGATACTACTTCATTGGCTGCAAACCCAATGGCACTGGGGCGGCCCCCCCACAGCTCTTGGTGGACGGTGTCACCGACTCGGTCATTGGGTTCAACAGTGACGTGACGGGCACTCCATACGTCTCTCCAGATGGACACTATCTTGTCACCATCAGTGATGTGAAAGGTCTTGTGAGGGTCCAGTACATCACCATCAGAGGAGAAATACAGGAGGCTTTTGATATTCACACTAACCTGCACATATCTGACCTGGCCTTTCAGCCATCCTTTACGGAAGCCCATCAGTACAACATTTATGGTAGTTCAAGCACACAGACAGATGTGCTCTTTGTGGAGCTTGCCTCCGGGAAGGTTAAGATGATAAAAAGCCTTAAGGAACCACTCAAGGCAGAAGAATGGCCTTGGAACCTGAAGAACAGGCAAATCCAGGACAGTGGCTTGTTTGGTCAATACCTGATGACTCCTTCCAAGGACTCTCTCTTTATACTCGATGGACGACTCAATAAGTTAAACTGTGAGATCACTGAAGTTGAGAAGGGAAACACAGTCATCTGGGTTGGAGAAGCCTAGAAGCCCTGTTAAATAATTATTAAATCAAGAGTTTTCCAATACACTGCACTAATCCATTATTTAAATTTACAGTTTAACTTGCTAAGTTTGTATCCTAGCCAAACATCAGTTACTTGGATGGCCCAAATAAAATAGTTTTGTTTTTTTTTTAAACAAAGACATACACAATTAGTAATATTGGTTGATTAAAAATAGTTAACACAATATTTAATGAGAAACTATTTCAATTATAAGAACCAAATCTACTGTTATTTTTTTTCCAATAGAATAGGAATTTAAATAATTAAAAATAACTCAACTGCAGGGAATTTCCAATGATTCTAAACACCATTTCATCTTGAGGGTAATTGATCTATTTTTTTTTTCTCTCCTTTTGGTATGCTTAAACCAGAAATAAAAGGTGTTGTGGAAACTTAAAATTCTTAATTCAAAATATTCTGTCCCATCCACTGTTTCTAATCTTTCGTGCCTTGAAAGGAATGTCACAAGAGGAAAAGGAAGGCTAAAAGCTGCATAGTGACCACCCTCATCACTATAAATTTCTTGTCATTTAAAGAGAAAAGTTGAACATCTTTTGCACCAAACCCAGCCTTCAGTCATTTGTCTAACCCTCAATGAAATATCATTTGAAGACATAAACTGTCCTTAGGCTGTACACAGGTGACAAATTCTATTTGACACTCACTGTATAATCTGCAGCATGCTATGGAAAATGGGGAGGAAGGGAGGAAAATAATTATGGTAATATGTTTGCAGTGTATTATTGACTCATTTTGCTTTCAATCACGAGAGTGCATTATATTTTTAATGCAAGTTTGTCTGGGATGTCAACTGCTTACAAATATCTCTTATTAGTGGAATAGACGTTTTTGTTTCTTTTGATGTAGTCCAGTGTTGCATTAGCAGGAACTTTTATTTCCAAAATAGAAGCATTATTTGTGTCTGCTTAGAGTAAACCACATTTAGGGAAATTAACAACAGAGAGAAAAAAAAAACTGGCTAGAGAACTGATGAGTATTAGCGGTTTAGGACAATTAGTAACAGAAATTGGGAATTAGGGGGTAGCACCACAGTGGTGAGAAAAGATGTACTTCTCCATCGCCTTTGCTATTTAAATATAATCCATCAAAGGACTCATTCCTTAATAACTTTCCCAAATGACTTCTGCTTAACTCCTATATAATCCTTAAACAACTCTCTCACTGTGTGTCGAAGTTCGAAACCTAACTAATCCTCTTATTTGAGACTGCATAGAAGTAAAAATCATTGCTTTCATTTTTCAGGGCAAAGAAAAGGCCAGTAGAAGTGCATTAAAACTAGTAACTTGGTTTATTGAAATAAGCAGATTATTATCCAGGCTTAAAGTAAAAGCTTACATTGTTTGGAGAATCTTTTTACTTATTATATTTTTGTTTTATTGTTGCTAAAAATGCTAATGTACTGTTGAAATGACCTCCATTTCCTGAAGGTAATCCAATAAGGTCTTTTTTAAATACAAATTTTACTCAAGTTTAATTGTGTAAAACTGCTTAGACACCTGAAATTTTATAGTGTGTACTATCTTATGTATATATAGCATCCTGAACTATGTGATAACAGTAGATTTATTCTTAGCTTAAGGAAACATTATGGGAAGCAGATTTAATAGACAACAGAAGTTAGCTTATGTTTCTACTTACCTGCTTTCCTTTTTAGCAGTTTTCTTCTTTGTGAACATGAACCACATAAAGTGGCTGTGACCTAATGATTTAATCTAAGTCTGTCTCATACATCCTTCTTTGGTAGCTTACACCATGTGGCTGCTTTGTCTGTAGACACTGCTTGATAAAAGAGAATAAACCTCTTACATTTTAACCCTTGAGAGTTCAGTCAGTGTTTTAATGTGAATACCCGTGTTTGTTTTGTTTTTCCTCCCAGTGCTTCAAACACAGACAGGTTTATATCCCCATTGTTTTGAAAGTGATGGGAGCGGGTAGAGGGCAGATAAAGTGAGACCAATCAAGGAAAGACAACTTAGCTTCATTATATCAACTCTAAGTTGCTCTGTCCCTTCATATTCATATGTAAAGCAAGATATTTATCCTCTTAAGATGTCTGTTTCTCTAGAATCCCTTCTTGTGTATTAAAGGAATGAATGAATATCAGAATGGAACATAAACATAGACTTAAATCCCTTTTTTCCCACATTCTTACACTATTAACCACACAAATACTGAGCCCCCCTTTTTAACAGCATAATGTTTAAAATATTGACATTTGTGATACTTTAAAAAAAATAAGGAAATGCAATATTATATTTTCTAAGATAGATATTTCTTTCTTTAGTGGTAGAGAGAAAAAGTAAGAGCTGGCATACAGGGCATCAGCATTGCTCTACACACATCTTGATAAATGTGTATTGAATATAATGATCTCATCAATAACTGGGTATATGTGAAAACTGAACATGAAGAAAAGCTAGAATAAAATGATGACATCACCGTTGTCTAAGAATAGATTTTTAACAGATAGGATAAAATAGCAACAAGGCAGCCAAAAAAATATGACATAATTTTGCTGCTAATTATCTGGTAATAATTGTGTGATAACCATAACAGGCATGAAATAAGAAAAGGTGTGAAACCAAGAATGGAAGTAGAACATGGGGAAGTCTTTGGGCAAAATTGACTAGAAAAAATTAATATTTATGAAAAAGAAGGTGGTAATTCATGAAAAATGGATTATGATCAGATTTTGGAGGGGGGGAAGTAAAGAATAGGGGTTTCCAGGTGGCTCAGTAAGTACAGAATCTGCCTACAGTTCAGGAGACACAGGACACCACAGTTTTAATTTCTGGGTTGGGAAGATCCCCTGGGGAAAGGCATGGCAACCCATGCCAGTATTCTTGCCTGGAGAATACCATTGATAGAGGTTGCAAAGAGTCAGACATGACTGAAGCAACTGAGCATGAAGTAAAGAATGAAACAAATGGAAAGAATCTAGACTTAATCCAGAGAGTTGGAACTCAAGACTAATTTTTAAAAAAAGAAAGAACAGTGAAAACACTCAACATTTTTTATTTTCTAATATAACGAAGATTTGACAGGAAATTAGAGAAACTGGTATCGGTTGGGAGGCTACTGCAGAAAATGGAAGTTTATGATCTATAGTATACAACAAGATGAAACTCAACATTAAACCTCAACCTTCAAAAAACTAAGATCTTGGCATCTGGTCCCATCACGTCACAGCAAATACATGGGGAAACAATGGAAACAGTTTATGTTTCCATAATGGAGAGACTTCTTGGGCTCCAAAATCACTGCAGATGGTGACTGCAGCTATGAAAATAAAAGACACTTGCTCCTTTGAAGAAAAACTGTGACAAGCCTAGGCAGCTTATTAAAAAGCAGAGACATTACTTTGCCAACAGAAGTCTGTCTAGTCAAAGCTATGGTTTTTCCAATAGTTATGTACTGATGTGAGAGTTGGACCCTAAAGAAAGCTGAGCACTGAAGAATTGATTCTTTTGAACTGTGGTGTTGGAGAAGACTCTAGAGACCCTTGGACTGCAAGGAGAGCCAACCAGTCAATCCTAAAGGAAATTATTCTGGAATATTCATTGGCAGGACTGATGCTGAAGCTGAAGCTTCAATACTTTGGCCACCTAATGGGAAGAACTGACTCATTGGAAAAGACCCTGATGCTGGGAAAGATTGAAGGCAGGAGGAGAAGGGGACAACAGAGGATGTGATGGTTGGATCGCATCACTGACTTGATGGACATGAGTTTGACCAAGCTCTGGGAGTTGATGATGGACAGGGAAGCCTGGCATGCTGCAGTCCATGCAGTCGCAAAGAGTTGGACATGACTATGCAACTGAACTGAACTGAAGATAAGGCCTGTTAAGGAAACATACTTGTAATGGCAACTGAATAAATATGATGATAAAAAGAGAAAAATCAGTTTTCCCACATGGAGCTATTGCTAAAAACCTTGCCTGCCAATGCAGAAGCTGCAAGTTCAGTCTTTGGGTCTAGAAGATCCCCTGGAGGAGGGCATGGCAACCCACCCCAGTATTCTTGCTGGGAAAATTCTGTGGACAGAGGAGCCTGGTAGTCTACCATCCATAAGGTCGCAAAGAGTCACACATAACTGAAGCTACCTAGCACACAAGCGTGCATATAACACAGGGTGTGTTAAGGAAACATACTTGAGATGGCAACTGAATAAATATGGGTGATAAAAAGAGACAAATCAGCAGGTCTCAATTACGACACCAGTGGTAAAAATAGGAGAGCCATGGAAGAAAAGCAGATTGGCAGAGAGAAGAAGGGTTTATATAAAAGACAAATAAGAATGATGGACATGGAATGTATTTCCAGAGTAGTGTCATCATGTATTATAGCAAACTAATACAATTTTCAGGCATTATTCCATTGTCTGTCTAATAATATAAAAGTAAAATAGAAGTGTTTTTTAAAAAGTATAATTTTAGAATCTTTACCTTTAAGACTCCCACTCAAAAGGTCTTCAGAAGGTTTTCTTTTTAAAAAACTAAGTGAACTTGATTGGATTTTACATTATTTCAGATTTTACAGAATGAAACAATACGTTTAATCATATTTGACAGCTTATCATATTATGCAAATTTTAAAAGTGAGAAAAAATTCAGGAACAATATGGCTATCATGAAAATTAACATGACTCTAAAATAACATGAAATGTACACCCCAAATGTCACGAGCCTAAGAACTCATAAGAGGTCACTTCTAATGTCCCTTGTCCATGCATCTACCATTTAGCTGTTCTTCCTGTGTGAAGAGGTAAGAAAAAAAAAAGCAACATCTTATCAAAAGCCTATTTTCATTTTTCTTCCAATCACACTCTAATATCATTTACCTCTCCTTGGAATCTTCAAGCATAGAAATATGTTCTGCAAATCATGCTATATAAACTCACTATTGTAGACTTGAATCATGGTAACCTTTTCCCATCCTTCTAGAAGGCTAAATCTTAGCATGGGAATATGACTTTGTTTGTTTGCTTGTATTTAATAAATTACATTGTCCTATTAGTAAACAGAAAAGCACAGTTTCTCAGTAATATTCATCAACAAAATGTCCCTGCCTCTGTGGAATATAATGAGTGCTACACAGCTATTTCACAGTAATGTGCAGCTAACAGTTGGTGAATTAGAAAAGTTTTCACCATTTTTCTTTTATACAAGAGTTCAGTGATGATAAAATTGTCAATGTATTGGGACTTGTGTTCAAGTTCATAATTAAATTTTGCACATAGCATAATTTGGCTGAAACTAAGAAAGAACAGGCTGAAAAATAAAATATGTTGTTCTGATAAATATCTTGAAGACTGTCTCTGCATGTGCATTTTGCCACTTTTAAAAGAAGATTCAGAATTGTCTCAATGTTGAAAGAATATACTGCTACTTCAATTTTAAATCTGTTCCTCTTATTCATGTGTATACATTCTTTTTGCAGTTCCATGAAAAACTACACTGTTCTTTTATACCTCGAGCTACATTCTTCAGTGTTACAAAGTCCAAGTGAAAAGTTCCATGATAATCATGAAAAGGACTCTCCTTATATGACAACATATAGCTATTACAAATTGATAGTCATTGAATTATTCTTCTATACCTCTGCTTATCTACCTACTTTACTTTCTTTAATTTTTTAAACATTTCATTAGTGTGGACCATTTTTAAAGTCTTAATTGAATTTATTATAATATTACTTCAGTTTTATATTTTGTTTTTTTGACTGGGAGGCACATGGGATCTTAGCTAGCTGACAGTGATTAAATTTGCACTCCAGTGTTTCAAGGCAAAAATCTTAACCTCTGGACCACCAGGGAAGTCCTACACACCTATTTTCAAACAAGTTTTCCTTTTAATTCAAGGTTCTATACTTTGTTCAAAATTATTACCAAAGTATAACAAACGTGGCACATCTGAATTCAGGAATAAAGTATTATTCATTGTTTTCTTTATATCAATACACATCTTGATATAGTAATTGTCTTTTAGAGAAATAATTATTATTATAGGTTGAGCACAAATAAATATATCAATTAGATTAAGGATAGTAACATATAGTATGCTAGTTTTATATAGTTTAAAAATTTGATTGTTGACAGAAATATGAAATGATTTTGTTTTCTGTATACGGGTAGAAATATGCCACACATCATGCAGGTAGACACAATGTGGTAGTTAAAAACCACACTCGTGTGTGAATGCACGTGTCTCAGTTTGGGCATATGAAAAAATGGAAGCATATCTGACAATATTGGAGAACTAAATTTTAACATTCAAACATATCTTGTTGTTACTTTTAAGTTTCTCTTAAATCTAGGATAAGATTTATTTAAATATAATTTATCATACATAAGATTCTAACATAAGTTTGTGAAATGATTTTAGGTCACAGAATCTTCATCTTCTACACACCTATATATATGTTTTTTTAAAATAATCAACTGAAAATGAGGATATAACTTCAAAGTGTCTATGCAATACCTACTAACTATAGCATCCATGTACATGTAAAATATAAATGACAGAGGAGTAAGAAAAATCAAAGAAACAAAAGTCTAGTGAGTCTTGACTCTGGAGACTCTATTAAATCAGCTAAATTAAGGCTTTACAATTACGTATAGCAATAATGTGTGTTGTTACTAGCTCAGTCATGTCTGACTCTTTGCAACTCTTGGGACTTTTCAAGCAAGAATACTAGAGTGGGTTGCTAGTTCCTTCTCCAAGGGATCTTCCTGACCCAGGGATTGAGCCTGTGCCTCCAGCGTCTTCTGCATTGGCAAGTGGATTCTTGCCAATGGTGGCTGGTGGCTCAGCTGGTAAAGAATAATAAGTACTGCTTAATAATGTAATGCTAACATCTATTTTGGGAGGCTCCAAAATCATGGCAGATGGTGACTGCGGCCATGAAATTAAAAGACACTTGCTCTTTGGAAGAAAAGTTATAACCAACCTAGATGGCATATTGAAAAAGAGAGAAATTACTTTGCCAACAAAGGTCTGTCTAGTCAAAGCTTTGGTTTTTCCCAGTGGTCATGTATGGATGTGAGAGTTGGACTATAAAGAAAGCTGAACAGCAAAGAACTAATGCTTTGGAATACTGGTGTTGGAGCAGACTCTTGAGAGTCTCTTGGACAGCAAGGAGATCCAAACAGTTCATTCTAAAGGAAATCAGTCCTGAATATTCATTGTAAGGACTGATGCTGAAGCTGAAACTCCCAATACTTTGGCCATCTGATGCGAAGAACTGACTCATTTGAAAAGCCCCTGATGCTGGGAATGATTGAAGGCAGGAGGAGAAGGGGACGACAGAGGATGAGATGGTTGGATGGCATCACCAACTCAATAGACATGAGTTTGAATAAGCTCTGGGAGTTGGAGATGGACAGGAAAGGCTGGCGTACTGCAATCCATGGGGTCCCAAAGAATCAGACACTGAACTGAACATCTAATGAATGAATATGCATGAACACATGCATATAAATATATATTCACATACATACAAAAAAGCTATTTTCTCTCTATATACAATGGCTTCCCTAGTAGCTCAGATGGTAAAGAATCTGCCTACAATGCAGGAGACCTAGGTTCTATTCCTGGGTCAGGAAGATCCCCTGGAGAAGGAAATGGCAACCCACTCCAATATTCTTGCTTGGGAAGTCCCATGAACAGAGGAGTCTGGCAGGCTACAGTCCTTGGGTTGCAAGGCTTCAGACATGACTGAGCAACTAACATTTTTACTTTTCACTTTCACACTTATATATCTCCAAAAATCACTTCTTTGATATTTCTTAAAAATTAGTAGTACTTTTTAAAACCAATTACAGACTCAAATTTAACAAAGAAAAATAATATAGAAAACATTCTCGATTCATTGGAAATAAATTGAGAAATAAAATTTTCAAATAAATCAGCTATAAATATGTAAATAAAATTAGTAAACATATACAAGTATTCACAAACAGGACTTTAAAAAAGGAATCAAATTGAAAGGTACAGAATCTATGGATTCTGTCTATAAGATGAAAATGAAGCAACATAATTCAAAAATAATGAGGCTACTGGCATTTGTTAGAAAAAAGAAATTTTCAAAGAAAGCCCCTCCCACTCTAATAAAGAGAAAAAGTTGGAAATTTGTTAAAATCATAATTTTGCCTGAGCATAGTGTAGAGCTAGGTTTGCAAGTTCAACAGGTAAACTCATTTCTAATGAGGAGCAAGGAATTATTTAATCCTGGTAGTCTACATAAAAGCAGGCAATAGTAAATCAGCAAAAAGTTTAACAACTTTTTAAAGGCTTGTAGGGGCTACCCTATGAGTTTGGAATGGCTGGGGCTAGGAGCACAGGCACAGGAGTAGTTCATACACTCAGTATCCTTTCTGATGGCATATAAGATCAGAGGCAGGCAGGAGACTGGAGGCAGCTTCCCTGGAGGTGCTGTGAGTCAGGTGACCAGCTGTTGTGGGGAGCTATCCCTGTGCCCTTGCTGAGACTCTTCTCACCTAGGAAGCCAAATGTTAAGCCCCTAGAGGAAGGGCAACCATCTTTCTCTCCCCCAGGAACAGGCAAGAACTCATTGTTTCCAAGAGGGCTGAGAGCAGGCCCTCTGACGCTGATGTAGGGTAGCAAGCACTCAGTCTCAAGACACAGGTAGATAAACGACAGAGAAAGAATGCTCTGCTGCTGGGGGAGAGGCCAGAAATCCGGTAAACCTGGTTGGGAGACCATGTAAAGAGGAACTGAATTCCATTTACAGGGACATTGTAGGAAGTTTTATCTTTTCTTTCTTTCTTTCTTTTTTTTTTTTCACTAAACTCTCTTTTTTTTTTGATAGTAGTAAACTCTCATTTGTCTCCAGCCACCTTCTTAATGCTTTTGCATATATTTTCCACCCTTTTATTTTATATTTGTATCTTTCAATTTGAAATATGTTTGCTTTTAACAATGTGTATTTGGATCTTTTCCCTTCCTGTCTGAATACATCTGCACTATGATTGGATTATTTGATCCATTCACATTGAATGCATTATTATTATCCTTAAAATTACATCTTCCTCTTATTTATTTGTTTTTAAATAGGTGTCAGTGCAGTTCAGTTCAGTTCAGTCGCTCAGTCGTGTCCGACTCTCTGCGACCCCATGAACCACAGCACGCCAGGCCTCCCTGTCCGTCACCAACTCCTGGAGTTCACTCAAACCCATGTCCACCGAGTCGGTGATGCCATCCAGCCATCTCATCCCCTGTTGTCCCCTTCTCCTCTTGCTCCCAATCTTTCCCAGCATCAGGGTCTTTTCCAATGAGTCAGCTCTTTGCATCAGGTGTCTAAAGTATTGGAGTTTCAGCTTCAACATCAGTCCTTCCAGTGAACACCCAGGACTGATCTCCTTTAGGATGGACTGGTTGGATCACCTTGCAGTCCAAAGGACTCTCAAGAGTCTTCTCCAACACCACAGTTCAAAAGCATCAATTCTTGGGCACTTTCTTTATAGTCCAACTCTCACATCTGTACATGACCACTGGGAAAACTATAGCCTTGACTAGTCAGACCTTGTTTGGTAAAGTAATGTCTCTGCTTTTGAATATGCTGTCTAGGTTGTTCATAACTTTGTGTCCAAGGAGTAAGTATCTTTTAATTTCATGGCTGCAATCACCATCTGCAGTGATTTTGGAGCCCAGGAAAATAAAGTCAGTCACTGTTTCCACTGCTTCCCCATTTCTTTTCTATTCCCTTCTTTCACTTTACTGCTTATTTTTGAATTGGGTGACTATTTTCTAAGGTTACATTTAAATTCCTTTCATGATCTTTTCACTGTATGAAAAAATATTTTTGCCTTTGTTGCTTTAGGGCAACATAATTTTTAATTAAACAATTCAATATTGATTTAATATTTTTCCTTTGTTGCTTTTGAGTTCTGTCTTAGGGTCTTTTATGATCTGGTTTTCCTTAGTGTTAGTTTCCCTGGTTATCTCTGAATAATTAGCTGACCTGTGATTTAGCTCTGTACCCATGTGAACTACCCGCTTCCTCTTATTTGATTACCTCTAAAATCTATTGTCTTAAAAAGAGCCTTCAAGTTTAAGTCCCTTTAAACTCTGCTGTAGAAAAGTCAGAATTTAAGAGAACAGATCTGTTGCTCTCTGTTCTTATGATCTTCCTTTCCCCTACCCTAGTGATTTGTAAAAAAATCTGAGTCATATATCTGAGACTGGTATTGGAAATAGTCCCTTCCTACTCTCAGAGTGACCCTCCGGCTTTGTGAGCAGGCCAGTAGGTAGGAAATGGTAGTTCTATGTTCTTTTAAATTCTAGGATTTTCTTAAATTGTCTACATTAAACTGCATGATGTAGCATACCATTAACTTTCTGATCCTGTGACCATCACATGAGCTCTTCCATTCCATTCATCTCCAGTCATATCAGCTTTTCCTTTCCTTTAAAATATTATCCCTAGTCTTGAATCTTTACACTTGCTGGCCCTTTTACCTGGAGCACTTTTCCCCATTCATTCTTACAAATTGTCTCTTTACTTTCTTCACATATCTGCTTACCAGTGAGATTTTTCTGACTACCCTATTTAAAATTTGAAATAATCTTCCAGAATATGCCTATCATATTTGCTGATATTTATTGCCATAATTGAATCAATATCTAACATGCTACATAATTTATTTTCTGTTTATTATCTATATAACCCTATCCTTATGGCAGAAAGTGAACAGGAACTCAAAAGCCTATTCATAAAATGAAAGTGGAGAGTAAAAAAGTTGGCTTAAAGCTCACATTCAGAAAACGAAGAGCATGGCATCTGGTCCCATCATTTCGTGGGAAATAGATGGGGAAACAGTGGAAACAGTGTCAGACTTTATTTTTTGGGGCTCCAAAATCACTGCAGATGGTGACTGCAGCTATGAAATTAAAAGATGCTTACTCCTTGCAAGAAAAGTTATGACCAACCTAGATAGCATGTTGAAAAGCAGAGACATTACTTTGCCAACAAATGTCCATCTAGTCAAGGCTATGGTTTTTCCAGTAGTCATGTATGGATGTGAGAGTTGGACTCTGAAGAAGGCTGAGTGCTGAAGAATTGATGCATTTGAACTGTGGTGTTGGAAAAGACTCCTGAGGGTCCCTTGGACTGCAAGGAGATCCAACCAGTCCATTCTGAAGGCGATCAGCCCTGGGATTTCTTCGGAAGGAATGATGCTAAAGCTGAAACTCCAGTACTTTGGCCACTTCATGCAAAGAGTTGTCTCATTGGAAAAGACTCTGATGCTGGGAGGGTTTGGGGGCAGGAGGAGAAGGAGATGACAGAGGATGAGATGGCTGGATGGCATCACTGACTCGATGGACCTGAGTCTGAGTGAACTCCGGGAGTTGTTGATGGACAGGGAGGCCTGGCCTGCTGCAACTCATGGGGTCGCAAAGAGTCAGACAGGACCAAGTGACTGAACTGAACCCTATCCAAAACATAGATACTATGCAATGAAACAAGAACAGGAATATTTGTCTGTTTTTTCAATACTGCAAACAAAAAAGGATTTGTATGCAGTAAGCACATATTAGGCAGTAAATAAACATATGGGAGATGATTGGATTACTATTTTAATTGGACTCAAAGTAGTTTTTGGAGCATATGTTGAACTTTCTGATAATCTCAAATCATTATGGCAAAAATGTATTCTTTGAATGCTATTAAACTGTGATCATTGAAAGTAGCATTATTCAGGCAGGTGTTTTCTATTTAATATCCTCTAACTCTCTAAAGTATTAGAGTTAATAGACATAATGAACATTTGGATAGATGATGCTTTTAAAGTATTTTCCATCTCAAATTAAATGTAAATACTTATGTAAACAAGATGTTTGCTATGTTAAAGAATGATCCCTTTCATATATAATTAAAATCTAAAGTATTATGCATTTATTTATTTAGTTATAGAAGCGGTTGGTCCTTTTTTTATTACCCATGACACAAAGAGCATGTTTATATGAAATAAATCAAATATGTTGCATATATAGTATTCCAGAAAAATATCAGTATATTTGGGGATATTTATGTTTAAGTTTTAAGATCAACTCATCAAATAAGAAGTATACCATTTATCACAGAGTATCTACAAGTTTATTAAAATTTATCTTAGGGGCTTCCCTGGTGGCTCAGAGGTTAAAGTGTCTGCCTGGAATGCAGGAGACCTGGGTCTGATCCCTATCTTAAGAGTGTGGTAAATTTATGCTTACTCCAACATCCAACATGAAATAACTTGCCATTGATTTATCTTACTTGTATGTATTGTGCATAAAAATTTTCATTATGTAATTCAACTATATTCAGTTTCTTCTATTGTTACCTTAGTTTTGAATTTTGCTGATGTCAGTTATAATTATTTGGACTGAATACCACCATCCAAAAAAGTTGTAATCTTCAAAGAAAATTATAATATAAAAATAAATACATGTACTAGTTATACTTTAAATACTTAGGTATGTTACTATGAAATTCCATTTTTGAATTCTTTCAAAAATGTCTAAGTTCAGTTTTTGTTTTTTTAAATATTTACCCATTTATACTTTCCTGGGATTATTTTTCCCCATGAGATCTATTATTATTATGTCAAAAAAGCAATGTTGGAACTGATCATGGAATAACAGACTGTTTCAAAATTGGGAATGGAGTGTGTCAAGGCTGTATATTGTCACTCTGTTTATTTAACTTACATGCAGAATACAACATGTGAAATGCTGGGTTGGAAGAATCACAAGCTGATGCCAGGAGATGCCAGGAGAAATATCAAGATGCCAGGAGAAATATCAATAACAAGATGCCAGGAGAAATATCAATAACAACAGATATGCAGACAATAACTAAATGAACTAGAGATATGCAAACTTCTAAGAAAAAAAAAAAAACAGAGAAAGAGAAATCCAAGTAAGACTGTAGGTGTGGCAAGAGACATCAGAGGGCAGACACACAAACCACAATCAAGGAAAACTAGTCAATCTAATCACAAGGAGCACAGCCTTGTCTAACTCAATGAAACTAAGCCATGCCATATGGGGCCACCCAAGACGAACAGGTCATGGTGGAGAGGTCTGACAGAATGTGGTCCACTGGAGAAGGGAATGGAAAACCACTTCAGTATTCTTGCCTTGAGAACCCCTTCAGTTCAGTTCAGTTCAGTAGCTCAGTTGTGTCTGACTCTTTGCGACTCCATGAATTGCAGCAGGCCAGGCCTCCCTGTCCATCACCATCTCCCGGAATTCACTCAGACTCACGTCCATCGAGTCTGTGATGCCATCCAGCCATCTCATCCTGGGTCGTCCCCTTCTCCTCCTGCCTCCAATCCCTCCCAGCATCAGAGTCTTTTCCAATGAGTCAACTCTTTGCATGAGGTGGCCAAAGTACTGGAGCTTCAGCTTTAGCATCATTCCTTCCGAAGAAATCCCAGGGCTGATCGCTTTCAGAATGGACTGGTTGGATCTCCTTGCAGTCCAAGGGACCCTCAAGAGTCTTTTCCAACACCACAGTTCAAAAGCATCAATTCTTCGGCGCTCAGCCTTCTTCAGAGTCCAACTCTCACATCCATACATGACCACTGGAAAAACCATAGCCTTGAGTAGACAGACCTTAGTTTGCAAAGTAATGTCTCTGCTTTTGAATATACTATCTATGTTGGTCATAACTTTTCTTCCAAGGAGTAAGCATCTTTTAATTTCATGGCTGCAGTCACCATCTGCAGTGATTTTGGAGCCCCCCAAAATAAAGGCTGACACTGTCTCTACTGTTTCCCATCTATTTCCCATGAAGTGATGGGACCGGATGCCATGATCTTCGTTTTCTGAATGTTGAGCTTTAAGCCAACTTTTTCACTCTCCTCTTTCACTTTTATCAAGAGGCTTTTTAGCTCCTCTTCACTTTCTGCCATAAGGGTGGTATCATCTGCATATCTGAGGTTATTGATATTTCTCCCGGTAATCTTGATTCCAGCTTGTGTTTCTTCCAGTCCAGTGTTTCTCATGATGTACTCTGCATAGAAGTTAAATAAGCAGGGTGACAATATACAGCCTTGACATGAACAGTATGAAAAGGCAAAATGATAGGATACTGAAAGGGGAACTCCCCAGGTTGGTAGGTGCCCAATATGCTACTGGAGATCAGTGGAGAAATAACTCCAGAAAGAATGTAGGGATGGAGCCAAAGCAAAAACAATACCCAGCTGTGGATGTGACTGGTGATAGAAGCAAGGTCCAGTGCTGTAAAGAGCAATATTGCATAGGAACCTGGAATGTTAGGTCCATGTATCAAGAAAAATTAGCAGTGGTCAAACAGGAGATGGCAAGAGTGAATGTTGACATTCTAGGAATCATCGAACTAAAATGGACTGGAATAGGTGAATTTAACTCAGATGACCATTATATCTACTACTGTGGGCAGGAATCCCTTAGAAGAAATGGAGTAGCCATCATGATCAACAAAAGAGAGTGAAATGCAGTACTTGGATGCAATCTCAAAAACGACAGAATGATCTCTGTTCGTTTCCAAGGCAAACCATTCAAAATCACAGTAATCCAATTCTATACCCCAAGCAGTAATGCTGAAGAAGCTGAATTTGAACGGTTTTAGGAAGACCTACAAGACCTTCTAGAACTAGCACCCCAAAATATGTCCTTTTCATTATAGGGGACTGGAATGCAAAGTAGGAAGTCAAGAAACACCTGGAGTAACAGGCAAACTTGGCCTTGGAATGAGGAATGAAGCCGGGCAAAAGCTAATAGAGTTTTGCCAAGAGAACGCACTAGTCATAGCAAACACCCTCTTCCAACAACACAAGGGAAGACTATACTTGGACATCACCAGATGGTCAACACCAAAATCAGATTGATTATATTCTTTGCAGCCAAAGATGGAGAAGCTCTATACAGTCAACAAAAACAAGACTGGGAGCTGACTGTGGCTCAGATCATGAACTCCTTATTGCCAAATTCAGACTTAAATTGAAGAAAGTGGGGAAAACCACTAGACCATTCAGGTATGACCTAAATCAAATTCTTTATGATTATACAGTGGAAGTGAGAAATAGATTTAAGGGACTAGATCTGATAGACAGAGTGCCTGATGAACTATGGACTGAGCTTGGTGACATTGTACAAGAGACAGGGATCAAGACCATCCCCATGGAAAAAAAATGCAAAAAAGAAAAATGGCTGTTTGTGGAGGTCTTACAAATAGCTGTGAAAAGAAGAGAAGTGAAAAGCAAAGGAGAAAAGGAAAGATATAAACATCTGAATGCAGAGTTCCAAAGAATAGGAAGGAGAGATAAGAAAGCCTTCCTCAACAATCAATGCAAAGAAATAGAGGAAAACAACAGAATGGGAAAGACTAGAGACCTCTTCAAGAAAATTAGAGATACCAAGGGAACATTTCATGCAAAGTTGGGCTTGATAAAGGACAGAAATGGTATGAACCTAACAGAAGCAGAAAATATTAAGAAGAGGTGGCAAAAATACACAGAAGAAATGTACAAAAAAGAGATTCATGACCCAGATAAAACGATGGTGTGATCACTCACTTAGAGCCAGACATCCTGGAATGTGAAGTCAAGTGGGCCTTAGAAAACATCACTACAAACAAAGCTAGTGGAGGTGATGGAATTCCTAGTGGAGCTCTTTCAAATCCTGAAAGATGATGCTGTGAAAGTGCTGCACTCAATATGCCAGCAAATTTGGAAATCTCAGCAGTAGCCACAGAACTGGAAAAGGGCAGTTTTCATCCCAATTCCAAAGAAAGACAATGCCAAAGAATGCTGAAACTACTGCACAATTGCACTCATCTCACATGCTAGTAAGGTAATGCTCAAAATTCTCCAAGGCAGGCTTTAGCAATACATGAGTCATGAACTGCCAGATGTTCAAGCTGGTTTTAGAAAAGGCAGAGGATCCAAAGATCAAATTGCCAACATCTGCTGGATCATGGAAAAAGCAAGAGAGTTCCAGAAAAACAACTACTTCTGCTTTCTTGACCATGCCAAAGCCTTTGACTGTGTGGATCACAATAAACTGTAGAAAATTCTGAAAGTCTGAAAAGTCAGACTACCTGACCTGCCTCTTGAGATACCTATCTGCAGGTCTGAAGGAACAGTTAGAGTTGGACATGGAACAACAAACTGGTTCCAAATAGGAAAAGGAGTAGTATGTCAAGGCTGTATATTGTCACCCTGCTTATTTAACTTATGTGCAGAGTACATCATGAGAGACGCTGGGCTGGAAGAAACACAAGCTGGAATCAAGATTGCCAGGAGAAATCTCAGTAACCTCAGATATGCAGATGACACCACCCTTATGGCAGAAAGTGAAGAGGAACTAAAAAGCCTCTTGATGAAAGTGGAAGAGGAGAGGGAAAAAAGTTGGCTTCAAGCTCAACATTAAGATAACTAAGATCATGGCATCTGGTCCCATCACTTCATGGGAAATAGATGGGGAAATGGTGGAAACAGAATCAGACTTTATTTCGGGGGGCTCCAAAATCACTGCAGATGGTGACTGCAGCCATGAAATTAAAAGATGCTTACTCCTTGGAAGGAAAGTTATGACCAACTTAGATAGCATATTCAAAAGCAGAGACATCACTTTGCCAACAAAGTTTCATCAAGTCAAGGCTATTGTTTTCCCTGTGGTCATGTATGGATGTGAGAGTTGGACTGTGAAGAAAGCTGAGCACCCAAGAATTGGTGCTTTTGAACTATGGTTTTGGAGAAGACTCTTGAGATTCCCTTGAACTGCAAGGAGATCCAACCAGTCCATTCTAAAGGAGATCAGTCCTGGATGTTCATTGGAAGGACTGATGCTAACACTGAAACTCCTATACTTTTGCCACCTCATGCAAAGAGTTGACTCATTGGAAAAGACTCTGATACTGGGAAGGATTAGGGGCAGGAGGAGAAGGGGACGACAGAGGATGAGATGGCTGGATGGCATCACCAACTCAATGGACATGAGTTTGAGTGAACTCCGGGAGTTGGTGATGGACAGGGAGGCCTGGTGTGCTGCAATTCATGGGGTCGCAAAGAGTCAGACACTACTGAGCAACTGAACTGAACTGAACTGATGCCGACAACATTACCTTCATGGAAGAAAGCAAAGAGAAACTAAAGAGCCTCTTGATGAAGGTGAAAGAGAATATTGAAAAAGCTGGCTTAAAAGTCAACCTTCAAAAAATTAAGATCATGCTATTTGGTTCTATCACTTCATGACATACAGATGGGGAAACAATGGACACGGTGACAATCTTTATTTTCTTGGACTTCAAAATCGCTGCATATAGTGACTATAGCCATGAAATTAAAAGATGCTTGCTCCTTGGAATAAAAGCTATGACCAAACTAGACAGAGTATTAAAAACCAGAGACACTACTTTGCTTACAAAGGTCCTTATAGTCAAAGCTATGGTTTTTCCAGTAGTCACACATGGATGTGTGAGTTGGACCATAAAGAAGGCTGAGCACCAAAGAATTGATGCTTTTGAACTGTGATGTTGGAGAAGATTCTTGAGAGTCCCTTGGACTACAAGGAGACCAAACCAGTTAATTCTAAAGGAAATTAGCCCTGATTATTCTTTGCAAGGACTGACTCTGAAGATGAAGCCCCAACACTTTGGCCACTTGATGTGAAGAGCTGACTCACTGGAAAAGACCCCAATGCTGGGAAAGTTAGAAGTCAGGAGAAGGGGATGACAGGGAATGAGATGGTGGGATGGCACCATGGACTCAACGGACATGAGTTTGAACAAGCCCCAGGACATGGTGAAGGACAGGAAAGCCTGGCCTATGTCCATGGGGTCGCAAAGAGTTGGACACTAATTAGTGGCTAAACAACAACAAAATCTTTTAACTGTAAAAAATAAGACATGTTTAATAGCTGAAGTCTAGGAAAAGTGCAAATAACACAGAGAACTGTGGGAAAATTTATATTATGCAAAGTGTGTAGAATATATCTAGGTACGAGGGACAGTCATCTATAGACATTATGGTAAACACATTTAAATTTCAGAGCTTAATATTATTGTAAAAGTGTCTAAATAAATAATATTTATAATGAGATAGATATTAAGTTGACTTATACAATGCCTGGGTTGCAGTATAAGGTGTCCTACCACTGTATTTGTATTAGGCTTATTATTCCAGTGCTATTAGAAGAAGCTCCATTAAATCCTACTGGACTTAGAAGTATATGCGTGTCATATTTGGCAAGAAAAACATTCTTTAAATGAAAAGTAGGTTGGCAGAGACTAAACTCTTGACCAAACTAAACTAAACACTGGGTAAAATTACTATATAACTTAAGTTGTACATTATAAAATATTTATTACCTGATATATTGAATAAAACCACTGAATTCCATAGCAACCCCTCAGAGAACAGAGAATCAACCCTAGTCTAGACAAGCTGAAAATACTGAGGCTTTGTTCAGCATTGGCCCAATTTACCTGCAAGTTAGACTTTCAGGCAAGGTGAAAAAAAATCAAGAACACTAGAGTAGGGGTCCCCAACCTCCAGGCCATAGGCCAGTACCTCCTGTCAGATCATCAGTGACATTAGATTAGAAATAAAGTGCACAATAAATGTAATGCACTTAGTCATCCCCAAATTATCCTCCCACCCCTGATACAGAAAAATTATCTTCCATGAAATCAATCCCTAGTGCCAAAAAAGGTTAGGATCTCTGCACTGGAGACTGTATCATCAGCCTAATGTCACTCCAAGAAAGGTGAGTTACTGTCCCTACTCCCAGTTCCAGAAAGTAACCTGATGTTTGTCACAAGAGGAAAATGAGGCCATAAGAATAGATATAGCTCCAAAATTACCCACAAAAAACCTGACTTTATTTGAAACAGAATGTGAGGAAATTAAGGTTAAAGAACACTCTTAAAAATGGTAAAGATGTGACCTGTAAGTAATTGGTAACTCTACTTACAATTTACAAAGTGAAGCTGGGGTCTGAGCCTTCTGTAAAACTGTAGAAGGGAGATCTTAGGTTTCAACACCACATGTTGGTAAAATGTTGATGCTCCACACACCTTACCCAGAGCTGCCAGAAAGGCACTTGAAACTATCAACCTCAGAAAAGTCAAGAAAGACTAGTGAACCACTCAGATAGAAACACAACCTTCTCTACCAAAAACATGACTGGGAAGGTCATTAAAGCAAAAAGCTCAGTGCCTACCACAGTCAACACTTATCCAGAAGTAGAAAAATCCCTCCCCTTCAATCCACTAGATTTTGGGTTTTGTCCTGCCTGAAGAGTGCCAGATAGCACACTTCTCCTTGAATGGAGTGCTGCTGCTGATCTTTTGTGATGAGAGGGAACTTGAAAAGCTGTTACACCTGCACCTAGTTCACCTCTGAAAATGTGTCCTCCACCATGAGAGTCTAACCTGTTGCAGCCCCCCAAGTTTTCTATTGACCCTGGATGTTGAATTGCCACCTGCTTGCTATGACTTAGGTATTAACATTTCTTAGCACTTCATAGTTTGTATTAATCATGTATATTAACAAAGCAACTCTTTGTTTAAGAGACACTTCCAAAAAAATAAAAATAAAAAAAGTTTAAAATTACAAATTGTAGGCCAACAATTTTACTAGAGAGATTCAGAGAAATGCACAGCTAAGAAAAGCTCCCTCCTCCCCACCCCAACCCAGAGTTTGGAGCAAATTACAGAGATGAATCATAGAAATTCTGAAAAAAAAAAAAACTCTGAATGTAATTTGAGCAGACGTTTGAGCAAATTGTCCCCAGGGTTTGTTAAAACAATAATGAATTCAGCCAGCAATTACTGGAGCCTAGTAATTTGTTATGATATGACAAAGACTTATTAATACAGAGATCAGACAATGAAACAGTCTGAGTGTCCTGCTAAAACCAATGTCATTCAAGAATGATTGTGAAAATGTTAAAGGCCATACCTTCTGTGCAGTAGCATTAGACTTCAACTTGTATGAGTGGACCATCAGTTCAGTTCAGTCGCCCAGTCATGTTTGACTCTTTGTAACCCCATAGACTGCAGGAAACCAGGCTTCCCTGTCCTTCACCAACTCTCGGAGCTTGCTCAAACTCATGTCTGAGTCAGTGATGCCATCCAACCACCTAATCCTCTGCTGTCCCTTCTCCTCTTCCCTTCTATCTTTCCTAGCATCAGGGTGGACTATATCTCACTCTAATAGTCCAATAAAGTCATAAATGAATAAAAACTACAAGAAGCTCTGTTAAACAGTATGTGGATTTGCTATGTTATAAACTATCTTACTTTTAAAAACAACAAAAACATACATACAAAGAAAAAAAACATGACTTAGAGGAGGAGTAAACAGAAAATATTTTGGGCTCCAACTGTTTTACTGAACAAGCAGAGTTTCAAAGCAGCTGTTTTAAATATCTTCAAAGAACTAAGAGAAACTATGCTTTAAAAACATCAAAGGAATGATAATAACAATGTCCTACCAAAGAAAGAATAGCAATAAAGACAGAATTTTTTTTAAAAAGCTGAATTTCTAGAGTTGAAAAGTACAGTACCCAAAAACTAATTCACTGAAAATAGATTCATAATGATTGTAATATATTAAGAATGATACCATAGAAAATACAGACAGAAGAACAGAGTCTAAAATAAAAATATTACATCCATAACAACATCACAATATATGCAATAGGATTAACAGAATAAAATAAATATATAGAAGAAATAAGAAATGAAAATTCCAACATTTAATGGAAAACATTAACCTACCAATAAAATGCAAATAGTACAAATACAAAAATATCCACATCAGGCTTGCCATAGTAAAGATTTTGACAGCCTGTGACAGACACAAGTCAAAGCAAGAGGAAAATGACATTGCCCTTATGGCAACACCAGTAATATTAACAATGATGAATTATCACAAACAATGGAAGCCATTGTATGACAGTATGACATATGTCACACTGTCAGTATGACATGTTCAAAATGCTGAAACATTGTCAACAAGAATTTTATATCCAGCAAAATTTTATTTCAAATTATAATAAAAAGAAATTATAAGATGAAATATTCTCATATAAACAAAATTTAGAGAATTTTTTGCTTAAAGAGTTAACTTGAAATTCTAAAGGAATTGTTTTCAGAATAAAGGCATAAGAACCCAGACAATAATGTGAATTTACAATAAAAAATTAAAAGCATGATAATGGCTATTATATAATTACTAAATACAGTGTAAATGCATACTCACTCCCTATTCTTTTAATTGATTTGTAATGAATTTTATCAGACATTATGCTGTAGTAGTATTATTGGTCATTTAACACAGAATTATGTTAGGCAATAGCAAGAAAGAGAAGCTGTATTAAACTGTATTGGGATAAAGAAATTAAATCAGACAGTAACTTGAATACACTGAAACAAATTATTAGAAATGGAGAATGTAAAAAAGGAAGAAGTAAATTTTTTGCTATTTGCAGTTGACATAACATTATATATAGAAACCCCCAAGGACTCATACACACACACATACACAAAACTACTAGAACTAATAAAAGAATTTAAAATTTGCATGATACTAAATCAATATGTAAAAGTCTGATGCATTCTTATGCACTAATTACAAAATATTAGAAAGAGAAATTAAGAGAAACTAAATTATAATTGCATAAAAAAACAGAGGAATAAATACATTTAACCAAGGAAGTGAAAGTTCTGTAACATTGAAATCTATAAGATACTAATAAAACAAATTGAAGAAGAAACAAATAAATGCATATATTCAAACAAAGAAAATATATTCTGTGTTCATGGATTGGAAGAATTAATATTCGTAAATGTCTATACTACTCAAAGCAATATACAGATTCAATGCAGTTAATATCAATATTCAAATGTCAATTTTCACAAATATAGAACACAGTCCTAAAATTTGCATGGAACAAAAAAAAAAAAAGAGAGAGAGAGAGAAAGAGAGAGAGACAAACAAAACAAATAACCAAGTCAGTCTTGAAAAAGGAAAATAAAGCTGGAAGCATCATACTCTCTGATTTCAAAGTATATTACAAAGTTACACAGTAATCAAAAATGGTATGGTATTGCCATAAAAACAGACATCTAGATCAATGGAACAGAATAGAGAGCCCAGAAATAAACCCATTCATATACGGTCAATTAAGGACCCAATATTCACAATGGGGAACGGACAGTCTCTTCAATAAGTTATCTTGGAAAAACTGAGCAGTCATATATTAAAAAAAAGAAAGAAACTAGACTACTGTCTAACACCACACATAAGAACTAACTAAATTAATAATATTAAAAAAAGAATTAACTAAATTAGATGAAAAAGTTGAATGTAAGAGCTGAACCTGTAAAACTCCCAGAAAAAGAAAAATGTTGGCAACAAGTTCCTTCATATCAGTCTTAGTGATGATTTTTTTTTTCAAATGGACACCAAAAATAAATGCAGTACAAATAAAAATAGATAAGTGGAACTCTATCAAACTGGAAAAAAAAAATATCTGCACAGAAAAGGAAACCATCAACAAAAGAGTGAGAGAAAATATTTACAAATCATATATCTGATAAGGAGTTAATATCAAAAGTACATGAGGCTTACTTCACTCTGTATAATCGGCTCCAGTTTCATCCATCTCATTAGAACTGATTCAAATGTACTCTTTTTAATGGCTGAGTAATACTCCATTGTGTATATGTACCACAGCTTTCTTATCCATTCATCTGGAGATGATATGGGGTGGGGGGTGGGAGGGGGATTCAGGACTGGGAGCTTGTATACACCCCTGGTGGATTCATGTCAATGTATGGCAAAACCAATACAGTATTGTAAAGTAAAATAAAGTAAAAATAAAATAAAATAAAATTTAAAAAAAGTACATGAGGAACACATGCAAATCAATTTCAAAAAACAAACAGTAAATAATTTGATTTTTTAAAATGAACAAAGGACCTAAAATGATACTCCCCCAAAGAAAACCTACAAATGACCAGGAAGTAAATGAAAATGTGCTCAACATTGCCAATCATCAGGGAGAAGTGACCCCAAATCACAATATCTCCTCAAACCTGTTAGATCAGTTACTATCAAAAAGACAAGAGCTAACAAGTAGTGGAAGGGATGTGGAGCAAACTGAGCCTTTTTGCATTTTTTGTGAGAATATAAATTGGTCTGGCCTGTATGGAAAATGGCATGCAGTTTCCTCAAAAACCTGAAAATTGAATTAGCAGTATTTCCACATCTGTTTATAAATACAAAGGAAATGAAATCACTATCTTGAAGTGAGATGTGCACCCTCATATTCACTGAAGTATTAGTTATGGTAGCCAAGGTATGGAAAAAAATACTTAAGCATTCATGGACAAATAAATGGTTTAAAAAGTGCTACACACACACACACACACACACACACACACACACAACGGAATGTTATAACTCAAAAGAAAAAAGAAAACTGTGGTCACTAGGCTAAGTGAAATGAAACAGAGAAAGACAAATAATATATGATTTCATGTATATGTAGAATCCATAAAGGCAGAGATTATATAGTGTTTACTAGGGACTGTACTCTTGCCTGGAAAATCCCATGGACAGAGGAGCCTGGTAGGCTGCAGTCCATGGGGTTGCTAAGGGTCGGACACGATTAAACAACTTCACTTTCACTTTTCACTTTCATGCATTGGAGAAGGAAATGGCAATCCACTCCAGTGTTCCTGCCTGGAGAATCCCAAGGACGGGGGAGCCTGGTGGGCTGCCGTCTATGGGGTCACATGGAGTCGGATATGACTGAGGTGACTTAGCAGCAGCAGCAGCAGTGACTGGGGAAAAGGGGATAATAAGGATATATTTGTCAAAAGTTACAAACTTCTAGTGATAAGAAAATTCAGGGATTGAATTTATAGAATGGTGACTATAGTTCACAGTCCTGTATTGCACACTTGAAGATTCTTATGAAACTAGATTGCAAAGGTTCTCACTACACCAACAATAAAGAAAAAAATGATAATTTGTGAGATGTAAGATGTATTAACTGACCTTATTGTGGTAAATAATAAGCAATTTATACATGCATTAAATCACTACAACATACACCTTAAACTTACATAATGTAATATGTCAATTATACTCAATTAAGTTTTATAAAAATTAACAAATGTATACAATAAAATGTCAATTACATCTCAATTGACTTGTAAAAACAATAAAAAGACAATATAAAAATGGCCAGTCATGAGAAACGCTAGACTGGAAGAAGCACAAGCTGGAATCAAGATTGCCGGGAGAAATATCAATCACCTCAGATATGCAGATGACACCACCCTTATGGCAGAAAGTGAAGAGGAACTAAAAAGCCTCTTGATGAAAGTGAAAGTGGAGAGTGAAAAAGTTGGCTTGAAGCTCAACATTCAAAAAACGAAGATCATGGCATCTGGTCCCTTCACTTCATGGGAAATAGATGGGGAAACAGTGGAAACAGTGTCAGACTTTAATTTTTGGGCTCCAAAATCACTGCAGATGGTGACTGCAGCCATGAAATTAAAAGACGCTTACTCCTTGGAAGGAAAGTTATGACCAACATAGATAGCATATTCAAAAGCAGAAATATTACTTTGATAACTAAGGTCCGTCTAGTTAAGGCTATGGTTTTTCCTGTGGTCATGTATGGATGTTGAGAGTTGGACTGTGAAGAAAACAGCACTGAAGAATTGGTGCTTTTGAACTGTGGTGTTGGAGAAGACTCTTGAGAGTCCCTTGGACTGCAAGAAGATCCAACCAGTCCATTCTGAAGGAGATCAGCCCTGGGATTTCTTTGGAAGGAATGATGCTATAGCCGAACCTCCAGTACTTTGGCCACCTCATGCAAAGAGTTGACTCATTGGAAAAGACTCTGATGCTGGGAGGGATTGAGGGCAGGAGAAGAAGGGGACGACAGAGGATGAGATGGCTGGATGGCATCACTGACTCGATGGACCTGAGTCTGAGTGAACTCTGGGAGTTGGTGACAGACAGGGAGGCCCGACGTGCTGCGATTCATGGGGTCGCAAAGAGTCGGACATGACTGAGCAACTGAACTGAACTGAACTGACCCATGAAAAGCTACAGAAGATAATTATCTATGAAGGAAATGCTAATTAAATCCACAATGTGATTCCACTTCACACCAGCTAACATAATCTGAATGAAAAAATAACTAGTGTTGGTGTGTATGTGGAAAAATAAGAAATCTACACTTCTGGTGAGAATGTAAAATATTATAATCACTTTGTAAAAATGGTCTGTAAACTTCATAAAATAATGATACAGAATTATCAAATGACTCAAGGATCCCACTTCTAGGTATACATACAAGACTTAAAATATAGGCATACAGAAAACCATGTATACAATTGTCCATAGAAGCATTATTCATAATAGCAAAAATGTGGATATATTCAGATGTTTAACATCTAATGAAGGAATAATTATAACATAGGAAAGCCATGTAATTATCAATCATAGAAGAATGAACAGTTACCTACTTTAAAATAGGTGAACCTTGAAACATTATGCTAAGTAAATAAAGCCAGTCATAAAAGACAATATCTTGAACAATTCCATTCATATAAAATTTCTAAAATACAAAGCTGCTGCTGCTAAGTCACTTCAGTTGTGTCCAACTCTGTGCGACCCCATAGATGGCAGCCCATCAGGCTTCACCTTCCCTGGCATTCTCCAGGCAAGAACATTGGAGTGGGTTGCCATTTCCTTCTCCAATGCATGAAAGTGAAAAGTGAAAGTGAAGTTGCTCGGTCATGTCCAGCTCTTAGCAACCCCATGGACTGCAGCCTACCAGGCTCCTCCATCCATGGGATTCTCCAGGCAAGAGTACTGGGGTGGGGTTCGTTGCCTTCTCCGAAATACAAAGCTGGGGAGACATAAAAGTATATTAGAGGTTCAGGGAGGATTGGGTGGCATGATCTCTAATAAGAACTGATTTTCTTTTAGGGTGATGAATGTCTTCTGTGATTGATTATGATTGTATTTGCACAACTAAGATATATTAAAATTATTCAATTGTACACTTAAGCAGCAAAGTTTTGTGGCATTGCCTTTTATCTCAGTAACACTGTTATATGATAAAGTGAAAACTGATGGAGATGAAAGGATAAATATTCAGATGACATAATTTATATGTTGAAAATCCCAAGGAATCTGCAAGAAAGGTTCTAGAACTGATAAGTGAATTCAGTGTGGTCATAAGATACACGATCAATACACACAAATCAATTGCATTTCTATATATTTATAATGAACCAGTGAAGACTGAAATTAAGGATTCAAAAACATTTAAAATTGTTCCAGAGATAATGAAATATGAGGGATAAATCTAACAACACTTGTATATAATTTGCCTATAGAAAATAATAAGATATCAAAGGAATCATAAATACTAGAAAAGGCATATTATGTCCATTGATTTAAACACACAGCTGAGTAAAGACATCAGTTCTTAAATTGATCTATAGGGATTTTTTTTCTCTGTTGCTGCAGAGGTTGTTTTTTTTTTCTTTTTTCCCACCTGAAGTGCCTTCATTACCTAGAGGAGCAAATGGCAGATAAGTCTATTCTAGCCATGAGAATCCCATGAAAATTATGAAAGGGTAGAAAGGTATGACACTAGAAAGTGAGCACCTCACATTGGAAGGTGTGCAATATGCTACTGGGGAAGAGCAGAGGATAATTACTAATACCTCCAGAAAGAATGAAGCAACTGTGCCAATGTGGAAATGAAGCTCAGTTGTGGATGTGTCTGGTGATGAAAATAAAGTTCAATGCTATAAGAAAAATACTGCAAGCCTGGAATGTTAGGTCCATGAATCAGAGTAAATTGGATGTGGTAAAGCAGGAGATGGCAAGAGTGAATATCAATATCTCAGGAATTAGTGACCTAAAATGGAAGGGAATGGGAAAATTTAATTCAAATGATCATTATATCTACTAGTGTGGGCAAGCATCCCTTAGAAGAAATAGAATAGCCCTCATAGTCAACAAAAGAGTCTAAAATTCAGTACCTGGGGGCAAGCTCAAAAACAGCAGAATGAGCTTGGTTCATATTCAAGGCAAACCATTCAACATCACAGAAATCCAATTCTGAGCCCCAACAACTGATACTGAAAAAATTGAAGTTGACTGGTTCTATGAAGACCTACAAGACTTTCTAGAACTAACACCAAAACAAGATATCCTTTTCCGTATAGGAGACTAGAATACAAAAATAGGAAGACAAGAGATACCTGGAGTAACAGGTAAGTTTGGTTATGAAGCAGAGTAAAGGCTAACATAGTTTTGTCAAGAGAAAACACTGGTTATAGCAAACAACCTCTTACAACAAAACAAAAGACTACTCTACACATGGACATCATCAAATGGTCAATACCAAAATCAGATTGATTATATTCTTTGCAGATGATGATGGAAAGCTCTATATAGTCAGCAAAAATAAAACCTGGAGCTGACTATAGCTCATATCATGAACACCTTATTGCAAAATTCAGCTTTAAATTGAAAGAAAGCAGGGAAAACCACTAGGCCATTCACATATAATCTAAATCAAATCCCTTACGATTATTCAGTGGAAATGACAAATAGATTCATGGGACTATATCTGGTAGCCAGAGTGCCCGAAGAACTATGGATGGAAGTTAGCAACACTGTACAGAAGGCAGTGATCAAAACCATCCCAAAGAAAAATAAATATAAGAAGGCAAAGTGGTTGTCTGAGGAGCCTTTCACATAGCTAAGGAAAGAAGAGAACTGGAAATTAAGGAAAACGGAAAGAAACACAATGGAGAGTTTCAGAGAATAGCAAGGAAAATGAGAAGCTCTATTTAAATGAATAGGTCAAAGAAATAGAGGGAAAAAAATAGAATGGGAAAGACTAGAGATCTCTTCAAGAAGATTGGAGAGATTAAGAAAACATTCCATGGAAGGTTGTGAATCATAAGGGATAAAAATTTTAAGGACCTAATACAAGCAGAAGAGATTAAGAAATGTTGGCAAGCATACATAGAGGAACTATACAAAAAGTTCTTAATGACTCAAGTATGATGGTGTAGTCATTCTCCACACCAGAAAACCTGGTGTGTAAAGTCAAGTGGGCCTTAGAAAGCATTACTACAAATAAAGGAAGTGGAGATGATAGAATTAGAGCTGAGCTACTTAAAATACTAAAAGATAATGCTGTGATAGTGCTTCACTCAATATGTCAGCAAATTTGGAAAACTCAGGAAGGGCCACAAGATAGGAAATGGTCAGTTTTCACTCCAGTCCCAAAGAAGGGCAATGCCAAAGAATGTTCAAACTACTGCACAATTGTGCTTATTTCACATTTCAGAAGGGTTACGCCCAAAATCCTTCAAGCTAAGCTTCAACAGTGCATGAAATGGAAACTTCCAGAGGTAAAAGCAGGATTTAGTAAAGGTAGAGGAACCAGAGACCATTGCCAACATAGATTGGATCATGGACAAAGCAAGGGAATTCCAGAAAAACTTATACTTCTGCTTCACTGACTATGGGAAAGTCTTTGACTGTGTAGATCACAAAAAAATGAAAAATTATTAAGAAAAGTGAGTACCAGACCACCTACCTGTCTCCTGAGAAACCTATATACAGGTCAAGAAACAACAATTATATGTGGATATGGAACAACAGACTTGTTCAAAATTGGGAAAGGAGTATGGCAATGCTGTATATCTCACTCTATTTAACTCATATGCAGAGTACATCAAGCAAAATGCCAGGTTTGATGAAGCTCAAGCTGGAATCAAAATTGCTAGGAGAAATATCAACAGACTCAGATATGCAGATGATACCACTCTAATGGCAGAAAGAGAGGAGGAACTAAAGAGCTTCTTGATGAAAGAGGAGAGTGAAAAAGCTGGCTTAAAACACAACATTCAAAAAACAAAGATCATGGCATCCAGTCCCATCACTTCTTGGCAAATAGAAGAGGAAACAGTGACAGATTTTGTTTTCTTGGGCTCCAAAATCTCTGAGGAAGGGACCGCAGCTATGAAATTAAAAGATGCCACCTCCTTGGAAGGAAAACTATAATAAACCAAGATAGCAAATTAAAAAGCAGAGACATCACTTTGCCAACAAAAGTCTGTTTAGTCAAAGCTATAGCTTTTCCAGTATTCATGTATGGATGTGAGAGTTGGACCATAAAGAAGGTTGAGCACCAAAGAACTGATGTTTTCAAACTGTGGTGCTGGAGAAGACTCTTGAGAGTCCCTTGGACAGCAAGCAGATCAAATCAGTCAATCTTAAAGGAAAGCAACCTTGAATATTTATTGAAAGGACTGATGCTGATGCCAAAGCTCTAATACTTTTGCCATCTATGGGAAAAGACAACTCATGGGATATGATCCTGATGCTAGGAAAGATTAAAGGCAAAAGGAACAGGGGGCAGCAGAGGATAAGGTGGTTAGATAGCATCATGGCTAAACTGACACGAATTTGAGCAAATTCTAGTGATAGTGATGGACAGAGAAGGCTGGCAAGCTGCAATCTATGGGGTCACAAAGAGTGAAACAGGACTTAGTGACTGACAAACAGCAATCTTCATTTATAACTTTGTATGTTTCATTTGTACAGCATTATATTTTGACTTTCTATGTTAGAGTGTGTTGATGTTGTTGTTCAGTTGCTCAACTATTTGCACCACAGTTTGAAAGCGTATATTCTTGGGTGCTAAGCCTCCTTTATTGTCAAGCTCTCACATCTATACATGAATACTGGCAAAACTATAGCTTTGACTATACAGATCTTTGTCGGCAAAGTGATGTTTCTGCTTTTTAATATGCTGTCTGTGTTTGTCATAGCTTTTCTTCCAAAAAGCAAGCAATTTTTGATTTCGTGGCTGCAGTCACTATCCACTGTGATTTTAGAGCCCAAGTAAATAAAATCTATCACTGTTCCCATTTTTTCTCCATCTATTTGCCATGACGTAATAGGACCAGATGCCATGATCTTCATTTTTTGAATGCTGAGTTTTAAGCCAGATTTTTCAGTCTCTTCTTCCACCTTCATCTAGATGCTCTTTAGTTCCTCTTCCTTTTCTGCCCTTAGAGTGGTGTCATCTGCATATCTGAAGTTATTCATATTTCTCCTGGCATCTTGACTCCAACTTGAGCTTCATTTAGCTTGGCATTTTGCATGATGCACTGTGCATATAAGTTAAATATGCAGGGTGACAGTATTCAGCCTTGACGTACTCCTTTCCCAATTTGTGTCAGTTGTTTCATGACCGGTTCTAACTTTTGCTCCTTTATCTGCATGCAGGTTTCTCAGAAGGCAGGTAAGATGATCTGGTATTTCCATATCTTCAAGAATTTTCCATAGTTTGTTGTAATGTATATAGTCAAATGATTTAGCGTAGTCAATGAAGCAGAAGTAGATGTTTTTTTGGAATTCTTCACTTTTTCTATGATCAACAAATTTTCACAATTTGATCTCTGGTTCTTCTTCCTTTTCTAGATCCAGTTTGTACATCTGGAAGTTCTCATTACACATACTGTTGAAGCCTAGTTTGGAGGATTTTAAGCATTACTTTGCTAGCATACAAAATACGAGCAACTGTGCAGTAGTTTTTACATTCTTTGGTATTGCCCTACTTTGGACTGGAATGAAAACTGACCTTTTCCAGTCCTATGGCCACTGCTGAGTTTTCCAAATTTGCTGGCATATTGACAGCAGCACTTTAACAGCATCATCTTTTAAGATTTGAAATAGTTCAGTTGGAATTCCATCACTTCCACTAGCTTTGTTCATAGTAATTCTTCCTAAAGCCCACTTGACTTCACACTCCAGAATGTCTGGCTCTAGATAAATGATTACACCATCATGGTTATACATGTCATTAAGAATTTTTTTGTACAGTTCTTCTCTGTATTTTGCCACCTCTTCTCAATGTCTTATGCTTCTGTTAGATCCATATCATTCCTGCCCTTTATTATGACCATTTTTGCATGAAATATTCCATTGGTATTTCTCTTTAATTTTTTTGAAGAGACTTCTAGTCTTTCCCATTCTATTTTTTTTCTCTATTTCTTTTCTTTGTTCACTTAAGAAGGCTTTCTTATCTCTCCTTGCTTTACTATTCTCCTGCACTATAGTGTGCTCACCACCAAAAATTCCAATCAGAAAATCAATAAGCTTTTATTGAAATGTAGACAAATTTATTTTTTAAATTTTGTGGAAATTCCTTAAGACAGATTTTTTTTTTTAAAAAAAAAGACAGTAAAAGAAAATAAAGTGAGAAGAAACATTCTTCTAAACATGAAGGCTTATTCTATGTCTAGAGGAATCAAGGCAGTGTGGTTCTGCTGAAGAGAAAGATTTAGATCAGTGTAACAGAATAGAAATTATTTCAAGGAGTGGTTCTGGTGCAATTGGACAACTCAAGGCAAAAATTAACCTACACATTGATCTGACACTTTATACAAAAATACATAATGGGTTAAATATAAAACATAATACTAAAAATATAAGGCATTTAGAAAAAGTGTAAGAGAAAACATGTGTGGCAAAATGTCTTATACTTGACATCAAAAGCATGATCCATAAAGGAAAAGTAGATAAATTGAAAGCATCAAAATTAAAGGTTTCCTTTGCAATAAACCTAAGATTAAAAGAAAAAAATGTTATAGATTAGGAGAAAACACAAATCCCACATTTAACACAGGATACATATGTATAATGTGTAAAGAATGCCTAATTTCAGTATTAATAAAACAAATAATGCAGTTAGAAAGTAAGCAAAAGATATGAAAAGATATTTCACCGAAGAAAATATGTGCATGACAAATAAATATATGGAAAAAACTTCACTATTATTAGCCTTTAGAATAATAGAAATTAAAATGATAATATGTTATTATTATACAAACATCAGAATGGCTAAAAATAGTGATAAAGCCAAAAGCTGGTAAAGATTTATCGAAATTGAATGATTCATACATTGCTTATTTGAATGTGAAGTTGTGCATTAAGTTAAGAAAATAATTTAACAGTAATAAAACTAAAAATGATCCCACTACCCAGGATTTGTACTCTTGGCCTTTTCTTCCAAAGAACTGAAAGCTTTCAACATGTAGAAACCTGTATGTGAAATTTCATACAAGTTTTATTTTTAATTGGCAAAAACAGAAAACTTCTTTAATATTCTCCAGTGAATGAATGATTCAGTGAACTGTAGAACCTTCATATCATGGAATATTTCTCAGCAATAATAAGAATTTAACTACGGATACACACAACTTAGATGAGCTTCAAGAAAATTAAGCTCAGTGCAAAAAGCCTATGATGAACAAAAGTTGCATGATTTCATTTATATAACATTATATTTCATTATAACATTTGTTAAGTAACCTGATTGCATAGATGATGATGGATCTTGATGGCCACGGTATAATAGGGAAGAGCAAATTTCACTCAATACCAGATCCATTTATTTTACTTTAACATTTGTATTCCTTTGCTTTTGCTACAAGAATCTTGGCTTTAATCTGAAATATACTTGATTGTCCATTTTCAAGGCTCTGACCTTTAAAAGTGTAACACATTTCCATTCATATAGAGATAAAAAGTACAAAATAAAAAGTAAAATTTTTCTTGTTTGAGGTTTACAGGAACATTGTGACCTCACCTATGTGGACAGCTTTAAGAACAAAGGATTCCAACACCAGGAAGCTTGCAATAACCAACCGTACCCCTTCTCCTTTTAGGATAAAAGGAGACTTAATTCTAACCCAGGTAAGATGGTTTGTTGAGACACAGGTCTACCATCTACTCAGTATGCAGGCTTTTTAAATAAAGCCCCTGTTCCTTGCCCCAACAACTTGTCTCTTGATTTATGGGTTTATCCTGCAACAAGCAATATGAATATGGACTTGGTAATAATGGTAGAGGGTAGGGTGAAGTAAATGTGGCTATAACACAAGGGAGGCTTGTTATGGTACAGTTAAATATCCTTGTGATGGTGGCTATACTAAGCTACCCATATATAAAATCATATAGAACTACACACACACACACACACTCACATCCTTGTCTAACTGCTAAATTCTGAAGAAATTCTACATTTTGAATTATGGTAATTTCCTGGTTATGATATTGTACTGTAGCATTGTAGATGTTAAATCTTGTGAAGTCTAGATGAAGAGTATGCCTTCTCTGAAGAGTATGAAGGGTCTTCTTGAATATATATTTGTGACTTCTTGTGAACCTATAATTATTTCAAAATGGATGTTTTGAAATTTTTATTGAAATTGAGTACTGCATGTGTGCATGCTAAGTCACATCTCTTTGTGATCTTATGGACAGTAGCCCACCTGGCTTCTGTGTCCATGTCCAGGCAGGAATATTGGAGTGGGATGCCATATCCTCCTCCAGGGGATCTTCCCAGGGATTGAACCCACATCTCGTATGTCTCTTGCATTGGCAGGCAGGTTCTAAAGTACTACTAATGCCCATTTTTATGGATGTGGTAAATAAGAACTATATATTTGTCAGTTATGAAAAATATAGTTAATAATTCATCGAGATCCAGGGATTCATATTTTGTCACCTTGGTGAGTCACTGTGTTGCTAGAGGAGCAGAAACAAAGGCAAGGAGTTGTGTGGTATTTACATTATGATCTAAAACATATTTTAAAATACCAAAGTCAAATACATTAAGTTGAAGAAACTTTCAGAAATACTTAATTTAATGTGAAAACATGACCATCAGCAAAGAGGATCTTCAGTCCTGTAATATCCTAAAGAACATTCTGCATTGATGGAAAGCTCTACATCTTCATTGCCCAATAAAGAACCATGAGCCACCTGTGGTTAGTGGATACCTGAAATGTGGCTACTATGACTGAGGACCAGAATTGATAATTTAATATAGTTAATTTAAATCCCAGCGTCAACTACATGTGTCTAGTGTCTACACATTTGACAGAAATAGTCCTTCAGAGTTCTAGTTTGAAAACCATTAACAAATGTATTGGAAACTATACTTTTGATGCAATGCATGGGATTTATGGTTTCTCATTTGCAATTTTACTCTTAACACTTTTTATCTATGTGATCCTTATTAGCCCATAATCTTTTTAGAAAGGTTTACTTATCTTTAAAAGGAAAGAATTAGAACACTTTAAGGTCTCGTGTTTCTATATATTATCTCAGTTCCCACTGTTACTGTTTTACTTAAAATATTTATGTCCGCCTGTACCTCCTGGTGTACCATTTTTCCTGTCTCAGTTGGTTCATACAGATAATACTATTCAACACAAATCAGATTGAAGCCCAAGGGACTAGAGAATGAAGTTTCCCTGTGGTTCAGAAGCTGTGCTGTGTTAGAAGTGGCACTTTTCTAAACCAATTCATGGAATCACAGAGATGTGAATGCACTTTCTCTCTAGGAACTCTCATCTGCTGAGAGAGACTGACAGGCAGTGGGTGGCAGAAAGCTGTCAAACAACATGGGTTTGCAGTGCATTCCTCAAATGATAGGATTATAGAATGGTAAACATTAAAAAAAATCAAATAAATTACATGATATTATTTTGGAGGAGTTTAGTAAGAGAGCTCAGGACTCTGAGCTGACTCAGTCCTAGAGTCAGTTAGAACTCAGGACTAGGGAATCAGAAGATTGGAATTCTAGTCTAAGCCATATTATAGTGAGCTACCTGGCCTTGGAAAATCATTGCATTCAGTTGTAGGAATTAGTTCCTCTGAATTTCTGTCTTCACATCTGTAAAATGAAAGGACTGGGCCAAATAATTTTTAATACTTTTTAAATTCTAAGTTTTGAAGTTCTTTTAGCCCAAGATCTGAAGGAAAAAAAAAAGTGTGCAAATAAAGAATTTATCATGAGAAATACAGGATATGAATATCAAAGCACACTTTATAAATTTACAGATGTTGAGGATTCGATAATTACCATCTGTAATAATTAGAGGATGTATTTACATTTGATACATATTCAGAAGACTATTATGTCTTATTTCTTTTAAGTATTTGGACATGAAATCTTCCCAACCCAGGGATCAAACCCAGGTCTCCCACATTTCAGGCAGAATCTTTATCAGCTGAGCCACAAGGGAAGCCTGAAAATACTGGAGTGGGTAGTCTATCCCTTCTCCAGTGGATCTTCCCGACCCAGGAATTAAACCATTGTTTCCTGCTTAGTAGGCAGATTCTTTATGAACCAAGCTATCAGAAAAGTCCAAATGTAAGGCCAGAAACTATAAAGCTCCTAGACGATAAAAACATAAGAATAAATCACAGCATGATCCTCTGTGACACACCTCCTAGAATAATGAAAATTAAAAACAAAAATAAACAAGTGGGACATAAATTTAAAAGCTTTTGCACTGCAAAGGAAATAATAAGGTGAAAAGATGGCTCTCAGAATGAGAAAAAAATAATAGCAAATTAATAAACTAAGATTAACCTCCAAAATATACAAGCAGCTTATATAGCTCAATACCAAAAAACAAACAACCCAATCAGAAAGTGGGCAGAAGACCTAAACAGACACTTCTCCAAAGAAGGCATACAAATCTCTAACAAATACATGAAAAGATGCTCAACATTGCTCCTTATTAGAGAAATGCAAGTCTAAACTACAATGAGATACAACGTCACACTAGTCAGAAGCGCCATCATCAAAAAGTCCATAAACAATAAATGCTGGAGAGGGTGTGGAGGAAAGGGAACCCTCTTGCATTGCAGGTGGGAATGTAAATTGATATAGCCACTATGGAAGACAGTATAGAGATTCCTTAAAAAAGAAAGGAAAAAAGAAAAAAAGTGAAGTCATTCAGCTGTGTTTGACTCTTTGCAACCCTGTGGACTGTAGCCTACCAGGCTCCTCCATCCATGGGATTTCCCAGGTAAGAGTACTGGAGTAGGTTGCCATTTCCTTCTCCACAGGATCTTCCTGACCCAGGGATAGAACCCAGGTCTCCCACATTACAGGCAGATGCTTTTCCATCTGAGCCACCAGGGAAGTGCATTCCTTAAAAAACTAGGAATAAAACCACCATATGACCTAGCAATCCCACTACGGGGCGTATACCCTGAGGAAACCATAAATGAAAAAGACACAAATATCCCAATGTTTATTGCAGCACTATTTACAATATGTAGGACATGGAAGCAACCTAGGTGTCTATCAACAGATGAATGGATAAATAAATCATGGTACATACATTAAATGGAATGTTACTCAGCCATGAAAAGGAACACATTTGAGTCAGTTCTAATGAGGTAGGTGAACCTAGAGCCTACTGTACGGAGTGAAGTAAGCCAGAAAGAGAAATATATATTGTATGTTAATGCATATGTGTAATCTAGAAAGATAGCATGGAAGAATCTATTTACAGGGCAGCACTGGAGATGTAGACATAGAAAACAGACTTGCAGACACAGTGGGGGAAGGAGAATGAGGGACAAATTGAAAGAATAACATTGAAACACATATATTACCATATGTAACATAGATGCATAGTGGGAATTTGCTATACGATGCAGGGAGCTGAAACCCAGTGCTCTGTGACAACTCAGAGGGGTGGGATGATGTGGAAGGTGGGAGGGAGGTTGTATTGCTCTTCATTCTCTTCGTGTGGTCAGTTCTCTTGCTGTTCACGCACGCTGTCCGCACTGTTCGCACGAGCTAAGAGGCTGGAAGAAGACGTGAGGAGCCGTAGTAGCTGCAGACACGTTTATTCTCTTCTAGCTGGCACAGCAGCCCTGGCAGAAGACACAACGCAACATAACCACACATAACCTCTCTCCTGGCTGACGCAGCAGCCTTAACAGCTTTCTCTCCTGGCTGACGCAGCAGCTGTAGTAGTATTCACGCTACTTCAGGAATTTTCGTGCTAATTCATGGATTTTCTCTCCTCTCCTGTCTGACCCATCAATCACAGCCATGACACAGCATTAATTACTGCAGCTTTATGGGTGGGGCTAGGCGTGCCTCACACAGGAACCTGTGACCAAGTGAGGACCTCGTGATGCACGTGTGCAGTGCTACAAATGATCTCAGTTGTTCTTTAGTCATCATTTACAAATCATGGGGCAAGAAACCCTGAATACGCCATCTTGGCTAATTTACTCTCTTCCCACAGAGGTTCAAGAGGGAAGGCACACAGGTATGACCTATGGCTGATTCATGTTGGTTTATGGCAGAAACTAATGCAATATTGCAAAGCAATTATCCTATACTTAAAAAAAAGTGGAAAAAAGTATATGGACATTAAATAATCAACTCAGTTTCAGTACAATGGTTCTTTCCAACGAGAAGAGGAATTGCCAAGAGTTACCTGTTTTGAGGAGATTTAATGAAGTTACAACAGTGCACCATTTATTTGCAGAGATTAGGGCAAGCCATATTTGATCTGGCCTGATATCCGCTTTACTGAGAAAGTTTCTCAGGATTTAGTTCAATTACATTAATAAACGTGCGCTCTCTGAATCAGATACCGTGCCCCACCAGGAAACAAAGACAGATGATATACTACTGTTGTCCATAAGAAGTTTCCAATCCAGTGAGGACTAAACCATCAGATAAAACGAATATTTTGAAGTTGTCGTTTGGCAACTTCTTGCCTTTTGTCAGTTTGATTGTTTGCATCTGTGTTTTGCCACACTGCTAGTTTGTGAACTAGTCAAGAAGGTGTTATATGAGTGTGATGTTACTATTACATAGCAACATAGCTTTTCCCAAATTGGTAAATATTTACTTTAGGAATAAATGGGCATTGCATATGTGAGCAACCTGACATTTTTAGCAGACTTCTCTGTGTCCATAGCTAAACTAATCTTCGAATTTTCAAATTCTACTTTTTCTGTGCTACTTTTACTCTTTGATTCATTTATTTATGAAGTATTTATTAAGGACCAGCTATTACTAGGCTCTGCTCTAGGTATTGGTTTTATAAGAAGCAAGCAAGCAAAGACTCTTCTTGAAAGGAAGCTTACTTTCTAGTGAGGGGGAGGCAGGGAGCCAGGAGAACAAAATTCTTTCCTAAATCTTTAAAACTTGGTCTTATGTCTACTGTTATTCTTAGTGATTTCAAAAGCTGTGTTTTCGCCAATTCCCATTTCTATTTTCTGTGCTTTGTTATTTATTCCTCTCCAGGTGATTCTATCATCTCTCCCTTTTAATCTCTGCAGTTCTCAATCATAGTGTACAGGATTTTCTGGGGGAAAAGAAATGTCACATGTACACAAACATACTGAGTTAAGTTAAAACTAGTTAGAGAGAAGACACAAAGTTTCACAGAGCTAGCCTAGGGACTTTTACCCAGAGTTGCCAGTGATGAAGCTGAAGCTCCCCAAAGGAGTTCCTCTCCTGAGTTTATGATTAACCTCTCTATCCAAAACTTTATTTCCTTTCTTTTCCTGAACGTGTTCTTGAGGAGTATCAAAGAAAAGAGGGGATAGAAACCATGTACAAGCTGATGTGTCCCTGTCCTTTGAAGAACAAGTAAAACGGATTTGCTTTTAGTCTCTAGGGCCTCTCCTGTGTCTCTTAATGCTGCTCCAGAGCTGAAGATTAGGAATGTGAAGATATAGAAAAAAAGAATAGCTGTTGGGCTGGGGAACTGGTAACAATTTAGAATAAATTGACCACGTGGCAGAATCACCAAGCTCCCAGTTCCCTGAAAGATACATAAAGACATGACTGCATTCCTAAATGGTTTTTACCAGAAGCAAACTCCATCCAGGTGAAAACTGCTGACCACAAGAATATAAACAGGAGAGCCGTTGAAACCAGAAGACTGACGTTACTTGGAACTTTACCTTGATGCCAACCAATCCAAGAACTGTGTATGAAATGATCATACCTTCTGCAGCCCCCTCCCTCACAATGCTTTTAAAACCACTGGAAAGTTGGGGACTTTTTGATTATGAGTCCCCATTCTCTTTACCTGGCAGCTGCAGTAAATAGTGTGCAGCTTTACCACAGCCTGGTATCAGTAGATTGGCTTTACTGCATGTGGGCAAGTGGACCCAAGTTTGATTTGGTAACAGTGCCATGTTCTTTTTTATCAAGCTTGGCATGCTGCCCTCAAAACACTCAAAGTCACTGAGCATCTTCTAAGAAGAAATTTTATTTCCTAGTTTATTAAAATCATCAGACAATAATAAAACTTTTCCCTCTATACTTAATTTTTACAAATCATAGCACAAATGAGTCAATGCCAATAATTTGATCACATATGATAGGTTTGGCAATTTTATGTTTAACAAGTTTACTTTAAAAATGTGAGTACTAAGCATAGGCTATGTGATTACCTAAGGGGCTGAGATCCAGATGCCCAGAACCTTGTATGTGACTCTTGTAACTCTACAATTCTGAGTTCAAGAACACACTGTGCCATAATAGGGAAGAACATTTATATTCTATTGCAAGTTAATCATTAAAAGGTTTTGCCTATAAGCTTAGATTAGACATAATGGCCCATCTCTGAGAACCCTGTTTCCCCGTAGGATTAAGGAGGAGGATTAAGCTAAAATACCTTTGTTTAGCTCACAGGAAACATCCTGACTAAGCCCATCTGTGAATGACTACAGGGAAGAAAAAATTAACACATCCCATTCTGAGGCTGATGGGGACCAGCAAGTGTTCGATTTTACTCTCTCCTCCTTTAGTACAATAGAAGTTTGAATTATAATTCAGGTCAGATGGGTCTTTGGAACACTAGTGTACCATCTTCTTGGCCTGCTGGTTTTCCAAATAATCTCACTATTCCTTGCCCCAACAACTCAACTCTTGATGTATTCATACGAGCAGTACGAGCTTGGACTCAGTAATAGTGCTCAGCTTTATTAGTCTGGGAGGCTTCAGCTGACACCTGAAGATCGATTGTGTTTATGACTCTCTTCTGTGGATTCCCTCACTCTGTTGGCATTTGGTATATAGCACTACCCGAGGCTGAGACTAATGAGAGAGGCACAGCCTACTTCAGATCTCACCAGGTGTTATTGTAAAATGTTTGTTCATGTTTTGTGTAAGATCTTATGGAAAAACCTGAACAAACATTTTGGCCAACCTGATACAATGACTCTAGCCTTAGATATAAAGATGAGTTTCAATGGCTCATTTGAACATACTAGTGATATGATATGACCTTCTCTCTCATATTATTTCCTGGAGCACATGAGGATTTTTAAGTTCAAGAACTTTATACCACTATCTCTTAGGAAGAAAGCAGCTTCTCTCTGTCATATATTCTGACTGCACACACTTATATATGAGCAGTT
The DNA here is from genome assembly GCF_014754425.2 of Oryx dammah. NCBI lineage: Eukaryota > Metazoa > Chordata > Mammalia > Artiodactyla > Bovidae > Oryx > Oryx dammah. The sequence goes on from NW_024070196.1 coordinate 36,857,980, forward strand.
TAAATACATTTCTATGGAAATCATAGGCCATTTGGGGCAAATATTGGCGGAACGATATCAGGGTGATAAAGACAGTAGAGGTGGGAAGTACATTGTAATGCTTGGTTGAACTGATCCTCTTCTGTGACTCAGTCATTAAGCTATGTAATGACAAAGAGAATTTCCAGTAGAGTATGAAGAACTTACCTCTTAGGGGCCTGGCTCAATAGATTATATTAGACTTTGTAAAGAAAAAAAATATATTGCATTTCCCTGGTGATTACTCTGGAGAAGACTGAGACAACAGAAGTTGCAAGAACACTATGGAAGAGGATTCTGGCTTCTATGGATTAATACTAGTTAAAAACATAGACAAGAGCTTTGCTCTAATGCTGAATGGGTATGGGCTGGTAGTGGTGAACAGTCAAAGATAAAGAAGCTAAAAATATTTAACATGAGCTTTGTTCTATGACATGCTGAGATTACAATGTGGGGATGTGGGAAGTATAACCAAAAGCTAAGACCTGGCTGACATGCTGAATGCCTGATCTCCTTTCAGGTTTAAGAAGACATGCTTAGTAGAAATCTCCAATCTCACTAAAGCTAAAACCAGTGGGAAATTTGAAACAGTAATGGCTTTCAGGAAGAACTCAGGAAGTATACTTTCTACTTAAAAAAAAAAAGATATTTACAAAGAATTTAGGTATATGAGTAGTAACAAACACTGATATAGTGCTTGGTATTTATAGGCACTCCTTTACATGCTTGAAGTATTATAACTGTTTTAATGTTCATGGCAACACTATGAAGTAGATACAGTTGAAACTCACTTTCTTGATTAGGGAAAATGAAGTACAAGGAATTTAAGGAACTTGGCCAAAGTCATACACCTCCTAAGAAGAGGGGGCTAGAATAAGAATCCTGAATGTCTAGCTCTAGAGTCCGTATACTTTTAATCTCTGAGCAGGTGGAAGCTCAGTTGGCTGGAAGAGAATGATGTGCTGGTACTGACCTTGTTCCTGCTAATTTTTCCAACTCTGTTACAAAAGACAGCTGGGAGAGTTTGCATTTACTTGGGAAAAAGATCCAACTAGCATGTTGTCCTAGAAAAAGGTAGATTCAATTTTAATTATATTAATATTGCAGAAGAGAATGTAATCTGTCATGGCAGGTCATGACACTCACCACCTGTACTTTGATAAATGGTGTTGACATCACATTCGAACCAGTAGAGAAATGATTTCTCAGTTTGAGAAGGCACATGAGATATTACAATGGGCTGCTAAAGAAGAAAGAAAGTAGCATCATGATTGCTTCTAAGTCTATCCTAAGGTGACATATCAAAGGGTAAAATTATTTGGATTATAGTGGAACTATATTATTAAACTGGAAGGAATTTGGAAATACATATGTCAAATCACTTATAAAAAGAGTGCTTCTGAAATAGTTTATAAAGCTTCCTAATTGCTCTGTGATATTTAGTGTGAGCTACAGCAACTTACACAGAGACTATAGCACCCACAGTTTGTAGACACAGTGACCCTTACTTCCAGATATTATCTTCTACTCTCTGTCAAAGATGGTTACTAGCCTGATGTTTGATACAGATTGAGACTAGTTCCATTAAGAGAGGCTGGGACCTTTGGTGTAGTGCTTGCATCTGGACAAATATCTCTTTGAGCAACAAAATACAAACTATGAGGGACTAAAAATAACTGCACACATGTACATTTGGGGCAAATTATAGACACCAAGATACAAAAACACCAGAAGAGCCCAATGGCTACTTGACACAAAAGCAGGATACTGCACATGCCCCCTGCACTCAACACCACCTGAGGGGTAGACAAACCACCTAAGCCACTCCTCTGGCCTGAACCTTGGACCTACCACTACCCTCATCCCATAAAAAGAACAAACTTGTCCCACCCTCACTGATCAAACTGACAAGGGAAACTGTTGTTACTTGTTCTCTTTTCTGCCTGCTGCACCAGGGGCCCTAATAAAGCCGTATATGAATTTCTTGTGTGATCTCTTGTCAATTTCTATTAATTAAGGAGACCAAGAACCCTATCTGGTAACACCATTACTGAAGACTACTCAAATAACTCAATGAAGAGGTCCCAATGCTACTTTAGGTGATATCAAAGATACGTTTAAATGGGAAGGACCCTGCTCAACAAAACTGGTTGTATACACTGAACGAATACACACTATAATATAATTTAAGAAAGAGAAGCAGATAAGGAATGTAAAATTTCTAAGAAAGTGTGGGTGGATACTTCTCTCAGGCCCCATCACTCCTTATCCTCCTACGCCCAAGGCAGATAACCCACGTGGACTGCATCAGCCACTCCCTACTTCTCTGCTATCCCCCTGCAAGCACCAGAATACCATATAGAGGACAATACTGAGGCAAGAATGACAGAAGCAGTCCCAAGGACAGCCTCCTCATATATAGGCATTAGGCAGAAAGCAAAGACACCTTGTTTTACACTCAATGAAGCCATGATGCACAGAGAAATGGCATTTAAAACAAACTTTGTAGCATCTGAACAAGAGACTCACCATGAAAACAGTGGCGCACGGGCAATAAAAATGTACTGGTTTCTGAAGACCCTGTACAATCTTCCACATGTGGAAGAGAGGAACAATTTAAGGGAAAATAGCTCTTAGAGTGCATGTACAGTGACTTCAGGGGACAAATGTGCAGGACCAGGGGCTAATGCAATGTGGTACCCCCAGGGCACACCTCAACCCTCCTCTCGATGATATTCCTAACCAAAATGATGTATCTTTTCTGGTATCCATATGAGCAGTTAGGGTCCTTTGTTTCCTGAGTCTTTCTGTATCACCATGGGGGCTGCATTTCATTGTCAGAGAACACAATTAGAGCCAGGAGTCTTCTCCATTCAGCTCTCCCTCCACTCCCATCCAGGAAAACCCACATCCACACTCAGACCCCATGATAAGCTTGCTAGGTTGAAGGACCGTCCTACCCTTTCCTGCTATTTCTAAACCCTCCTGGTATTTCTAAATCTTTTCCAATAGCACAAGCTATCCTCCAATTACACCAAGAATATCTGCTTCCTATCAGGTATTGACTAATATATCAAGGGGTCTTAGGAAAGTAGAAACTCAATATGAGATTCCAGCTTGGCTTTCATCATTGGAACATGACTAAGAGGAATCTTGGTTACTACTGTCAACTGCTTAAACCTTTCAGTTCAGTTCAGTTCAGTTCAGTCACTCAGTCATGTCCGACTCTTTGAGATCCCATGAATTGCAGCACACCAGTCCTCCCTGTCCATCACCAATTCTCGGAGTTCACTCGAACTCATGTCCATTGAGTCAGTGATGCCATCCAACCATCTGATCCTCTATCGTCCCCTTCTCCTCCTGCCCCCAAGCCCTCCCAGCATCAAAGTCTTTTGCAATGAGTCAACTCTTCGCATGAGGTGGCCAAAGTATTGGAGTTTCAGGTTTAGCATCAGTCCTTCCAATGAACACCCAGGACTGATCTCTTTTAGAGTGGACTGGTTGGATCTCCTTGCAGTCCAAAGGACTCTCAAGAGTCTTCTCCAACACCACAGTTCAAAAGCATCAATTCTGCAGCGCTCAACTTTCTTCACAGTCCAACTCTCACATCCATATATGACCACTGGAAAAACCACAGCCTTGACTAGACAGACATTTGTTGGAAAAGGAATGTCTCTGCTTTTGAATATACTATCTAGGTTGGTCATAATTTTCCTCCCAAGGAGTAAGCATCTTTTAATTTCATGGCTGCAATCACCATCTGCAGTGATTTTGGAGCCCCCCCAAAATAAATTCTGACACTGTTTCCATTGTTTCCCCATCTATTTCCCATGAAGTGATAGGACTAGATGCTATGATCTTAGTTTTCTGAATGTTGAGCTTTAAGCAAACTTTTCCACTCTCCTCTTTCACTTTCATAAGAGGCTTTTTAGTAGTTGATTTTACTATCAGCAAGTGCTTTTTACTCACGCTACCAAATATGTTTCAGGAAGATAAATCATTCATCTCACAGTGCTTCACGACTTAGTTATATGACTTAAAGTACTGATAAATTGATTAGAGGATCAGGATTTCCATAAACCTACTTAATATTTTTGTTTTGTTGTTTGTAGAGTGCAGAGATTTTTCTTATAGTTTAAGGTAAAATATGCTCTTTCTCATCAAGAATTGGTGCCCCTATTCCTCCTGCCCAAGCCTACCCTATTGGTTCAAGATCTTTTTCTCCTTTTGTGTCTGGTGCTTAATACCTCACAGAAACTATTCTAACAAGTGACCCTGATAAACTTTGTCATAAAATAGGGGCATTCAGCAGCCCAGAAATTATAAAACATATAAAATTCTTTTGATTTTTATAAAAAACAATATTAGTAAAACTTTGCAAATATTTTACAAGTAGGTTTAAATATATTTATAAAATGCCATAAAGTTATCCATTAAAATATCTAAACAAGAAAATTGTACACATTTTTTACTTTGTGCAATCAATATAACATCAGATTGAATAAAAATGTTTTGAATGGTCAAATAGTGAACTAGTCATCCCTGCATGAATGAACCATCATTTCCTTTGTGTTTGCTTCCTTTTCCTCAGCATTAGCTCTCTTCTAGCTAACCCATAAATTTCAAAAGAATTAGACAAATGTGCAATTCAGAATAGAAAACTTCTCAGCATATTGGCTTTGTTCTTTTTTCTTTTTGGTAGGATAAGAAAAAAAAAACAGCATATATAAGTATAAAAAGGAGAGAAACAGAAAATTATCTTTAGTGTCTTTTTCTTATATTTTCTGAATAATATCATTAATTGCTATATCTTCTTTCAGAATTTTAATGTAGATGCACTAAATGAAAGGCAAATTATTCTGAATTAAATATTTTGAAATCCTATGCTCTAAGCTCACCAAAATTCTAAGCATTTTATTTCAAGTGAAAAAATTCACTTCTTCAAAAGTAGACTGTGCTTTATGCTTCTTCACAGTTTTCTCCCCTTATTATGTACCATGATTTTTAATCATCTAAATATTCTCATATTCATGGTTTTTGATCATAAATTTTTAATTTTATTAATATTAAAGTAATATTACATAAGTATTAATACTTCTCTCAGGTATGGTGAGATTATCATTGTTTATTCAAATATTTTAAGTGAGTCTTGGTGTTTTCATATTCCTTTTAGCTACACCAGACTCAATATATATAGCTTCTGATAATTTCATTGCTCCTTATTTCTTAAATTACCATTGATTCTGCTCTCTGGGAGACAGCGATGGGCAGTCCTAGAGAGAGATCATAATTCCCTGCCTAGGAATTGAACCTGGGTAGCCAGGGTGAAAAACCACAAATCCTAGCCAGTAGACCATCAAGAGCTAGAAACTAGAAGCAAAGTGGTCCTGGCTCTTTCTTTCCTCCATTTGAAAGCAAGAATTTTCACGAAGGCAAAAACAATAAAAACAGGCAAAAAGTGTATTATTGGAGACACAGCACAACAAGTGAGAACTCATACAGACAACTATTTATAAGACTGAAGCAAGAGAGAAATGCATACCCAGAGAGAGTCTGAGTGTTCTCTGTAATGAGGAGGCACACAGTAAAAAGGTGACTTAAATCTCATACATAGGACTCCTTCTGAGTCTTCTTTTACCTTTGGCCAATTATTTTATTTATTTTCCCTCACCTGACCAGTCCTAGAATCCTGCCCAACCTGCATGCAAAACTTTTTCTAAGACAGATCCCACTGCAGAAGCCTATGGGTGAATGTGTGTGTATGCTCAGTAGTTTCAATTCTTTGAAAACCCATGGGCTATAGTCCACCAGACTGCTCTGCCCATGGAAATTTCCAGGCCAGAATACTGGAGTGGATTGCCATTTCCTACTCCAAGGGATCTTCCTGACCCAGGGATTGAACTTGCATTTCTTGTATCTCCTGCATCAACAGAAATATTCTTTGCCTCTGCACCACCTGGAGAGCCATGGGTGCATGTCCAAACTTATTATAGGGTCATGCCTTTCCTTCTAGATGCCCAAAGAGCCTTCTGCATGTGTGCAGACAGGGAAGTTTTTCTTCACCTCAGCAGTGGTCATTTTATCTCTTTACTCTAGGAGAGCTCATATTCTACCACGAACTTGGTCCTTGTAGTGTCAGGGTGAGAACAAAGCTTTAATTTTACTCTGTTTGACAAAAATCAGTTGAACAGTCCAGGTGCCCAGTTCAAGCAATGTGTGGAGCAGGCTTAATCAAAGCTTTGAAATAAGGATATACAACTGCAAAGGTTTTCTGTGCATTAATTTTATAGCCTACAAATCTACTATATTCATAGATTCTGTGATTTTACTATATTCATTAATTAGCTCTAGTAATTTTCTGGTGGCATATTTAAGGTTTTCTATGAATAGTATCATGGCATTTACACACACTGGGAGTTTTACTTCTTGTTTTCCAGTCTGGATTCTTTTTATTTATTTTTCTTCTCTGATTGCTGTAGTTAGGATTTCTAAAACTATATTGAATAACAGTGGTGAGGTGGACACCTGTGTCTTGTGTGTGATCTTAGAGGAAAAGCTTTCAGCTTTTCATCATTGAGAATAATGTTTGCTGTGGGTTTCTCAAATATGGCCTTTATTATGTTGGTGTATGTTCCTTCTATGATTATTTTCTAGAGAGTTTTTTTTTAATCACAGATGGGTGTTGAATTTTGTCAAAAGCTTTTTCTGCATCTATTGAGATAGATTGAGATGTTTATAAAGCAAGCAATATTTCACAATACTTTACATTTAAGTAGTAGACAACCTTGTCTTTTACAGACCATTAAAGTCTAGCTTCCCAAGACCACAGAGATAGAATACGGCTCATTTAGTACCTGGACTCTGGTGTCCATTACTCTTTAAAGCTCAGTGGACCTCAGTAGCATCAGACATAAACACAATGGTAACACAGACTACTTTGTTGGAATATATTATTCCCTTCCAATAGTTTCAAAGCATGAATATTCTCTTCAGATTCTGCTTAGGCAAAATTTGGAGTATAGATTTACTTCACATGGGATTTTTTTTCCCCATCAAAATCTGGAAATATATAGCTTTAACTATTTCCATTATGCCTTGGTTTTCTATTTCCAACTTAGTCTAGTAACTTATATTAGTATTGCAAATAATCAGTAATGAAACCTATATATTTCATTTGCTTGTTCATTCCACATGTATTTATTGGTTATTAGATTTATGGCCCTGTACTTGTTTGTATTCAAGGAACCTCACAGTAAGTTAGCTACTTTCTGGTAGTTGACCACCTTAGGGCTGAGAATCAGAACAGAGACATTTAATACAAAGAAATAACATCCTGAATGCTACAATAGCCATATAAACAAAATTTTGCCAGGGACATAGAAGTGATAAGATTAAAAGCCTAATAATTGAAAAACACCTTGTAGTTTTCCAGGCGCTATGACATGCATTAGCTTATTTAATCTTTAAACAATCCAATAACGCAGTTAATGTAAATATTATTCTAAACACTTAACAAGGGGAGATGTGTTCAAGGTAGTCAGCCCCCAGTGACAGAACTACATTGAATCTCTGCTGAACTCTTAATAAAAATATCTGTTTCTACTTTTGTGTTACAGTAAGTCCCCTACATGCGAACCTTCACATGTGAACTTTCAAAGATGAGAATGTGTGTTCACACGTCCAATTGTGTGAGTTAGTTCATGTGACTGATGTACATTATCATGCATGTATCTTCTACAAGTGGTTGTGCTTCTGTGTACTTTACTGTCTGTACACAGTTGTACAGCAAAGTACACAGTAGTGCAGTATCTTCATTTCAACCCCAGGATGTGAGTGAGGGAAGTTTCAGCTTGCCCTTTGTTGGCATTGTTGTTGACAATCTTTCAGTTCTACCGTCTCCCACCTCCTCTTCCTCCTCTAGTCAGTAACTCTTATTGTCTGTTCACTAGAGGCCAGCCACTAATCCAGCTGTTTTAGTGCACTACTGTACTGTAAGAGTAAACTGTTTTCTTTATTTTTTGTATCTATTTTTATGTATCATTTTTGTTAAAAATATTATAAACCTAATAGTACAGCTCTATATAGCCAATCGTGTGATTTCTGTACCCAGGCTGACTTTGTTGGACTTACAAACAACATGCTCTCTAAACAGAACTCATTCATAAGTAGGGAACTTATTGTGCTTAGACTATCTTTGATATCTAAATTTAAACCAGTAGAATAATTTTATTTTCAATTTAAAAGCATGGATAATGAAACATATTAACCTTTGCTAGGTGGATACTTACAAATAACAACAACAGAAAAGATCCAAGGTAACCATTCAGTGCAGGAAGTATTAGAAAGCACTAGCTGCATGGCACATCTGCTTTGTTTCCTTTTAAAGAGAATGAAATTACACAGAAGTGTAATGATTCAGAACAATAATTAGAAAATGATCTTTCCTGAATAGTTTCAAAATAAGCCTGCCTGAACACAAAAGTTGCATCAGTTAATCTCCCGGTATCCTTTCATCCTTTCCTCTTGGCGATTGAGGTCAAGTTCTATAAATATCTTTGAGACCAGATACATAAATTTTTGAGGCACTTGGGTGCTGTTTTGAGCATTACACATGCACAGCAGGTGCTAATGGTCCTCTCCAAGTATCTCATTCACTCTCAGGCAGAGAATTGAGTCCACAGAAGAACAAACTTACTCAGTGTAGCTGAAATCTTTTACACTCATTCTCACTAATGGAGTGGCAATATGTGGGGAAAAAAAAAAAAAAACTAAAAGGAATCTGTTCATAATAATGAAATGAAAAGTGTATGTTGTATTTACAAAAAAAAAAGCTTTTGTTTATTACCTAGAATTGTTGAAAGCACTGATGAAACAGAGTAAAAGTATATCATGTCTGAAGTGAAAAAGTGGAGATGAATATTAAAAATCTGCATTTACCTTCAAAGTTATATTACAGATATCAACTCATTTGAGAGGGAGGGACTGATAATTCATGAAAAAAAAAATAAGGAAAAGCCTTAAATAAACCATATGGAAGTTTCAAAGAAACATCTTGGCATTTGTTGTTGCTGAGTCACTAAATTGTGTTCAGTTCTTTGTGACTCCATGAACTGCAGCATGCAAGGCTTCCCTGTCCTTCACTATCTCAGAGTTTGCTCAAATTCATGCCCACTGAGTCAGCGATGCCATCTATCCATCTCATCCTCTGTCTCCCCCTTCTTCTCCTGCCCTCAATCTTTCCCAGCATCAGGGTCTTTTCCAATGAGTCAGTTCTTCGCATCAGGTGGGCAGAGTATTGGAGCTTCAGCTTCAACTTCAGCATCAGTCCTTCCAATGAACATTCAGGGTTAATTTCCTTTAGGATTGACTGGTTTGATCTCTTTGCAGTCCAAGGGACTCTTAAAGTCTTCTCAAGCACCACAATTTGAAAGCATCTTTACTTAAAGGATTAAAGATAAAGATTAAATGTCATAATTTTGGAAGGACATGATGGGTACCATGGGAATGGTTTTAGCAAAGATTTTTGAAAAAAGGTTGTAGACAAATCTTGTGAAATGAAATGGACTTTTAAACTGAGTGTCAAAAGAAAACAGTAGTGTTTAAAACTCACACAGCTGGATTTGTATTCATAGCATATCGAAATATGATCACTGGAATATAAGATTGAAAATAGTGGTGTTTTCTTCTTGATCACAGATACATGCCACCTGCCTCCAATTATGATATTACAATGAGGTGTATGATTCAAATTCTTTACAAAATTAACATTTTTTGTGAGAAAGGCACATCAGGAATCATCAGATTCAGAGTTTCAAATGAAAATAACCTAATGTGATTATGCTTCATTCCTTAACAAAAGAAATGTTAAGAAAAAAGAAGCTAATTTCATATAAAATTTTAATGTTAATAATGAGAATGAGAATGAAAAGAAAATAAAGCTCTTATTAAAATATATATCAGGAGGAAAATAGAATATGAAATCTGCATAATAATTCATAATTATCATATGGATGAATGTTCCAGCACTTAGGAAAAAATACTTTAGATAGTATAACACACATGAACATTGGCCAATGGTTTTGGCCATTAAGGGAAAATATATATTATTTTAATAAACATTTGGGATTCATGAGAAAAAAAGTAAAGGAAAATAATCCCTGTCTTTGTGAAGTTTACAGTTTAATAAGCAGAGAATGACATTTAATAATAAATAATATCAGTAAATGATGCATTATGACTGGAAGATAATATATTCCGTTGAAAAAATAGAGTGGGGAATTTGGGATTAATAGATTACACTTCTGTATAAAAAATACATAACCAACAAGGAACTGATATACTGCAAAAGAAACTATAGTCCGTATTTTGTAATGACCTATATGGGAAAACAATCTGGAAAAGAACAGGTAAATGTATATGCATAACTGCATCACTTTGCTGGACACCTGAAACTACTACAGCTTTGTAAATCAACTATACTCCAATATGTAATAAATAAATTAATTAAAAAAAAACACTTCATGAAAATAACAAATAAACAGCAAAAATCACTCCAAATACCATTAACCAGATAGATCCATCCATTATGTCTTTTGGGGTCTTTTTTCTTTGAAACTTTTATATTCATCCAGGCAATGAGAAATGTGTATTTTATGCTTGATTGGGATCAAGTGATGTATACAGTTTTGTATATTCCTTTCACTTAACATTTTTATAACATAGGTATTTTACTATTACATATTTTTTAAATAATTGAATGAGTAAATAAATAAATTTTAAAAGTATAACAGAATAAAGAGGTAGAACCATGGAGCAGGTGTACTTGTGGCTAATTGTAGTTTGAAATAGGACAGGTGGTGCAGATTACTGAAAAAGTCTGATCTGAGCAGCGACTTGAAAGATGAAATCTTTTGGCAAGTGAATGTCTTCCAAAAGACCATTTCAGGCATAGGATATATGTAGAACTAGATTCCAATGCACAACCATTCTTGGCAGTTTCAGAAAGAAAAAGGAGATTCTTCCTGGAGTAAAAGAGATAAAAGAAGATGACTCAGAAAGCTAACAGACATCTATATTAGTGAGTTTGGGCTGCCAGAAAAAAAACAAAACAAAACAAAACACAGACTGGGTGGCTTAAACAACCAAAATTAGTTTTCTCACAGTTTTGGAGGCCGAAAGTCTGAGATCAAGTTGCTAGTATTGTTGAGTTCTGGTGAGGGCTTTCTTCCTGGTTTCTAAATGGCTGCTTTCTTCCTGTGTCTTCCCATGGCAGAGAGCAGAAACAAAAGTTTGCTGATGTCTCTTCTTATAAGGACACAAATCCCATCATAAGGATCCCACCTTCACGACTTCATCTAAACCCAAATATTTCCCACAGGCCACATCTCCAAACATCGTCACTTTGTGTAGGATTTCAACATTTAAAAACATATATATTTTTTGTTGTTGTTATTGGGAGTGGGGAGATGGAGAATTTAATTCAACTCATAGTAGAGTAAGATCTTTCCAGGCTTTCTAAATTATGGTAAATTCTTTGGTTTTTACTTTGAGTGAAATGAAGAATCATTGGTTGGTTTTGGCCAAAGAACTACCTCACATTTTGCAGGATCCCAGCAGTTAAGAGTAGACTGTAGAGAGTTCCAGTAGAAATTGAGTTATGGTAGCAATCTGAACGTGAAATGAGAGCAATTTGTTGTTATTCAGTCACTAAATTGTGTCTGACTCTGAAACCTGAGGGGCTGTAGCCCACTAGGTTCTGCTGTCCATGGAATTTCCCAGGCAACAATACTGGAATGAATTGCCATTTCCTTCTCGAGGACAGCAGTATAGACCATGTTTAAAAGACATGAAGATATGAAGAGACTGAGAGATAAGATGATAAGATCTTTTTTCTTAAATGAAGTCTAGTTGATTTAAGAAATGTTAGTTTTAGGCATACAGTACAGTGATATATATATACACACACACATATATATATTCTTTTTCAGATTCTTTTACCTTATAAGTTACTACAAAATATTCAGTATAGTTCCCTGTGCTATACAGTAGATCTTTGTTGTTCTTTACTATTTTATATATAGTAGTATGTGTATGTTAATATCAACTTTTTAATTTATCCCACCATTGCCCTTTGTTAATTGAAAATTTGTCTTCTATGTCTGTAGGTCTATTCCTGTTTTGTAAATCAGTTCCTTTGTATTTATTTTCAGACTCCATATATAAGTGATAGCATATGATATTTGACTTTCTCTGTTTGACTTACATAACTTAATATGATAAGCTCTAGGTCCATCCAAGTTGATGCAAATGGCATTATTTCATATTTTATGGCAGAGTAGTATCCCATTGTTTGTGTGTAGGTATGTGTGTGTATATATATATATATATATATACACATGTATATATGTTGTTGGTCAGTCATGAAGTGTCCAACTCTTTGTGACCTTGCAGACTGTAGCATCCCAGTTTCTTCTATCCTCCACTATCACTCAGATTTTGCTGAAATTCATGTCCATTGAGTCAGTGATGCTATATCTAACTACCTCACCCTCTGCTATCACTTTCTTTTGCCTTCAATCTTTCTTAGCATTGGGGTCTTTTTCAATGATTCAGCTCTTTGCATCAAATTGCCAATGTATTTAAACTCCAGCTTCAGCAATAGTCCCTTCAATGACTATTTAGGGTTGATTCAGGGTTGATATTGAATAGTTTACCTTTGAAATGAACCAATATCATTTTGTCATTTTTGAGACTGCACCCAAATACTGCATTTCATAGTGTTTTGTTGACTGTGAGGGATATTCTGTTTCTTCTAAGGGATTCTTGCCCACAGTAGTAGATAAAATGGTCACCTGAATTAAATTCACTCATTCTTGTCTTTTTAGTTCACTGATTCCTAAAATGTCAATATTCACTCTTTCCATCTCCTCCTTGGCCATATCTAATTTACCTTGCTTCATGGACCTAACATTCCAGGTCCTATGCTATATTGTTCAATATATACTTTATCCTTTCATAGATGATGAAATTTCTTGGTGAAATTGGTAGGTGAAAAAAAGATGACTATAGAATTTTTATGAAAGAGCAACTGAGAGAATTTATTATTTACAGAAATTGGGAACATTATACTAGAGCAAGCCTAGAAGAAAATCACTGGGAGTTAAACATTACAGTTGTTGAATTTGACATGTTTGATATATAAGCTAGAGTTGTATATTTTTTAATTGTTAACTTTTGGAAAATTTAAAATGATGAAACCCAATGAGATCAAGATATTAGCTATAAATAAGGAAAGAAAAGACCAAGAATTAACACCAAGTGATTTTGAAAAAAAAAAAAAAAGAGGGAACCAGAAAAAAGGGAAGTGAATTAGTTTAAAAAATAATGTAATGTAACATTCTGTAAACGATGTGAACAATGGCTATCAACAGTGTTAAATATGTCTAACTTGGCCAAGATGGTATGTAAGATATTTTACTGATAACTTATACTAGGATTAATCAATGTGGATGATATTGTTCATCTTGAGAACAATTTTGGTGCAGAGATGACTTTCAAACCTGATTAAACTGGAATTGAGAAAGAATGAGCTCAATATTATGAAAGCAAACTCAATCAAAAATGGGCAGAAGACCTAAACGGACACTTCTCCAATGAAGACATGTGCATGCATGTTCAGTTGTATTTGATTCTTTCTGACCCTATGGACTGTAGCCTTCCAGGCTCTAGTGTCCATGGGAGTTCCCCAGGCAAGAACCCTGGAGTGGATTGCTGTGTCCTCCACCAGAGGTTAGGGATACACATATGGCCAATAAATACATGAAAATATGCTCAACATCCCTCATTATTAGAGAAAGATGAATCAAAACCACAACTGGGTACCACCTCATACCAGTCAGAACAGCCATCATAAAAAATCTGCAAACATTAAATGTTGGAGAGGATATGGAGAAAAGGGAACTCTCTTGCAGTGTTGGTGGGAATGTAAATTGATACAGCCACAATGGAGAATAGTGTGGAGATTTCTCAAAAAGTTACCATAGGAATAAAACTACCATATGACCCAGTGATCCCACTATTGGTCATGTATCCTGACAAAACCACAATTCAAAAAGACATATGTACCCCAGTGTTCACTGCCACACTATTGACAATGGCCAGGACATGGAAGCAATCTAGATATTCATCTATAGATGAATGAATAAAGATGTGGTACATACATATAATAAAATGGGATATTACCCAGACATAAAAAAGAAAGACACTTGAGTCTGATGTAGTGGGGCGAATGAACTTAAGCCTATTATACAGAGTGAAGTAAATCATAAAGGGAAAAATAAATATAGTATATTAAAGCATATATATGGAACCTAGAAAAAAGGTGCTGATGAACTTATTTGCAAAGCAAGAATGAAAACGCAGATGTAGAGAATGGACTTGTGGACACAGCAGTGGGAGAAGAGGGTGGGATGAATTGAGATAGTAGCATTGACATGCATAAACTTGTTTGTTGTTGCTTAGTCCCTAAGTCCTGTCTGTCTGTTTGTGACCACATTGTCTGTAGCCTGCCAGGCTCCTCTGTCTGTGGGATTTCCCAGGCAAGAATACTGGAGTAAGTTATCATTTACTTCTCCAGGAGATTTTCCCAACCCAGGGATCAAATCCATGTTTCCTACACTGGGAGGCAGATTCTTTACTTCTGAGCCATGAGGAAATGTGTAAAATAGATAACTGGTGGGAAGCTACCATGTAACACAGGGAGCCCAGCCTGGCACTCTGCAATGAACTGAAGGGGAAGGATGGAAGAAGAGTTAGGGAGGAGGCTCAAGAAGGAGTGGATATATATAGATGACTGGTTCATAATGTTGTATGGCAGAAACCAAGACAATATTGTAAAGCAATTATCTTGCAACTGAAAAAAAAATTAAAAATAAAGAACAAGACAAGAAAAATTGGAGTCTGTAAGTCTTTCAAAGATATCCATGCAATGAGATGGAGGTAGTGGCTAGTATTGGAGAAGGAAATGGCAACCCACTCCAGTATTGCCTGGAGAATCCCATAGACAGAGGAGCTTGGTGGGCTAGAGTCCACGGGTTGCAAAGAGTCAGACACGACTACAGGCAAATGTTTTTCATTTTTTTTTTAAATAAGGATAAATTGCATCATTATGGTAGCTGATTTGTTGTTGTTTAGTCACTCAGTCATGTCTGACTCTTTGAGACCCATGGACTGCAGCACACCAGGCTTCCCTGTCATTCACCATCTTCCAGAGCTCACTCAAACTCATGTTTATTGAGCTGGTGATGTTATCCAACCATCTCCTCCTCTGTCGTCCCCTTCTCCTCCTGCCTTGAATCTTTCCCAGCATCAGGGTCTTTTCTAATGAGTCAGTTCTTTATGTCAGGTGGACAAAGTATTGGAGTTTCAGCTTCAGCATCAGTTCTTCCAAAGAGCATTCAGGATTTATTTCCTTTAGGATTGACTGGTTTGAAGTCCTTATAGTCCAAGGGACTCTCAAGAGTCTTCTCCAACATCACAGTTCAAAAGCATCAGTTGGTAGCAGATTAGAAATATCTAATACTAATATTTTTAAATGTGATTAGAAAAGACAGAATAAAATTATTTGAGAGATATACTTGAGAAGATGAGAAGAGATAGAATTTAAAATGCGCTGGAAGGAACTAGATATGAGAGGAAGGTGAAAATCTGGAAGTCTTCTTTTAAAGCTTCCATTTTCATAGTAAAGTAGCTAATGAAATCATCAATAGAATATGAGAATCAGAAAGAGGATTCTGGTGGTTTCACCCATAAAAATAACTTAAGCATGGAAAATGTATTTTAATCAAGATTTCAATTTTTTATTCAGTTGCTAAGTCATGTCCAATTGTTTGTGACTCCATGGACTATAGCACTCCAGGTTTCCCTGTCCTTCACTATCTCCCAAAGCTTGCTCAAGCTCATTACTGTTGAGTCAATGATGCTATCCAGATGCCATAAGGTTTCAATAATATTTCATATAAATGTAAAATAAAAGTTAATGTTTCTAATATTTTCCATATAAAGGATGTTAATTTCCTTGAAGAAGTAAAACCTAGAGGGTAAAGTTGGCCATCAAAACATAAAAGAATGTTTGAAAAATGATGACTGATTGCAATAAACACATGGAGGCTTGAGACGTCTCTGCTATCCAAGTAAGAGTCATTGGTTACGGGCTATATAAAAGATCTTTGGTTTAATACTTTAGTTGAGTTATGGCATTGAATCTGGGTATATAGAAGGAAACATCTTCAAAGTTCTTAAGCTGTTGGATGAGTGGAGAGGCAAACTAATAAAGAGAAAATATTGATAATTTTTGTTCCAGTTATTTTCCTCTAGCCACCAATAAGGTTATGGAACTATCTTTCATAGAATTGAATTTTCCTTTTCTATTATAAAGTTTCTATTCTTGATTGGAGAATTTTTTCCCCCATCCTAACTTCTCAACCTTTAAGCTTTATAATAATATTAACAAATACTTTATATTCCCAGGTGGCTCAAGTGGTAAAAGAATCTGCCTTCAATGCAGGAGACCTGGATTTGATTCTTTGGTCAAGAAGATCTGGAGAAGGGAATGGCTGCCTATTCTAGTAGTCTTGCCTGGAGAATTCCATTGACAAAGGATCCTGTGGGGCTACAGTCCATGGGGGTCTCAAAGAGTTGGACATGACTGAGCAACTAACACTTTCACTTACTTTTATATTATTAATCATTAATTTTATAGCTATCAAATTAACCATAAAAATCCTAAAATTTTTCTTTATGCATTGAATTTACCTACATATACGTGCAGAACTACATGTATTTTTAGAGCTATAGACAAAGCCCTGGTACAGGATAGATGCTAAGTCCCTGACAGAGCTCCTTGGTGTCCCCTCTGTCATTCCCTACAGAACCTTCTTTGAGACTGTCAGTTCTGGGAAACTGCGGGGCAAAAATGTCCACACATCTCCATTATAATAACTTCAAAGGATGGCTTATAAACTCCTTATTTCTGAAAGCTGAAATTCATGCTACTTTTTTGCCCTTCTTCAAAAATTTAACATAACATATTCAGCAATAGCAGCAAAGATGTGTTTTCTGAGACCCCGTATTGCTGCACCACTGCCTCTGGTCTCTAATTCACAGAGATGACTAAGACAATCCTCTTCAGATGACCCACATTGTAGCCCACAAGGGACACTGTCAAAGAGAGCTCAGGTACCTCAGGATACCAAGAGAAGGAGATAGAGATGAAACTGAGCAAAGGAGTACATTGTGACATCTTCAAAAAGACAGCAACTCTTGAACAAAGCTTTGAAATTAGCAATTAGGACGAAAATGGGAAGAATCCCAGGCACAGTGAAATGAGAAGAGTGACAAAATTGATGAGATAGATCAGGTCACATTTCTAAAACTGCAAAAAATTTGAGTTGAATCCATTGGAAAGTACTGTGAGGATAGCAACAGAGGAGTTGGATAAAACATAGCTAATGAGTTTGAATTGCATTTTAAGTGAAATGTGAGAATTGCTGTGGAAATATATTTGGGATAAAAATAATTCCTATGAGCTAGAGAAAGATAATGCTGTTTATTAATTAACAAATATTCACTAAGAAAAAAATGGTTATGATTTTTTTTGCAGCCTAACAAATGCTTATGATTAATTTAATTATATGCAGGAACTTCCTCAGCATCCATAAGATATTCTGTTTTATGACTGCATCACTTTGAGCACATACAAACAGAAAGGTAAATCGCAGGGTGGAAAAATGGAAGAACAACAGGCAGAGAGGTCAGGGTTTGAAACTTAACCCCATTTTCCAACATTTTCTGCTCTAGACATACTTAAGAAAATTGTGACTATTCTTTTCATATTGTGAAGTAGTATTAATTCCTGAAACAACATTAGCTACAGTAGCAAAATTATTGCAGGAAATCTTTCATTAACATGCATTGTGTTTTGCCAAATAATATTACTGAATTTAAGCCAAAACTAAATTAATATTATCTTGAAAAATTTATGTTTATATAAAATAAATACTATCATTTGCTGGCATATGAGCAATTTATGAAGATAAAAGGTTGCTGAATTTGATAAAATGCTCTTCTAATTATAACGCAATAAGAGCCTGTTAAACATTAAAATAATTTAGTGAATCAATATGTGTGTACGTGTATCTGTTTGTATTCAAGAGAAAACACAGTTTTCTCTTTTGTATTATTCTAACTGAAAATTATTAGCAAGGAACTCATTGCCACCCTGCATATTAATTAGAATGGAATTGAGTGGAGAAAAATTAAGAAAAACATTACAGTGGAAATCTCTTAGAGTAAGATGCTATATTCCAAACACTTTTTTAAGGATAAAAATGGAAGTTTTAAAGTAGATTAAATTATGCTTGCTTTTATTAACCCATCACTTCTATCTAATATATTTATTAATGGAAGAACCTGTCTAAGAAACAGTGTGCTTTTTTGTCATTTAATCACACAGAATTGGCTTTGAGAATAGCAAAGGCATATTCTATTCAGGGCATTTTGAAAGATGTGGGCAAGTAATATATCTTAGATATCCTAAAGCAGCACATTTTCCATTTGAAGGAGCAACAGAAACAGGAGCTGACAGTCTAGGAAGTAAACCTTCGTATAATTTAGTAATTGAGATCTCTAAGAGAGCACAGTCTCAGGACAGTGGAAGACATTGATCTGGACCCTGATGACAGAATTTGAATAGAGGGAGCAGAGAAAGCTGAGCACCTCAAATCAAGAAAGTGGATCACAGGAAACTGGCCTGATTATCTGCTGGGAATGGTGTGTTACTGAAACAAACTTTGGTACATCTGCCTGTGTAAAGTAAAGCCAGTCTACTAACACTAAGTTCCAGTGAAGAAAAGTGCAGCATTTATTGCATGTGTGAAGGAGATAGATCATGCTCAAAAGACTTGAACTCCCTGATGGCTCTCAGAGAAGAGATTTTAAAGACAGTGTAAGAGAGGGGGCTGCAGGGTATGTGATCAGCTCATGCACAATTCCCAGATGGGTTAGCAGCAAGGTAAAGCTTCCTGCATCATCAATCTTCTTGTTTAGACCAGTCTAGACAACAGCCTTGTCTAACTCAACGAAACCAAGCCATGCCTGCGGGGCAACCCAAGACGGGTGGGTCATGGTGGAGAGGTCTGACAGAATGTGGTCCACTGGAGAAGGGAATGGCAAGCCACTTCAGTATTCTTGCCTCGAGAACCCCACGAACAGTATGAAAAGGCAAAATGATAGGATACCAAAAGAGGAACTCCCCAGGTCATTAGGTGCCCAATAGGCTACTGGAGATCAGTGGAGAAATAACTCCAGAAAGAATGAAGGGATGGAGCCAAAGCAAAAACAATACCCAGCTGTGGATGTGACTGGTGATAGAAGCAAGGTCCAGTGCTATAAAGAGCAATATTTCATAGGAACCTGGAATGTTAGGTCTGTGTATCAAGAACTGGACATGGAACAACAGACTGGTTCCAAACAGGAAAAGGAGTACGTCAAGGCTGTATATTGTCACCCTGCTTATTTAACTTCTATACAGAGTACATCATGAGAAATGCTGGACTGGAAGAAACACAAGTTGGAATCAAGATTGCTGGGAGAAATATCAATAACCTCAGATATGCAGATGACACCACTCTTATGGCAGAAAGTGAAGAGGAGCTAAAAAGCCTCTTGATGAAAGTGAAAGAGGAGAGTGAAAAAGTTGGCTTAAAGCTCAACATTCAGAAAACGAAGATCATGGCATCTGGTCCCATCAATTCATGGGAAATAGATGGGGAAACAGTGGAAACAGTGGCAGACTTTATATTTTTGGGCTCCAAAATCACTGCAGATGGTGACTGTTGCCATGAAATTAAAAGATGCTAACTCCTTGGAAGAAAAGTTATGACCAACCTAGATAGTATATTCAAAAGCAGAGACATTACTTTGCCGACTAAGGTCCGTCTAGTCAAGGCTATGGTTTTTTCAGTAGTCATGTATGGATGTGAGAGTTGGACTGTGAAGAAGGCTGAGCACCGAAGAATTGATGCTTTTGAACTGTGGTGCTGGAGAAGACTCTTGAGAGTCCCTTGGACTGCAAGGAGATCCAGCCAGTCCATTCTGAAGGAGATCAGCCCTGGGATCTCTTTGGAAGGAATGATGCTAAAGCTGAAACTCCATTACTTTGGCCACCTCATGCGAAGAGTTGACTCATTGGAAAAGACTGTGATGCTGGGAGGGATTTGGGGCAGGAGGAGAAGGGGACGACAGAGGATGAGATGGCTGGATGGCATCACTGACTCGATGGACGTGAGTCTGAGTGAACTCCTGGAGATGGTGATGGGCAGGGAGGCCTGGCATTCTGCGATTCATGGGATTGCAAAGAGTCAGACACGACTGAGCTACTGAACTGAACTGAACTGAGAGTCTATATTCTTGTGGCCATTATTTTCACCTGGTGGGGGTCCTTTTACTATAAAAACAATTTAGGAATGTGCCAGACCTTTATCTGTATCCTTCAGGAAACTGGGAGTTAGAAGATTCTGCTATATGGTGGATTTACAGTCTTAATTGTTACCTGTTCCCCAGCCCAACGGCTATTTTTTGCTTATACATCCTCACATTCCTAGTCATTAGCTCTGAAGCAGCTTCAGAGGAGACCTGGTTACCTAAAGGAAAAGCCTTTTACTTCAAAGGCCAGGGCCATGGGGGCTTGTAATGGGTTCAGGTGGACCCTTTCAATAATGACCAACTCCTGAATAGCAATGTCTTCAATTGGGAAAAGTGAAGTTAGGATTCAGAGAGCTGCAGAGATCCACTGAATTTTCTCATCAGTTGGATACATTATCTTTCACTCTTTGAAATGAGTACAGATTCCTTTACTTGAAGATACCTAGTGAAAATGTTAGTCATGAGAAATCCCAATTCTCCTAAAAAAGTGCTTCAGTGAAAGTAGATTCACATTCTAGTAGTCAGCCTCAAGCAAAGAATAAGATCCAGGGAGGCCATTGTGTCCCTAGTTGGCTCTGGTACAGAAAATCCCCGGTGCTGTTTACTGAGTGGTTTCTTTTTAGGGTATGGACAGCTCCAAGAGAGTGCATCATCAAGAGCCCCGAAACCAGAGAAGGAGGGTCAAAGAGGACTCTTCCTCCTGGGCCTCAGTTCTTGGTAAAGACATAAAGGAGAATCTGAGGTGTCCCCGATGGCAAAACCAACTTTACTGAAGAAAGAACAGAAAGAAAATCTCAAGGGAAAGGTGAGCCGAGCCATGAGAGTCACTGGTGCCAGGATGATGAGGTATGGGGTTTTCAAGACTGAGCTTTTATATATTCATCTGGGTGGGCATGGACTGACAGTTTTGATTGATAGTAGCAACTTTTATAACAACATGCTCTATTGCACATGTCTTTCCAATAATTCAGTCTGTTAAAATCAAAGGTATGTAGGTATAGAATATATCTGAATCCTTAATGGGCTCCCAGTTACCCAAAGTAATTTGAGGACACTGCTGTACATCAAGGGCACATGTACCAGAACTGGATAAGTCTGTTTAGTTTGTGTCCACTGTGTGCTTAGAGTCCATGCACCAGAGTTGGAAAGATCTCTGTGGTTATTTTGTAGCATATCAGTGAGCTCTTGTGGGCCCTATTCGGGCACGTCTGTGGTGGGGTTTGCTGCTGCTGCTGCTAAGTTGCTTCAGTCGTATCTGACTCTGTGCGATCCCATAGACGGCAGCCCACCAGGCTCCCCCGTCCCTGGGATTCTCCAGGCAACAACACTGGAGTGGGTTGCCATTTCCTTCTCCAATGCAGGAAAGGAAAAGTGAAAGTGAAGTCGCTTCAAATCCCAACTCTGTCATCTATGTGCCCTGGGGCAGGTTATTTAACAGAGTTCTGTGTTTCAGTTGGTTTAGAGATCAGTTATAATCTTTTGTGTCTAGGCCACTCGTCGCTGCTCATGATTAACTTCCTATCTAACAACTGGTTTGAGACTGGAGTTTGCTCAGACAGACCAAAGTGTTCCAAGGTCACCTTTGCTTCATTTCAATGCTAAAATTTCTTCCCTAGGTGTAGCTTAAGCACCATTCACGTAACATGAGCTGTATGATGAAGCATGTTCTCAAGTTCCATGTGTATGATCATGTCTGTCTTTATAGGTACTGACAGAAGCTTCCTGCTTGAGCATTCAACCCTTACCCTAATAGAAGAACTAATCTTTTCTTGCTGAGGAGCCAGGCTTTGGGAAATGATTTCTGGTGGTCTCCTTATTTGCTACAAATAGAAACTTCACTTTGTGTGACCTTAAAAAAAAAAAAAAAGAAATATTGAATTCACTTATAGAGAACTTTAAAAGACTGATTGATAGGTTTGGATTAAATGTGACATGTGAAAGAGAAAAAGAAAAAGTAAGTCAGATGTGTGTGAAGAAATGCCTTCAGAAACTTTTGTGTTTTCCTGCAATTCTCTGAAGTATGGATTGAGGCAGTAACCAGACTCCAAACAAGAAGTATCTTTATAAATCCATTAAAAAACAAAAACCTAAACTGACTATAAGAGGGGCAAACTTGCAGCATGCAGCCTCAGAGATTGGCAGTTCTTAAATAAAGACAGTTATTTGTCTATACTTCCAAGTTCACAGTTTATTGTTTTCCCTCTTACTGCCTCACTTGTAACATCTTTTACCTTCACTTTGCTACAGTTTCTGTATTTTGACTCTACCTGTGAGGAGAAGGGGACGACAGAGGATGAGATGGCTGAATGGCATCACTGACTCGATGGACACGAGTCTGAGTGAACTCCGGGAGTTGGTGATGGACAGGGAGGCCTGGTGTGCTGTGATTCATGGGGTCGCAAAGAGTCAGATATGACGGAGCGACTGAATTGAACCGAACTGTGTCATGTTTCTATTCTCAGATTGTAAGAGTTACAGTAAAGACTACCACACTTTTCATTTTCTACAATGTTCTGTGCTCTGTACCTAGTAAGAAAGAAGAAAGTGGAGAAGTAAATGAAATAAGAAATGAATTTTACCTTTCTAGGCATCATAATTTTACATGTAGCAAAGTTAAAAAATGGTTTTTTTAATTCATGAATTTAAAAATAATTATATTTTATTTGACACTTTCAATAAAGTAGAATTTTTTATTGGAAAATCTAAAACACACTTTCTCAAGAAAAGTAGGAACATAGTATGAGAAAACTCTTAAGAGAGAGATGTTCTAACTGCATGTGGAGAATGTGTGAAACCAAAACAGATGGATGAAAAGAAAATAAAGATAGTCTTGCAAAATGACTAGATCTATGTAGGTTTGTAATTTGTCATCCTTCCTTTCCTTAATATAGTGTGTATAACCATTAGCAGCACGATTCAATAGGACAGATTTAAACACAGTATGTTTTGCCACACAGAATGTGTTGCTGCTTTTATGATTCCAAAACGTACTGTGCCCCTGGAACTGCAAATGTTGTCATATTAAAGCTCTTGTCATCTGGATTTGCTGAAACAATTGGTTTTGCCAGAATTCGCTCTTTCTGAAAATGATTGCCTTTTAGGAGTTCTCGCAGATAGATTTATTAGCTTTCACGCTGAATAAACAACCAAGAACTTGCTATGCAGATCGGCCCCAGAAGCTGTTATAGAGGATATATTTCCAACTTTTATGGCAACATTCTTTACTTTTATGTTCTACCCTCTCTCGAATTGATAAATTGAGTTTTGTTTAAAAAACACACACACACACAAGAATATGCAACAGAATCAAACAGGACCATTTCTTCTGTTTTTTAAATAAATCTAACTTTTGAAGTTTTCTTAGTTTTAATATTTACAGGAGCAGAAGTTTTTCATGGTAAAGTTGCTAGAAGTGAAGATTCAGCAGCCATGGACTGAGGCAAATTTAGGAATTAGTAAACAACAAGAACATAAGTATCATTTAGGAAATGTAGCATCCCTGGAACTTCCTCTTCCCACTGGGCTGTTTATTTGCTTTCCTTTTGAGGGTGTTGGTTGCTATTCTTAAGTAATAAGTGCAATAACTTTCTGTCTTGAGAGCCTGCTGTTTTCTCAATGAGAATATTATTAAATTTTGTGAAGCAAAAATGTTTTAAATTACAGAGAAATGTTAGATATGTGGAGAGAAGGAGAGAAGAGGGAATAAGGAAAATAGAAGATAAAGGAGAGAGATTGATGTCTATCTTTACTGTTGTATTTTGGTTCCTTTCTATTTTATGTGTGTATCTATTATAGAATTTTGACTTTTTGTTAACATGACATTTATTTATAGCAATCTCCTATCTATCTATATAATTATTTTAAGTTGCTGATCCCTTACATCTGAATGCATTTTAGCAACCCTGCATTTTTACCCTCCCATATATTTACTGTTTTGACATCACATTTTACATATTTATGAGTGTCTCTTCACTATCTATTGTGGATGTACTTAATTTTATTAGTTTTTGATTTTTAACCTTCCCAGTAGCTTTATACATGGTTGATTTACTACCTTTACAGTATATTGCTTTTACTAGTATGTTTTTTATTTTGTAATTTTCATATATCTAGTTGTGGCCTTTTCTGCTTAAAGAGTTCTCTGTAACGTTTCTAATAAAGCTGGATTCATGGTGCTGAACTCTTAACTTTCACTTGTCTAAGACTTTTTGATCTTTCCAAATATAAATAAGACCTTGCTGGGCAGAGTATTCTTTCTGGTAGTTTTTTTTTTTTTTTTTCCCCTCTCATTACTTTAAATATATTATTCCACTCCCTTCTGGGTTGCAGAGTTTCTGCTGAAAGTAAGCTCATGGCAACTGGGGAGTTGAAATTTGTTGCTTTTCTCTTGATGCTTTTAACACTCTTATCTTTTGTTGTTGCTGTTCAGTTGCTCAGTCATGTCAAACTCTTTGTGACCCCATGGACTACAGCACACCAGTCTTTCCTGTCCTTCACTATCTTTTGGAGTTTGCTCAAGCTCAAGTCCATTGAGTCGATGATGCAATCCAACCATCTCATCCTCTGTCATCCTCTTCTTCTCCTGCCCTCAATCTTTCCCAGCATCAAAGTCTTCCAAAGAGTTACCCCTTTCCATCAGGTGGCTAAATTATTGGAGCTTCAGCTTCAGCATCAGTTCCTGTAATGAATATTCAGAGTTGATTTCCTTTAGGATTGACTGGGTTGATCTCCTCGAAGTCTAAGGGACTCTTAAGAGTCTTCATAAGCATCAGTTCTTCAGTCTCAATCTTCTTTATGGTCCAACACTCACATCTGAACATGACTAGTGGAACAATCATAGATCTGACTATACGAACCTTTGTTGGCAAAGTGATGTCTCAGCTTTTTAATATGTTGTCCATGTTTGTCATGGCTTTTCTTCCAAGAAGCAAGTATCTTTTAATTTCATGGCTATCTTTAATTCTTCCATTTTAAATACAGTGTATCTTGATGTGGCCCTCTTTGGTTTTATCCTGTTTGGCACTCCTGGTGGTTCCTGGGCATGCAAGTCTATTATTTCCCATCCCAGGTTTTAGGAAAATTCAGCTATTGTGTCTTCAGATATGCTCTCTTCCCGTTTCTGTTTCTCTTCTCTTTATGGAACCTCTATAATATGAATGTTAGCATACTTGATGTTGTACCAGAGGCCACTTAAAGTTTCTCAGTTTTAAAAATTCTTTTTCTGTTTTTCTGTTCAGTTTCAGTGATTTCCACTACTCTGTTTTCTATAATAATAAGGCTTTCTAACAAGCCTTAAAACAAACAAACAAACAAACAAAAACTTCTAACTGCTCATTGCTCATCCATTATTCTGAGTTGTTTGAATATAATTATGATCATTACCTTAAGCTCTTTATATGGTAGATTACTTGTCTCCATTTATTTTATTTAGTCTTTTGGTATTTTCAGTTCCGTTCAATGCAGTCACCCAGTGGTATCTGACTCTTTGCTATAGGCTTCCCTGTCCATCACCAATTCCTAGAGCTTGCTCAAACTTGTGTCCATCGAGTTGGTGATGCCATTCAACCATCTCATCCTCTGTCGTCCCCTTCTCCTGCATTCAATCTTTCCCAGCATCAGGGTCTTTTCCAGTGAGGCAGTTCATTGCATAAGATGGCCAAACTATTGGAGTTTCAGCTTCATCATCAGTCATTCCAATGAATATTCAGGACTTATTTCTTTTACAATTGACTGATTTGATCTTTTTGAAGTCCAGCATCACAGTTCAAAAGGATAAATTCTTTGGCACTCAGCTTTCTTTATGGTCTAACTCTTACATCCATACTTGACTACTGGAGAAACCATAGCTTTGAGTAGATGGACTTTTGACGGCAAAGTAATGTCTCTACTTTTTAATATGCTGTCTAGTTTGGTGATAGCTTTTCTTCCAAGGAGCAAGTGTCTTTTATTATCATAGCTGTAGTCATAATCTGCAGAGATTTTGAAGTCCAAGAAATAAAGTCTCTCACTGTTTCCATTGTTTCTCCACCAATTCGCCATGAAGTGATGAGACCCAGTGCCATGATCTTAACTTTTTGAATGTTGAATTTTAAGCCAACTTTTTCACTCTCCTCTTTCACTTTCATCAAGAGGCTCTTTAGTTCTTTGCTTTCTGCCATGAGGGTGGTGTCATCTGGATATCTGAGGTTATTGATATTTCTCCCAGCAATCTTTATTCCAGCTTGTGCTTCCCCCAGCCTGGCATTTAACATGATGAGCTTCTGCATATAAGTTAAATAAGCAAGATGACAATATACAGCCTTGATGTATTCCTTTCCCAATTTGGAACCAGTCCATTGTTCTGTGTCTGATTCTAACTGTTGCTTCTTAACCTGCCTACAGATTTCTCAGGAGACAGGTAAGGTGGTCTGGTATTCCCATCTCTTGATGAATTTTCCAGTTTGTTGTGACCCACACAGTCAAAGGCTTTGGTATAGTAAATAAAACAGAAGTAGATGTTTTTTTGAAACTCTCTTGCTTTTTCTATGATTCAACAGATGTTGAAAATTTGACCTCTGGTTCCTCTGCCTTTTCTTTTTAAAAAATTAATTAATTTATTTTAATTGGAGGCTAATTACTTTATAATATTGTAGTGGCTTTTGCCATACATCAACATGAATCAGCCATGGATGTACACGTGTCCCACATCCTGAACTCCCCTCCCACCTCCTTCCCCATCCCATCCCTCAGGATCATCCCAGTGCATCAGCCCTGAGCGCCTTGTCTCATGCATCAAACCTGGACTGGCAATCTATTTCACATATGGTAATAAACATGTTTCAATGCTATCGTTTCAAATCATCCCACCCTCACCTTCTCCTACAGAATCCAAAAGTCTGCTCTTTATATCTGTGTCTCTTTTGCTGTCTCATGTATAAGGTCATCGTTACCATCTTTCTAAGTCCCATATATAAGTGTTAATATAGTGTACTGACTTAATTCACTCTGTATAATAGGATCCAGTTTCATCCACCTCATTAGAACTGATTCAAATGCTTTCTTTTAAATAGCTGAGTGATATTCCATTGTGTATATGTACCACAACTTTCTTATCCATTTGTCTTCCAATGGACATCTAGGTTGCTTCCATGTCCTAGCTATTGTAAACAGTGCTACAATGAACATTGGGGTACACGTGTCTCTTTCAATTCTGGTTTCCTTGGTGTGTATGCACAGCAGTGGGATTGCTGGGTCATATGGCAGTTCTATTTCCAGTTTTTTAAGGAATCTCCACACTGTTCTCCATAGTGGCTGTACTAGTTTGCATTCCCACCAACAGTGTAAGAGGGTTCCCTTTTCTCCACACCTTCTCCAGCATTTATTGTTTGTAGAGTTTTTGATAGCAGCCATTGTGACCAGCATGAGATGGTACTTTATTGTGGTTTTGATTTGCATTTCTCTGATAATGAATGATGTTGAGCATCTTTTCATGTGTTTGTTAGCCATCTGTATGTCTTCTGTGCAAAAATGTCTGTTTAGTTCTGTGACCCATTTTTTGATTGGGTTGTGTATTTTTCTGGTATTGAGCTGCATGTGCTTCTTGTATATTTTTGAGATTAATTATTTGTCAGTTGCTTCGTTTGCTATTTTCTCCCATTCTGAAGGCTGTCTTTTCACCTTGCTCATAGTTTCCTTCGTTGTGCAAATGTTTTTAAGTTTACTTAGGCCCCATTTGTTTATTTTTGCTTTTATTTCTATTACTCTGGGAGGTGGGTCTTAGAGGATCCTTCTGTGATTTATGTCAGAGAGCTTTTTGCCTATGTTTTCCTCTAGGACTTTTATAATTTCTGGTCTTACATTTAGATCTTTAATCCTATTTTGAGTTTATTTTTGTGCATGTTGTTAGAAAGTGTTCTAGTTTCATTCTTTTACAAGTGCTTGACAAATTTTCCCAGCACCACTTGTCTTTTCTCCATTGTATATGTTTGCCTCCTTTGTTAAAGATAAGGTGTCCATAGGTGTGTGAATTTATTTATCTCTGGGCTTTCTATTTTGTTCCATTGATCTTTATTTCTGTCTTTGTGCCAGTACCATACTCTTTTGCTGACTGTAGCTTCATAGTAGAACCTGAAGTCAGGTAGGTTGATTCCTCCAGTTCCATTCTTCTTTCTCATGATTGCTTTGGCTATTTGAGATTTTTTGTATTTCCATACAAATTGTGAAATTATTTGTTCTAGTTCTGTGAAAAATACTCTTGATAGCTTCATAGGGGTTGCATTCAATCTATAGATTGCTTTGGGTAATATATTCACTTTCACTGTACTGGTCCTTCTGATCCATGAACATGATATATTTCTCCATCTATTTGTGTCATGTTTGATTTCTTTCATCAGTGTTTTATAGTTTTCTGTATATAGATCTTTTGTTTCTTTAGCTAGATTTATTCCTAAGTTTTATTCTTTTTGCTGCAATGGTGAATAAAATTGTTTATATTCATTGATTAGCTCTAGTAATTTTCTGGTGGTGTCTTTAGGGTTTTCTATGTAGAGGATCATGTTATCTGCAAAGGTGAGTTTTACTTCTTCTTTTCCAATCTGAATTTCATTCCTTTTTCTTCTCTGATTGCTGTAGTTAAACTTCCAAAACAATGTTGGATTCCTCTGCGTTTTCTAGATCCAGCCTGAATATTTGGAAGTTCTTGGTTCACATACTTTTGAAACCTCACTTGGAGAATTTCAAGTGTTATTTTGCTTGTGTGTGAGATTAGTGCAGTTGTGTGGTAGTTTGAATATTCTTTGGCATTGCCTTTCTTTGAGATTAGGATAAAAACTGACGTTTTCCAGTCCTGTGGCCACTGCTGAGTTTTCTAAATTTTCTGATGATATTGAGTGCAGCATTTTCACTGCATCATCTTTTAGGATTTGAAATAGCTCAACTGTAATTCCATCACCTCCACTAGCTTTGTTTGTAGTGATGCTTCCTAAGGCCCACTTGACTACACATTCCAGGATATCTGGCTCTATGTTAGCGATAATAACACCATGGTTATCTGGGTCATGAAGATCTTTTTTGTATAGTTCGTCTGTGTATTCTTGCCACCTTTTCTTAGTATTTCCTGCTTCTATTAGAACCAAACAATTTCTGTCCTTTATTGTGCCCATTTTTGCATGAACTTTTCCCTAGGTATCCCTAATTTTCTTGAAAAGAAATCTAGTCTTTCCCATTATATTGTTTTCCTTTATTTTTTTGCTCTGATCATGGAGGAAGTCTTTCTTATCTCTCCTTGCTATTCTTTGCAACTCTGCATTCAGATGGGTGTATCTTTCCTTTCCCTCCTTTGCCTTTAGCTTTTCTTCTTTTCTCAACTATCTGTAAGGCCTCCTTAGACAATCATTTTGCTTTTTTGCATTTCCTTTTCTTGGGGATGGTCTTGATCACTGCCTCCTATACCATGTCGCAAACTTCCATCCATAGTTCTTCAGCCACTCAAATCTAATCCCTTGAATCTATTTGTTACTTCCAGTGTATAATCATAAGTGATTTAAGTTATACCTGAACAATCTAGTGCTTTTTCCTACTTTCTTCAAATTAAGTCTGAATTTTGACAAAACAAGTTCATGATCTGAGCCACAGTCAGCTCCCAAACTTGTTTTTTTTTTTTTTTCTGACTCTATAGAGCTTCGCTAAAAATATAATTAACCTGATTTCAGTACTGACCATTTGTTGATGTCCATGTGTAGAGTCGGCTCTTGGGTTGTTGGAAGAGGGTGTTTGCTATGACCAGTGTGTCCTCTTGGCAAAACTATTAGGCTTTGCCCTGCTTCGTTTTGTACTCAAAGACCAAATTTGCCTGTTACTGCAGGTATTTTTTGATTTCCTACATTTGCATTGTACTTCCCCTATGATGAAAAGGACATCTTTTTTATATGTTAGCTTTAGAAAGTTTTGTAGATCATCATAGAACCTTTCAACTTCAGTTTCCTCAACCATAGTGGTTGGGGCATAGACTTGGATTACTGTGATATTGAATGGTTTGCCTTGGAAATGGACAGAGATCATTCTCTCATTTTTGGATTTCACCAAAGCACTGCATTTCAGACTGTTTTATTGACTATGAGGGATACTCCATTTCCTCTAGAAGATTTTTGCCAACAGTAGTAGATATAATGGTCATCTGAATTAAATTCACTCATTACAGTCCATTTTAGTTCACTGATTTCTAAAATGTCAATGTTCACTCTTGCCATCTCCTGTTTGACCACTTCCAATTTGCCTTGATTCATAGACCTAACATTTCAGGTTCCTAAGCTTTATTGTTCTTTACAGGATCAGACTTTAAATCCATCACCAGTCACATGCACAACTGAGCATTGTTTTTTCTTTGGCTCCATCTCTTCATTCTTTCTGGAGTTATTTATTTCTCCACTCTTTTCCAGTAGCATATTGGGCACCTAATGACCTGGGGAGTTCATCTTTCAGTGTTATATCTTTTTGCTTTTTCATACTGTTCATGGGGTTCTCAAGGCAAGAATAGTGAAGTGGTGCCATTCTCTTTTCCAGTGGACCATGTGTTGTCAGAAATCTCTACCATGACCCATCCATGTTGAGTGGCCCTCTGTGGCATAGCTCATATTTTCATTGAGTTAGACAAGGCTGTGATCCATGTGATCAGTTTGGCTAGTTTTCTGTGATTGTGATTCTCATTCTGTCTGCCCTCTGATGGATAAATATAAGAGACTGTGGAAGCTTCCTGAGGAGAGAGACTGACTCTGGAGGAATCTGTCTTGTTCTGATGAGCAGGGCCATGCTCAGCAAATCTTTAATACAATTTTCTCTTGATGAATGGAGCTGTGTTCCCTCCCTTTTGTTGGCATGAGGCCAAACTATGTCTATAGAAGGCATAATGATGTTAATGGCGACCTCCTTCAAAAGGGCTTATACCATGCTGTTGTATTCAGTGCCCCTCACCCTGCAGCAGGCCACTGTTGACCCATGCCTCTGTTGGAGACTCCTGGACAGTCACAGGCAAGTCTGGCTCAGTCTCTTGTGGTGAAACTGCTTCTTTCTCCTGGGTCCTGGTGCACACAAGTTTTTGTTTGTGCCCTCCAAGATTCTGTGTCTCCAGTCCTGTGGAAATTCTGTGATCAAGTACCACTGGCCTCCAAAGTCAAATTTTCTGGGGATTCTCAGTCCCTTTGCCAGATCCCCAGGTTGGGAGATCTGTTGTGTATCCTAAAACTTCCTTAACAGTGTGAGAATTTTGATATTTATTCTTATTCTTTCATTTGTAATTCTTTTCCTCTATCATTTCAATTTGCCTAATTCACTGTTATAGTTTTTTTTTCCCCCCCCCATGTATTTGGTAAGTTGTTACTCTACTGATCTTGAAGAAGTGGCCTTTTTTATGAGGTGCCCTGTATGACTCAGTAGTGCATTCCTCTCTGGGACCAGAGCTGTATGTTCTAGAGATGTCCCCATGTGGGATTCATGGGCCTTTCTGTTGCAGTGGGCTGACTACTCTGTGTGGTCTGGTAGGCACAGCTGGTTCCCACTTCAGTTAGTTTCCAGGCCCTGCTTTGTGCAGAAGCCAGCATCTGTGTCCCCAGGATTAGCTCAGTATGCCCCTGCCTCTTTTGGCATTCCTCCAGGATTAACAGGTATGTCTGACTTGAGCTCCTTTAAATTACTCCCTCTATCCTGTGTCCCAGATCATGTGAGACTTTGTTAGCTTATTTTATATGTGTAATCTCTGTCTCCTATAGCTATTAGTTTCTCCTGATAGTAAGACTCACTAGCCTTCAGAATAAACTATTCTGGGAGCTCATCTTCATGGCTCTGGAATTCTAGTTTCGAAGCTCAGTGTGGAGCTAGAATCCTTCCCACTCCTCTTTGGGAAGAAACTTTGCATTTATGATTATCCTCATGTTTGTGCATCATCCACATGCAGGTATGGGTCTTTACCACAACTCTTCCCATCCTCCTTCTCTTGCTGTGGTTCCTTCTTTATATACTTAAGAATAGAAGGTCTTTTTTGCTAGTCTTCAGGTCTTTCTTGATAAGAGTTCCTCTCTAAACAGTTGCAATTTTGTGTGTCCATTGGAGGAGGTGAGCTCAGGGTCTTCCTACTCCGCCTTATTGGTCACTCCTTCCTATACAAGTTTTAGGCAATGTTTTCTATGTGCTTGATGTACTCCTTTATTGTGCATGGTTATTTTCAGTCAAGATCAATTTCTGAGATCCAGAGCAGCTATGAAATAATTTTACTTAAAATTTCTAATATTAATACATAATTCCACATAGTACACTCAAATCTTATTGTCTGTATCCCAAGTCAATTCAGCTTTCTGTTTTCCCTGATAATACCATGACAGAAACCTGAAGACCTTGATTAATTACTTTCCAGATTAAGCATATTTATCCATCAATCATGCACCTTCCTTGTCCTATTAATACTTAATACTTCTGACTCTTGAATATTGCCACTTCTTTTTTTACCCATTTTTCTTACACCAGTTAAGATGCACATTCTCCTGCATGGAATTTTTAACATTCTCTTGTATCCTGAATTTAGATTTAACATATTTAAATCCAAGATGGTAAATTGTTCTTTCTAAAGTACTATTCATATTCCAAGAATGTAATTTCTGATTTAAACCTATAAATGGTATCTCTTTGTTCTTAGAAAATATCACAGAAGTTTAATATGGCATAAAATGATGCTGTGATATAATTTGCTGTTATGTCTATAGCTTTTTTATATCACTGACTCCTTCCTCTTCCCAGCTAACCTTGCCTGGATAGCTCCTACTCATCCTCAAAGCCTACATTCAGTCCTGTATCCTTGAAGTCCTCCTACGATCTACCATTTGTACAAGTGGCTTTCTTATGTGCCTCTCTAGAGCTTATATGAGTTGAGTTGGGTCCACCCACCATAGTTGAATCGGTGGTTGCAGAACATGGGGATTCAGCAGGCCAGCTGTACTATGCCCTTTCATATAAGGAACTTGAAGATCCTAGATCTTGGTGTCCATGGGGGAAGGTAGTGTTCCTCAAACAAAGCTTTTATGAATACTGAGGGACAGCTATACTTTTTTCTCAGTAACATCTTGCACATTCTTTCATTATTACTATTTTTAATTTACCTGAAGTACATGTGGGAGCTGGATGAGAATGAGACGCTCATTGTCAGCAAGTTCTGCAAGTATGAGCACGATGATATAGTTTCAGTGTCCTGAGCCCTGGCACACATGCTGTCGGTGGTAGCAAAGACTGCTGGTGGGTCCCCGCTTTCACTGCTCCTGATTCTGGGCCTTCTTTGAGTGTCTTAGGTGTCACATTAGCCTCACTGAATAAGGTTTTGGGCTCATTATAAGAACCCAGTGACTAATTATGGCATACCTATAAAGGTTTCTTGGACTTCCCTGGTGGCTCAGATGGTAAAGCATCTTGCTTACAATGCGGGAGACCTGGATTCAATCCCTGGGTGGGGAAGATCCTCTGGAGAAGGAAATGGCACCCCACTCCAGTACTCTTGCCTGGAAAATCCCATGGACGGAGGAGCGTGGTGGGCTGCAGTCCGTGGGGTCGCAAAGAATCGGACACGACGGAACGACTTCACTTTCACTTTCACATCAGGCTCTAAGCATTTTGAAGACAAGATTTTGGCCTTATTTCCTTGTTCTCCAATGGTAGCACAGAATCACACGTAAAGAGCAGCTCAGAACCACTTATGTAATTGAGTGGATTAATTTGAAAATATCTATGGAATAACAAACTGGATTAAACCTATAAATATATCATAAAGGTAGTTTTGACATAACTAAAAATTATATAACTTTGAATTTTATGTGTCTGGCAGTGACATATATAAACCAGTTAAGGGAAAGCTGAAATATTATTAAATAAACATATCTAAGAACACAAAACAGATAAGAAATACAGAGAAGTATATTTTATTATTTTTTGTTATTTTATTTTAGCTATGTGTTGTATTTATATTATCAATATTTTTAATCATATAAAATCTAAAATGGGTGTTTTTTAAGATGACATTCTAAGCAACAAGGCAGTTCCAAACTTTAGGCCCATCATTTTCAATGTGCGATATTCAAAGTTGCCATATTTTCTGAAAAAAAAAAAAAAAAGCAAAAACTAACAAGATAACAATTATGGAAAATGCACATGGGAGATTTTTAAAGGCCAATTCACATTAATTTTGTTTCTATGATATTTATTGTAATATAATCAGATCTGAATATAAAGGAGGTCAGCATATATTTTGTAACTGGCTATCTAAATGAGGAAATGGGTCTAATAAATACATAGCCTGTCTCTGAAAGTCAACCCATCTGGTCACAAAATACAAGTTCTCTTATTTCCAAATATGGGACAGAAATTAATCCCTTTTCAACGAAGAGAAACAAAGACACCTAATTATTGCACTCAATCCAAAACTCAAGATCTCTAGGCCATCTCCTTGGTCTCAGTGAATTCCTGATTGTCTGACAACCTATAAACCAAAACACATCTTACATGATTTTTACATGGTTGAGAAGTGGGAGCTGTATGGCCATAGTAAAAATTCTCATCTGGAACAATGAAGAATGAGAGACACACTGAAATAACTTTTCTAGAACAATAGTAAAATCCTGCAATGCAAGTGTTGTAGAAACTTCTGCTTTGACTGTTGGAGAATGGCCTTAATGAAATCAGGTAGATCAGTGGTGAAGAACCTGCCTGCCAATGCTAAAATGCAGATTTGATCCCTGGGTCAGGAAGGTCTCCCAGAGGAAGAAATGGCAACCCACTCCAGTATTCTTGCCTGGAGAATGCCATGGACAGAGCTGGTGGGCTACAGGCCATGGGGTTGCAAAAGAGTCAGACACGACTTAGCAACTAAACAACAACAGAAACTAATTCTCCTAATATATTGTTCTTCATTATTTTTGCTGTTTTTTTCTTCTTTCTGACAGATTTTTCCTTCTTTGTTACTCTCCAGAGCTCTATATAAAGTGGGTGTAATTTGGAGTAATTACTTATTTGATAGAGTATGGTTTTTACAGGTTTCTTCCTACTTGTGCAACTCTTAACAACAAAGATTAATTTGAAGTAAAAATTTCAAAGCATTATTTGCTGGCTTAGCTTTTCCTTTGCTAAAACAATTCTTTTTTAAAATGTAGTTTTCTGATCTGTTCGTTTGCGGACGTTTCAAATGTGCATGGAAAACTACACAAAGTTCTCTGGGCACATAATTCTCTGGGCACATAATTCTCAGGTCTACTTTGTTTCTTTGATTTGTCAATCTTATTTTCCCCTTCTCCTTAATTTTGGCTAATTTGAGATAAACTGAAGGAAAAGATTCAGGTAAGTCAGTATTAACTTGAGTAGTCTTTTTCTCAGGGCTAATATGCTTGTTCAAATAAAGTCTTTTTGGGTTTTTATTTCCAAGCTTTTTCTAATCTCTTATCTTTTGACTTGGATCCAGAAGTGGTTGGTGGCTTTTCCAACTTCATAACTTTCTTTATTTCTTCCAGTCACATCCATATTTGAAAACCGGCCAATTCTTGCTTATCTAACATCACACAATACTTTGCTAAAGCTTTCGATCATAGCCAGTACACAGCTCATTTTAACTACATTTCCCTCAACTCAGGCTCAGTAGACACATAGTCTGTTTTGAAAATTGTCAACATTTTTATGGGCAATACTTTTACTGAATATTCTGCCATTATAGAACAAAGATCATCAGCTTTACAATTTGCAGTATCTCTTTTCTTACCATCTGTCATCCAAGCATGAAGCCAATGACACACACTTTAGGTGCCTGTAAAGTCAGCAAGCCATTTCCAGTTAAATTTTGGTATAAGCTTTTGCTTTAACTTCATGAGATGTTACTGTTTTGATGTTTAGTCAGTAAGTCATGTCTGACTTTTTTGTGACCCCTGGACTGTACCCTGTCAGGATCCTCTGTCCATGGGATTTCCCAGGCAAGAATACTGTAGTGGATTGCCATTCCTTTCTCCAGGGGATGTTTCCAACCAAGGGATTGAACTGACATCTCCTGCATTGGTATGTGGATTCTTTACCACTGAGCCACCTGGGAAGCCCTGTGTAATATTAACTGCACTAATAAATGCACAAAGGCTCAAAAACACTAGTGAGGTTTATCAGTCAAGTAAATTCCAAAACTGTGTTCCTGACTAGCTTGTGTCTTTCTCCCTGGTAATAATTTACAAATCAGGGTTTTTTTTTTTTCTTTATCTTGAAGTTCTGTGTTTTTCAACCTTTAGGTTTTCATGCACATTGGATCACATCCAAAGAAAAGGGAAAATGGAAGATAGTGTACAGGAAGTTTCATGGGTCAATCTTAGAAATAGTACACAATACTCCCACTCATATTCTGTTGCTCAATCAAATGCACGACCAATGCTAGCATCAATGTAATCTAGCTTCATGTGCAGGAGGAAGAATAAACAGTTTTGAATTCATTTTCACATCAGTATGTGATTTGGTCA
Organism: Oryx dammah; assembly: GCF_014754425.2. NCBI lineage: Eukaryota > Metazoa > Chordata > Mammalia > Artiodactyla > Bovidae > Oryx > Oryx dammah. Next base: position 36,894,972 of record NW_024070196.1, read on the forward strand.
TGTAGTTTCAAATTTCCTGCAGAGAGAGATTTCTGCTTTTGTAATATACTATTTGTATAATATTGGGAGGGAAATACTGTGATTTTGGAAAGGTGTTTTGGGTCATAGAAGAATTGAGGTCATTGTAAACAACTGCATCTTGAGGAAACTAGCAAGTGGGAAAATTTTAAATTAATTTATTTTTTAATTGAAGGATAATTGCTCTACAGAATTTTGTTATTTTCCTGCCAAGGATCAACATAAATGAGCCATAGGTATACATATATCCCGTCCCAGGTGGTGCTGTGGTAAAGAATCTGCCTGCCAATGCAAGTAGGAAATTTTGACATATACATTATATCCTTAATCAAGAAAGTGTGTCAGGAGAATCAACATACTTATTTCACTAATGAAATTGGATATTTAGGGAAACAATAAACAAAATCCTTCAGATACGGCTTTATCTAAGATGTGTCAATTGGTTTGCTTTATTTCTTTTTATTTTTTTTAAAAGTATTAAAGAATTAACTCAGTAACGAGAGGCATATTTTTGAACCAAGTGAAATCAATTCTATTTAAATTTTAGATTTACCTTTGCTTTACACATGCCCATGCATTGTGAATCCAGGATAAAATGGGTGATTCTGGTCTTGAAATAAGTAAATGGTGGAAAGAGTATGTGGATGTTATTATATAAATAATGTAAAACCTTAAACTTTACCCTTTACATATTCTAAAAAATACAAGGTGGCAGGCATGGAAAGTAGTATCTGAAGGATAGTTTCTTGGCAAGACACTTCATTACTTTTTGTTAAAATACATCCTCCAACTGTACATGGGATACTGTCGTGATTGTGCACATTTAAAGTTTTCAGAAATATGTATGTGTGTGCTCTGGGGCCTTTCACTTACTGTTATTATTATTATTACTGTTTTCAAATGATATCTATTAACAAAACATTTTCAACAAAAAAATTTCAATGGCAAGCAATTTTTAAAAATATAAATTTATTTATTTTAATTGGAGTTTAATTACTTTACAATATTCTCAAAATAATATGTTTGGAGAGTTATTTTGGCCATAATTAACTTTAGGTTTCCCAAGGGAGTAAAAGCAACATAGTTTGTGTTGTGACTATTTGTTTTCATATATACTATATTTGCATTCTGTTCTTTTAAACTCTTCTCGTTAAAATATGAATTGTTGGCAGCCATTGTTTTCAAAGTTTAAATTTCCCTCAGATACGTTTAGAATTAAAATATCTTTTCAATTTTATTAGGAGGTAGCATGAACAACTTGCCATTAGAACTATTTCTCTTTCTTATTATTTTCATGGTCCAAAAATGAGCAATTATCACTAACTCCTTTATTTCTATTTCAGATAGACCAATTAAAGTAACATAGCCAACCATTTCTTGCTTTTGTGTTTTTAAAGCTAGTTTTTATTGGCATTTGAAAAGAACATGACACTGAAAATTAAAGCCATAAATGTAAGCCCTATAGAGTTTAGAACAGTGAAAATAGCAGGCTAGATCAGAACTAGCAGAGAACAGAGGAAAAAAACTCTCCCTTGGAGGATCTTAAAATCATAGAGCCACAAATGCATACACAAGATAATGATAAGTTCAAAGTTGCTTAAAGGCTTATAGCATTATATTTTTAAGAACAATTTGAGGAACTATGATATTTTAAAAAAATGTGTCTGTCATTTTGAAACCTGAAGACTGATGATTTTATAGTTGAATTATGTCTGGTAGCCATCTTCTTTAAAATTTATTTTTTCCCTTTTAAGAGAAGTAAGTGGAATGACCTTAAAAAGAAAAATCTGCAATAATAGTCCCAATTTTGCCAGCCTAGGCACTAAAACCTGTTGACCTCAAAAGTACCCTTTTCTACCCTTAGTCATTCTAGTATTCTTTTATATCATGTGTGTTTTTGCAACTTGCAGTGGTCCAGGTTGTTAGAACTCAGGATAACGTGTTTTGTGGCTTTCAGTGTCCACAGATACCTATCTTTGTCTCTTATCTCAGAGGTGACATGGCTGATACTGTAAATTTTCTTTAGCAAAGTCTCTCTAACAACAACATCTGTCAGCAAGATTTATCCCAGCATTGTTTGGAATGGTCACGGCAATAAACAATTTGTAGTCAACTATGCACTCAGCATATCAGCAGTAAATGACATTGTAACTGTCATATTAAAACTAATAGTTTTGTGACATATTGCAAAATATCTAAATCAGGATAAGAAAGGAAGATTTTGAACAACAAAATTTCTCTGTTAAGTGATGCCCAGCGCTCAAAAGCCTAATACTGATTGTAATAGTAATTGATCCCTCCAAGTTTCAACAACTTTATTTTCCCTTAAAATAGTCCTAAAAAGAAGAGTAAAAGATCAAAAGAAAATTATGTCTTAAAATAAGATTTTCGTTTCCGCTTGGTTCTTTGTATACTCTTGTTTTTTTCCTGAGTTGTATCTGACTCTTTTTCGACCCCATGGATTATAGCCCACCAGTCTCTGTCCTTGGGATTTCCCATGCAAGAATATTGGAGTGAGTTGCTATTTCTTTTTCCAGGGGATCTTCCTGACCCAGGGATATAATTTGTGTCTCCTGCATTGGCAGGAAGATTTTTTTATCACCAAGCCATCAGGAAAGCCCCTCTTTGTATATTGATGAACTATAAATTGCTACTTTGTAAAAATAATTGTATCTTACTTCATATTTAACTATGTTTTAAAAACAAATGATAAAGTATTTCACTTCTTGCTCTGTAAATAAGTTTTAGAGTTCAAGGAGAAAAACAAAAGCAATATGAAAACACAAATATCTAATAATAAGAAAATAAAAGAATAAAAATATAAGTTTCTGATAGATTTCACATTTAAACTGAAGCTAATATGGGTTACTCTAAATGCCATAATTAAACAGAACTTACCTGATGGAATTTCAGTTAGTTTATCAAAAGGGTTTTTATTTTTTTTATTATTATAGCCCTATAACATGGCTAATGGTAGAATAAGAAGGTAAAAAATAATACATTGAAAAGAAGCTTATATAGCAGAACAGTTATGTTAAAGAATAGATGTGCACTGATTTTTAATCCCAAGGCAGCCAATTTAAAAACACAGATTTTGTTTCCTAATTAGGAAAAAAAATACATTTGAATATAGAATATGTAAATATATATAATGTTATTTTCTGAAAGATGCTATTAGTAGAAGTAAAATGTGCAGATTTGAATCCTGGAACATTCTCTTTCAGACAAATATGCTCAGACACCCAAATGGAAATTAGCATATGTGACAATTTAAATACAGAGCAGCATAGAGAAATATTACCTTGTTCCAAGATGAACATTTATTTTGGCCATGAGTTTGCTTATCACTATAATGGGTAGAAGTGAAAACATTCATACTTAGAAGTTAAAATTAGTATATTTTTTAGGCAGAATAATGTCCCCCCACCTCAAAGATATCTATATATAACCTCTAGAACCTGTGAATATTAGATTACATGGCAATAGGTACAGATGGAATTAAGTTTGCTAATGAACTGACCTTAAAATAGAAGGTATTCTGCATTATTGAGGTGAGCTCAGTGTAATCACAGGAGCCCTTAAAGCGGGAGAGGAAATCAGAACAACAGAGATGCAGCTGTGAGTGGTGGCTTGGGCACGCAGGCCATGTCTCAGACAGAACGACCTATATGGAAAAAGAATCTAAAAAGAGTTGATAAATGTATGTGTAACCGATGCACTTCTCTGTACACTTGAAACTAACACAGCACTGTAAATGAACTATACTCCAATAAATATTATTTAAAAATAAAATTTTAAAAGCCAATATCACACACAAACAATGATATAACAAGAAACTGGTATAGAGCTCCTGGAAGGAATGCAACCCTGAGGGCACCTTGACTTTAGTCCAGTCAGACCCATTTTGGACTTCTGATCTCCTGACTACAAAATAATAGTAATAAAATAAAATAATAAATTTGTATATTTAAGACACCAAGTTTGTAGTAATTTATTACATTAGTAATAGGAAAATAATATAGATTTGTATATTTTCCATTCAGACATTTACCCAAATAATTGTAGCCATTCAACTGGTCTGTAATATTATAATGTCATAAAATATTAAAATCTTGAGCCATTACAAGTAATTCAATTACTTAGCAGTTACATCTGAGGTTTAGAGATACACACACAGACATACACACACTGACATACACATATCTATAATCTGAAAGATGTTGGTATTATTTTATGTGGACAGATTTTTAAATCTTTATTGAATTTGTTACAATATTTCTTTCTGTTTTGTTTGTTTTGCTGCTGTTTTTGGTCATGAGGCTTGTGGGCTCTCAGTTCCCCAGCTGGGAATCATACCCACATCCCCTACAATGGAAGGCAAAGTCGTAATCACTGGACTGCCAGGGAAGTCCCAGCATTTGTATTCATCTTTAGACACTAAAGGTTAATGTATATGTTCCTTTTACATAAGGGTCACCATTCTAGATGAAATTATATGAAATTTTATACTTTATTAAGAATTGTAATTTATTTACATGTAATGAGCATTTATATTCAGGTATTATTTGAAACATATATGCTTCAACTCATGTCATTCTCACAGCAATCCTCTGAAGTTTCTTTACACTTTCCTCTTTTAAAAGAGAACCTTAATGTACAATGTCAGTAACTTAACTAATATCACTCAATTCAAAAAAAGTGTAGTTAGAATTCAAGCACAGACAAGCCTTACAAACTGTATTACTCAGCTCCTGCTGTGGCAGTATTGTGTAACAAGCAATCCCAAAGCCAGTGGCTAGCAATGATATTTATTCACTTTCCTGGCTTAATAGATCTTTAGGTTGGCTGCAGTTTGATCTCAACTAGGCTCATTTGGTCTTTGCTGGATGACACTAGACTCTAGGTACTTTTTGATTTATCTTCTTCATTCTGGGGACAAGCAGTCCCTCAGGGCATGTTCTTTTCATGGCAAGTAGTAGAAGACTAAGTGACTAAGTCAAACAACATATGTGCATTAAAAACCTCTGTTTATGTCACAACTGTTAAAGTTTTCTTGCCCAAGCAACTCACGTGATCAAGAGGGTGGTAATAGATACTCTGGGTACCATACTGGTAGCTACCACAAAGGCAGATGGCAAAGCTAGGTCAATGTGTAACTCATAACAGAGATTCAGTGAAGGATGGGATTCAAAGTGTTAACAGCTTCAGTAGGGAGTCCAGAGGTCCCCAAATGGTAGAAGGAAATAGTCTACAAGTGGCAGACTTTTTTCCCTTCTCTGGTGATGACACCTAATTCCACCTGAACTTAACTTTTCTCAAACATTGAGCTAACCAATTCATTTCTTATGAAAATATTTTTCTTAAGCTATGTTAATGACACTATATATTTGCTTTAGAATCTGCCTTTTTTCAAATCCATTCCACCAACTTTTTCTTTTTTTCCTCAAATCTTAGGCTCATAATGGCTCAACAAACCAGTATTCATGTCAATTGTTTTATCACTGGGGGAATGATACACCTTGTGCCATTCTGTCTCAAAAATACATATTGTGGGAGAGAGGCTCGGTGGAACTACTTCAGCCTTGAAGTGTCTCTCTTATCTGATTAGCAGCTTGCTAACAGACATAAAACGCCGTGCTAAAAATGAGCAAGCAGGCCCTTTTTCTGTCACCTTCTGATGTCTGTGTCAGAAGCTTTCCCTATCTCTCTTATACTTTAGTAAAATTTTGTGACACAAAAAACTCTGAGTAGCCCATCCTCGTCTCTGGCCCCTGAACAAAATCCTCTCCTCCTAAGTTCATGAATCCCAGCATAGCACACAGATCTTCAGAACCACAATCTTTCAGGATGATCATGACATCTTACATAGCTCTCTCATATCAACTCCCCATTTCCACTTTCGGCATATCACCCTGCTGTTTTACTCTTCAGTTCAGGGTCCTTTACAATGTTTCATTTTACTCATAAAAGAGAGTTGAAGCCTAGAAAATACCTGTTTTGAGAGTATCCTCAGTCAAATCTCAAAAGAATGTAAAAGCTCAAATGTATTTTATCAAGCTAGGCTCCACAAAAATTAGGTAGGGACAATTAATCTTTTTCATTATACAGTTCCAGGGGGCCAGAAGAAGTATCGTTTTTTACTATAGTTCATTTATAATGTTGTGGTAGTTTCAGATGTATAGCAAAATGATTCTGTTATTATATATATATGTATATATACATATTTTTTTCTTATATATTATTACAAAATACTGGGTAAAGTTCCCTGTGCTATACAGTAGGTCCAGTAGGTCCTTGTTTGTTATCTACTTTATATATAGTATACTGTATAAGCTAATTTCAAACTCATAATTTATCCCTTCTACCTCTTCCCTTTGGTAACCCTAACTTTGCTTTCTACACCTGTGGACCTACTGTTATTTTGCATATAAGTTTATTTGCATCTTTTTGTTTTTAGATTATACATATAAACAATATCATCCTTCCTGTTTATGTTTCTTTTCAGTCTCCTAAATGAAAGTTGAGAAGAGGTAAAACTGTGTATTTTCATTGAATTTATTTATGAAATTTATAAATTTTATTATTTTATAATTAGTTATTTTAAATAATTTACATTTATAAGTGCTATCTTGGAATACAACACAGCATAGCAAAAATTTTTGAAGGTAACATTCAGTTCAGTTCTGTTCAGTCACTCAGTCGTGTCTGACTCTTTGCGACACCATGAATCGCAGCACGCCAGCCACCCCTGTCCATCACCAACTCCCAGAGTTCACTCAAACTCCTGTCCATAGAGTCGGTGATGCCATCCAGCCATCTCATCCTCTGTCGTCCCCTTCTCCTCCTGCCCCCAATCCTACCCAGCATCAGGGTCTTTTCCAATGAGTCAACTCTTCGCATGAGATGGCCAAAGTACTGGAGTTTCAGCCTCAGCATCAGTCCTTCCAAAGAACACCCAGGACTGATCTCCTTTAGAATGGACTGGTTGGATCTCCTTGCAGTCCAAGGGACTCTCAAGAGTCTTCTCCAACACCACAGTTCAAAAGCATCAATTCTTCAGCACTCAGGTTTATTCACAGTCCAAATCTCATATCCACACATGAGTACTGGAAAAACCATAGCCTTGACTAGACGGACCTTTGTTGGCAAAGTAATGTCTCTGCTTTTGAATATACTATCTAGTTTGGTCATAACTTTCCTTCCAAGGAGTAAGCATCTTTTGATTTCATGGCTGCAGTCACCATGTGCAGTGATTTTGGAGCCGCCCAAAATAAAGTCTGACACTGTTTCTAGCATTATTGTTACTTAAAATCAAATTTTAACCTGACAATTTGAAACTTATGCTTTTCCTGTATGCCATCTCTAACCATAAAAGGTGAAAGATTAAAAGAATATCCATGGATATGTTTAGAGAATTTTTTTAAGTTATGTGTCAAAAATTAATTTTTTCTTATTTCTAATTTTATTTCAATATTTCAAACATTTACGCTAATTCATATATAAATTTTTTTATAAAACATTTAAAGAAACTTAAATGTTGTTAGCTCAGATTGGGAGCAGTTCTATTTAAATTTGTTATTTAATTTTCTGGGCTTCTAAAATACCAATTTATTTATTCATTACAATTTACCCCTTTTTCTTAAGTTGATATACCTCAGTAGAAAATATATTTCCAACTCTGTTTGAATATCTATTGTATCATACCATGTCCAAGTATGACCCAAACTAGAAAAGTAAAACATCCTTTTAATGGTAGATAACTAAGAAGCAGAATTAGAAAGTTATAATTCTCGATGAAAAATAAAAATTCAACTGGAAGCTGAAATGTTTTCTAACACACATTTTTTAAAGCAGTCACTAATAAATAGAACAACATGTTTCCATGAGAACATATTATAGTAATTACTTTTATTTAATTTAAGACAATAAATACTATCATTCCCACATGTTTTTCTCTGAGACAGATATGACAGCAACTAAATTAAATGTGTTCATTTATAAATATTCATTTATATTTATATATGATGTCCTGCCAAGTATGCAGGTGTAGAAGACCCAGGAAAGCATGTGGATGTTCATTGTGCTTTCTTAAACTGCACATTCAGCACAAAGAACCTCTATATTTTACTTACCTCACACTCTTATACAGAGAGTGATATCAAATTTGACTTACCATAGGTGCAGAAATGAAGTGTTTCTGACAGCTAGGCCCTGAGCAAAACTAAAGGCCCCTTAGGAAAGCACTAAGTACTACAGTTCAAGAGCTTGGCTTCTTGTTTATTCTGAAAACTACCTGGGAGATTGTCTTTCTAGTCATACTTAACTCTTATCGGTGCTGTGATAGACATCCTTAAATACTCAATGGAGCAAGCTGTTTAACTTTACTTCATCCCAGTAATCCTTTTCTAGACCCTAGAACTGTGATAGGCAGAGCTCTTTTTGTTTTATATGAAGACTCTTAGAAATACTTGTGTTGGCTGATTCAGTGTTTTGTGAAAACAGAATGTTGCCATTTACAAATCGTAATAGAAAAAATAAGTAGGGCTAGATTATAGTCATACTGATTTTATCTTTACATTATCTTTCTACCTGAATTTTAATGTTTATTTCATCAAAGCACTGGTGGTTGTAATAATCAAAACTTACAAATCTCACAGATGTCAACATAATGGTGACAGGTGTGGGAACAGTGAAAACTAATATTTTAGAGAGAGGTAATCTTCGAAAATCTGATAGATGTGATCAATAATATTTATTGCATTAAGTTTATTAATAAAATAGTTGTCCTAAATAAGATTAAAATTACAAAAGGTCAACATAATCTGGAAATATATGTATACTGATATATATATGCTTATATACATTATATATATACTATTACTATAGAATATAGTGATGCCAGTCTCATTACTAAGAACATTGTATAGTATCACATAAGTAACATTTTGAAGCTGACCTTATTATTATTTATTTTTAAACCAAGGAAAATGAAACATGGTGAGAAGAGGTTAAGAAAAGTTATCCTGTCAAAAGGTCAAAGTTTATCAGTGTTGCATATGCTCTTAAACTAAGGTTATATGTGCTATTTAAACATTATCTGCTACAGAATGTTGCCTCCCACTAAAAGAGAGCCCCAAACTAGCATTTAAATAATCTTTGCATGCTCAGTCACTTCAGTTGTGTTCGACTCTTTGTGAACCATGGACTGAAGACTGCCAAGCCCTTCTGCCCATGGGATTATTGCGACAAGAATACTGGAGTGTGTTGCCATGCCCTCCTCCAGGGTCAATAATCTTTATTCATGTCCAGCATTTTTCAATATTACCATTTTAAAGAAAAGCAGACACCAAGCTATTTGTGCAGTTTTAATAATTTTTCAGACTAAAGATTTTATAACAGTTCTCCACTTAGGAGGCAAGAAATGGAAACATTTCTATTTTTATTCCCAGAATGGCAGGCTCTATAAGTAAGATTGATGAATCCATCAAATATTTTACTATTAGATTGTATTATAGTTGTACAGTGGCTAATTTCACAAGCTTTATTGTTTTATAAATAATAAAATTGGTTTTTTAGGCTACCTAATTTTACTTTTTTAATCTGAGTTTTTTTTAACATAAATTTATTTATTTTAATTGGAGGTTAATTACAATATTGTATTGGTTTTTGCATTTGTAACATTTAGCATAATAGTATAACCCTTAAATGTATTTATACACACCTAACCCACACATAAAAGTGGAAATATATGCAATTTCTTATAAATAATGTGATGTGATCAAAAGATAAGTATGCTCCATTGCGGTCATCCACAAGCAGACTTTCTTTATGATAGAAGTAATGGTTTGTATATAATCGGTGAAAATGAAAAATCCAGTGACCTTCGTTTTTATTTTATTTTTAGATAGTTCAAGATACTTGTAACTGCTACATAGCTATTAAAATGTGCTATACTCAGTTTAAATAATTTACCTTATAATTTAATTAAATAAATTTTTTTTGGCTGTAATGGGTCTTTGTTGCTGCATGGAGGCTTTCTCTAGTTGTGGCAAGTGGTCTTATTGCAGTGGCTTCTCTTGTTGTGGTGCACAGGCTTTAGGGACATGTGGGTTCAGTCGTTGTGGCTCCCAGGCTCTAGAGCCCAGGCTTGGTTGCTATGCCTATATGAGGTCTTCCAGGACAGGGATCACACCAGTATCTCCTGCATAGGCAGTAGGATCCTTCACCCTTAAGCCTCCAGGGAAGTCCTTAAATCATTTCAAATGCCATTATTCATCTTATAGTTCTCATCACTAGATGGTGAGAATGATTTGCCAGTGATTGGTGTGGGTCCCGCCAAGTGTCCTGCTGTCAAAGTTTCTTGAAGAACACCATTTGAAATTGTGAGCTAAATTAGACAATCACTGCATGTGGAAGATGTCTTATATTGATTGTTGGAACTCTGAGAAATTTGATTCATCACATCTTTTTTGTTCTTTAAACATTGATTTGCTATAAAAGAGTTTTACTAAGAATCTATGAAGTGTGTCTCAAAAAAACTAATAAAACAAGCAACAGACTGAACAGATCGATGAGTAGCTTCATTTTTATTGAAAGTGAAAGTTGCTCAGTTGTGTCCAACTCTTTGTGACCCCAAGGCCTATACAGTCCATGGAATTCTCTAGGTCAGAATAGTGGAGTGGGTAGCCTTTCCCTTCTCCAGCGGATCTTCCTGACCTAGGGATCTAACCGAGGTCTCCTGCACTCTTTACCAATTGCGCTATCAGAGAAGCCCTTATTTTTATGGAATTCTTTACTTTGAAAGTGGTTATGTATTTTATTTGCTTACTTTTTGGTGTGATATATTAAAGTTAGTGTTCACTTCTATACCTCACCTATTTATATTTAACCTCCTTGTTAAATGATGTTACCTTTTGATGCAAGATGTTATCAATAATTGAAGGTACTTCATTACTCTTGCAATCCAAATTTTATAAGGACAACACTGATTAGGGAACTCAATTTTAGCTTCCCTGAGAATAAAGTGAAGGAAGATGAGAAAATATGGAAAGCAGGAACTGTAAATAATGTAAAATGCATTAGCTTATAATTACTTCCCATTTCTCATCCTAATTTTGTATCATCAAGCCAGACCTGACTTCTTTAAGGAGGTTTCAACTTCCAGTTTTATAATAAGAACACATGAACTTTATTTCAAAATCACTAGCAGTGTTAAAAATAGATCATCAGATAAAATTATTTTTGTCTTCCATGGTGGCTCAGATAGTAAAGTGTCTGCCTGCAGTGCGGGAGACCCGGGTTCAATCCCTGGGTCAGGTAGATCCCCTGGAGAAGGAAATGGCAACCCACTCTAGTACTCTTGCCTGGAAAATTCCATGGATGGAGGAGCCTGGTAGGTTATAGTCCATGGGGTCACAAAGAATCGGACACAACTGAGCAACTTCACTTTCACTAAAATTATTTTAGAAATGTACATTTTGTGTTTAATAACTGTTTCTCAGAAGATTTATTTTATGAATTTTCTTTTCCTAGATTAATATCTGTTGCTGTTCAGTCTGTAAGTTGTGTCTGGCTCTTTGTGATTCCATGGACTACAGCATGCCAGGCTCCTCTGTTCTTCACTATCTCCTGGCCTCTCTAGGTTTTGCAAAACATTTTAGTATTGTTATATTAAGCAATGTCCCTCTGTAAACAGTATTATAATTGAGGTAGTGTGCCACTCCTCAAGCTGTATTGGGCCAATTATTCTTATCTGTCTGAATGACTCTTCATGAATGATAGAGGACAATTATCACACATTTTACCTGAAATCAATACTTCGATGCTTTATGAAAGCAGAGTGATGAGGCTTCTATTCTACAGAAGCATTCTGGTAACATGATCACTGCTGTATTTGGCAGCATATTTTGTCAAATAAAAAGTCTTTGAAAATTGAAAACAAAATACCATACTTGCGTGTTATGTAACTGAAAGAAAAATAATCAAGCAATGTATGGAACTGAACTATAAAGCATTAGCTAAATACCTAACAATACTCAGGAGCAGGCTATATTAAATTATTACCTTGTTCTGTGATACATTCATCCATTTATTTCATGAATATATATGGAGTGAAAACTGCACTAGATGAATTTCTTGGTTGTTGAGGGCATAGTAGTTAATAAGCTGGAAGAGCTCCTGCCTCTATAAAACTTGGATAACTGTGTGTTGGGAGGAAAGAGACACCAAGCAAGTAATCCTGTGAATTTCTGTCAATCATCAAATAACTGAATAATCCTATGATAACTCAAAGTCACACAGATTGACTTTTGGTTAGGGATGTTGTGCCATCTACCTCAGGAAGGGATGCTGTCTAGAAGTAATCTGTGAGGGTGAACCAAAGATATAAAGAGCTAAATGAAGAGAATTCTATGCAGATGAAACAGCACACGGAAAGGCAGAGGAGCTGTGTGTCAAAAACTAACAGGAGGCCATGTCCTTATTCTGAAGAGTTTGGAGAGTTTGACAGGAGCCAGAGCACTGGCATGTGTGTGTGTAAAGATTATATTTGTACTAAATAGTGTTTTAAAAATTGATAACTGGGGGTTAAGAAGAATTTGGAGACTGGCATCGACACCTGTGTGTGCTCAGGCACTCAGTCATGTCCACCTCTTTGTGACCCTATGGACTGTCGTCCCCCCACCCCACCCCTCCAGGCTCCTCTCTCCATGAAATCCTACTCTAGGAGATCTTCCCAACCCAGGAATTGAAGCCCCATCTTTTGTGTCTCCTGGATTGGTAGATGAACTTTTTCACTATGCCACCTCGGAAGCCCTATATTGACATATATATACTTTTGATGGGGCTTCCATACTAGCTCAGATAGTAAAGCATCCACCCACAATGCAGGAGACATGGGTTCAATCCTTGGCTCAGGAAGATCCCGTGGAAAAGGAAATGGTAACCCACTCCAGTATTCTTGCCTAGGGAATTCCATAGACAGAGGAGCCTGGAGGGCTACAGTGCATGCGGTTGCAAAGACATGACTGATCGATTAACACATACACTATTGATAATATGTATAATATAGATAACTAATGAGGAAGCAGCAGTTAGAACTGGACATGGAAGAACAGACTGGTTCCAAATAAGAAAAGGAGTATTTCAAGGCTGTATATTGTCACTCTGCTTATTTAACTTATATGCAGAGTACCTCATGAGAAATGCTGGGCTGGATGAAGCACAAGCTGGAATCAAGATTGCCAGGAGAAATATCAATAACCTCAGATATGAAGATGACACCACCCTTATGGCAGAAAGTGAAGAAAAACTAAAGAGCCTCTTGATGAAAGTGAAAGAGGAGAGTGAAAAAGTTGGCTTAAAGCTCAACATTCAGAAAAATAAGATCATGGAATGATCTTATGCCCCCGTGGGTTGATGGGGAGCTATCCCAGGTGGCATAATGAAAAGTTTACCTGCCAATCAAGGAGACACAAAAGATGGGCCTTCAATTCCTGGGTTGGGAAGATCTCCTAGAGTAGGATTTCATGGCAAATAGATGAGGAAACAGTGGAAACAGTGAGACTTTTTTTTTGGGGGGGGCCTCCAAAATCACTGCAGATGGTAACTGCAGCCATGAAATTAAAAGACACTTACTCCTTGGAAGAAAAGCTATGAGCAAGCTAGACAGCATATTCAAAAGCAGAGACATTACTTTGCCAACAAAGGTCCGTCTAGTCAAGGCTATGGTTTTTCCAGTAGTCATATATGGATGTGCTGCTGCTGCTGCTGCTAAGTCACTTCAGTCGTGTCTGACTCTGTGAGACCCCATAGACGGCAGCCCACCAGACTCCCCCATTCCTGGGATGCTCCAGGCAAGAACACTAGAGTGGGTTGCTATTTCCTTTTCCATGAGAGTTGGACTATAAAGAGAGTTGAGTGCTGAAGAACTGATGCTTTTGAACTGTGGTGTTGGAGAAGACTCCTGAGAGTCTCTTGAACTGCAAGGAGATCCAACCAGTCCATCCTAAAGGAAATCAGTTCTGAATATTCATTGGAAGGACTGATGTTGAAGCTGACACTCCAATACTTTGGCCAACTGATGCAAAGAGCTGACTCTTTTGAAAAGACCGTGAAGCTGGGAAAGATCAAAGGCAGTAGGAAAAGGGGACGACAAAGGATGAGATGGTTGGATGGCACCACTGACTCAATGGACATGAGTTTGAGTAAGCTCACCTTACTGTACAGCTGAAACTAAGAAAATATTATAAAACAATTATACTTCAGTATTTTTTTAATCAGTAACTATTTATTTATTTTCCTGTTATGTTCAATTACTGTTTCTCCACATAAGTGATAAAAAATTTATGGTTGAGGTTTTGTTCCTCCAGAATTAAATATGAAAACTGACTTTTGTTTGGTATATACTACCTGCTAGATTCTATTCCAAATTGTTTTATTTATATATTTTAATTTATTTATTCTTTATGAAAACTGTGAGAAAAGCAGTTGTTATAACCCCTTTTACACATAAGAAGTGATACACAAGAGAGTTCAACAACTTGCCCAGAGCTAACAGTACATGTGTCAAAGGCAGAACTTGAACCCAGCTCAACTGGCTTCATTTCCTTCTCTTTCTTCCTCATCCTTTTCTGTGTATATAGGTTAAAAATGCAAGCAAAAAACAATTCCTGTAATATTTTAAGTTTTAATAATGAAATGATAATTTTATTCATCGCCAAATTTAATACATATAATATTACCATTGAAATCAAATTTCATATATTCATTCTGTTTTAAAAAATTCTCTATTTTCCTCCTGCCCAAGAAAGTCACTATCCAGAATTTTATTATCAGTTGTCTTATATTATCTCATACTCTTATGGCATATGCATGTAATTTTACTTTCTAAAAAATGTTTCATCATTGAACTTTATTTCCATGTAATAATGCTTTTGTGACTTCTGTGACTAGATTTTATTTTCATTAACTATCTTTTTAAGGTTCATATATATGTTGGCCAATATAAAGGATATTTATTAATTTTCACTGTTAAAAGTATTTTGTCTTACAAAGCTACAAAATCTCATTTATTCATTCAATGCTAATAGACTTTTGGTTCTTTGTAGTGTTTGTCTTAGAAATAATGCTGAAATGTGCATTTCTGTACATATCTACTAGCACAGATGTGCAACTTTACCCTGAAATTCCAATTGTTTCCAAAATTATTTTATTAATTTATACTTCTCCTACACTATCTATTGCTTTATTCATTATTAACAACTTTGTTTTTCCATTTTTTCAATTATTTTAATATATATTGTTTTGTTTTTCAATTTTGTAGCAATGAAATTCTATTATATTCAATGGTATTTAATTTGTATTACCAACATTAAAAATTAAGTTGAAAAAATCATTTTTATTATCTAGCTATTTTTTCTACTGTGAAATATTGCAGCATGACTTTAATATTTTGTTGTGATGCTTGTGTGCAGATGTGTATGTATTTTAACAATAGTTAGGAATACAATATAATCTGAATATTAAAATTTTTAATTGGATGTGAGCCAAATATTTTCTTCAGTGCATGTTTACTTTATTTCTTACTTTTTATAAAAAAAAAGATGCTTGACTTCAAGGCAGTCAGTTGTATCAGTATTTATTTTTCTAATTTGTACAGTAAGTCTAAGAAATCCTATCCTAGGTTCCAAATCATTTAAAGATATTCTCTTTTGGAAGAGATTTTAAAATTTTCATTTTGTATTTAAATTCTTGGTGTAGTAGAAATTTATTGATTTAATATCATATGTGAAATCACATTAAATTAAGAATAATTTAAAAACAATAAAATGATATAAAAAGAAATAATAATATCCAGAAACAGTGGAAGGATTCTATGGATAAATTTAAGGGGCTTTTCTTGTTTGTTACTTTTGTTTTTTGTTTTATTTTATTTATTTATTTTTTTTCTGGAGACATAAAAAATGCACCAGTGAGATAAATACAAACATAAAAAATTGGTGCTTAATATTAAATTAGAAGATATAATGTTTTACCGTAAGCAATATGCTATTTTTGAAAGATTTGAATAACCTGTATTATAATGAAAATAGCCCTCTAAGAATCATAATTGAATCATGTACTTCAACTTGAATAAAATTAAATTAAAATAGAGATAAAGAATCCATCTGCAATGCAGGAGACCTAGATTAGATCCCTCAGTTGGGAAGATCCCCTGGAGAAAGGAACAGCTACCCTCCTCAGTATTCTGGCCTGGAGAATTCCGTGGACTATATGGTTCAAGGGGTTCTCAAAGAGTTGGACAGGACCGAGTGAATTTCACTGGAGATACTTTTAGGGACTGCTCTAAAATTCAGGAAAAATAATTGGCAGTGAAATTGAAAGGGCTTCCCTTGCGGCTCAGTTGGTAAGAAATCCACCAGCAATGTAGGAGACCTGCATCCTATCCCTGGGTTGGAAAGATCTTGGGGAGAAAGGCATGGCAACCCACTCCAGTATTCTTGCCTGAGGAATCTTAAAAATAAGCAAAAGATTAATTTTAAGGAATTAGATCCAAAGGAATTCACAAATTGCTGGAGATTCAGAGAGGGCCCTGGGCTCAGCTGGTAAATAATTCACCTGCAATGTGGGGGACCTGGGTTCAACCCCTGGGTTGGAAATACCCCCTGGAGAAGGGACCAGCTACCCACTCCAGTATTCTGGTCAGGAGAATTCCATGGACTCTATAGTCCATGGGGTCACAAACAGTCAGACATGACTATTTCACTTATACTTGTGATAAAAAGAAGTAAAATGCTTGCTATACTAACATTGTGAATAGGAGACTAGATGCTCAATTAAAGTAAAATCCAAGGTTATTTTCCTGGAGTAGTTTGTGACTAATATTAAGAGAGAAAAGGAGAGTGGAGAAAGCATGGCAGGGAGTTAACTGGAGATAAATAACCTAAGTGTTGATAACACCTAGAGCCCAGCAGCCATAATCTTGACAAAACTTTCAAATATCCATGTGATGATTACGTTTATTTTCTTAGAAAAAATCAGGAGCAGAAATTCTCAACTATTTAAAAACAGTTGAAAAGATGCAATTATAGTTAAGGTCAATATCCTTCTGTGTTTAGGGTAGTGAAATTCAAGCAGGTGTTTCTACTGTAGATAACATCTCTTATACACAACTTAGATAAGGTTATAGAATGTACCATTTCTCAAATTTTTGTGAACCACTTACAGAACAATTAACAAGAAATTATAAATATTAATTTCTGGGAACATGGTTTTATTGTATTAATATATAGGAAAAATAATTTTCAAAAACTAAATAGGAACTTCCACCTTTCAGTTCCACGTGCTTGAAATTTGCCACTCTAGTTTAGCAAGAAGTATAAAGTTGAATAGACTGAAAAATCAATAATGCTTCTTGGGTCTGTAATGGAGGTGAGGAACAGGGCAAACTACTGTTCCCAAGATTGGAAAGACAGATGGGGAATTTTGTATCATCAAAGCAGAGCTCACAAGTGAAAACCTCTGAGAAATCCCTGCTGGGATAGGATAAATTGAACTGGAATTTACAAATTGCTGGAGATTCAGAGAGGACAAGTCTGAGTTAAAACCCCCAGGGAGACCAAGTGATAGAGGGCCCCATATTTTTGTGAGTTTTACCTCAAAATATCTGACCAATTCTCACACTAAATTTTGGACGTGCTTTCTGTAGGGGGTGGGGAAAAGGAAACATTGTGAAATGTGTCAGAGCATTCAGTTTTTCTTAAAAAGTCCTGCTCTCAGGACAAAATAATTAACCAGAATCTAATATACTGGGGATATTATCAGAACATAACTTCCTGGAAGGATAGTACACAACACTGGCCCACTCAGTTCCATCAAAGAGAGTGGGAGTCAGGGAGACTGAGAGGCACTCAGGAAATTCAGTCTAGAAGCAAATTACAGGATAATTACAGGACTGTAGAACAGTGGTCTCCAACTGTTCTGGCACCAGAGACCTGCTCCATGGAAGACAAATTTTCCTCAGAACTGGAGTGGGAGGAGAGGGGTGGTTTCAGGATGATTCAAGCACATTATATTTATTGTGCACTATTACATTCTGATATATAATGAGAAATTATACAACTCACCATAATGTAGAATCAGACCATCAGACATTCAATTCTCATAAGGAGCACCCAACCTAGATCCTCACATATGCAGTTCACAGTAGGGTTTATGCTCCTATGAGAATCTAATGCACCATTGATCTAACAGGAGGTGGAATTCAAGTGGTAATGTGAGCAAGGGGAGGGGCTGTTGGTACAGATGAAGCTTTGTTTCATTGCCAGACACTCACCTTCTGGTGTGCAACCATGGACAACTACTGGTCTATGGCTCGTAATTTGGGAACACCTGACATAGAACCATTTCACCGCCTTCCATGACCTACCATCACATTATTAAAGGCCTAATTGCAGTAGCTGGTTTTCCTCAGTATATAATTACCAACTATAAAGAAAAACGTCTACGGAATATAAATGGTAAAATATAAAACAATTTGAAGAGGCAGAGCATGCCTAAGAACCAGATATGGCAGAAATGTTGGAATTATTAGAGCAAAGTTTTAAATAATTATGCTTAATATGCTAGGATTTTAATTAATAAAGTATAAAATGTACAAGAAAAAGATAAACCATGTAAGCAGAAAGATTATGATCTTAATAAAGCACAAAAAAGAAATGCTAGGGAAAACAAAGCACTGTAACAAAAATGAAGATTGCTTTTGATAGGATAGCTGGTAGATTAGGAGTGGCTGCAAAAGGAATTTCTAAGCTTGGGGAGATATCAATAGAAACTGCTGAAACTAAAGAGTGAAAAGAACAAAGACAGAAAAAACAGAGCAGAATACCCAAGAACCAATGGACAATTGTAAACCATGTAGCATACATAGAAAGGGAGTACTAGGAAAAGGAAGAGGATAAAACAGAAAAAAAAAATTGAAATAATAGTGACCAAGAATTTCCCTAAATTAACATCAAGTACTAAACAATAGATATTCCTTGGAAGACTCCTGAAAGAAGCTGAGGGTTGGGAGGGGGACACTTATATATTGAGGAGAAAAGGCAAGACATATATGACTTCTCCTCAGGAACTATGGAACAAGAGAATTGCAGAGTGAAAATACTTACAGAAAAAAAGTGTCACCAACTTAGAATTCTCTACACAGAAAAACTGTCCTTCAAAAGTAAAGGATAAATAGACATTCTCTGATGATCAAAATTGAGATTTGTTGCCAGTAGACCTTACTTGCAAGATTTTTTTTTAGGAAAATAAATCAAAAACTTGAATCTATATAAAGAGAAGAGAACCAAAGATGGAATAACTGAAGCTAATGAACTTTTTCTTATTCTAAATTAATCTGAGAGACTAGTTTGTTCAAAATTATAATAGTAACTATGTATTCGATTATTTCTGCTTATGTACATATCTTATAAGTAGATATGTGTACACACATATATACACACATGTGTATATGCATATCTGTATCCATACATGAAATATATGTTTACTCATAAGTGAAATAAGTAACAACAAAGATACAAGGGATGGGGAGGAGAAGCTATAATAATTTTGTTATTATAAGGTACTCATATTATCCATAAAGTAGAATAGTGTTATTTAAAAGTGAATTTGGATTAGCTGGAAACGTATATTGCAAATTCCAGAGCTATAACCAAAAATGTTTTTAAAGTATAGCTAATATGCTAAGAAAGAAGAGAAAATGAAATTATACAAAATGGCTAATTAAAATTAAAGTGACAAAGAGAGAGAATGGAAGACAAAAATAGCAATAAAGAACAAAGATACAAAACAGTAACAAATATGGTTGATAGCAATCCAACTACATCAATCACCACTTTGAATGTGAATGGCCTAAATGTACTCATTGAAAGAGAGAGTTTATAATAATGACAAAAAACAGCAGCAATAACAACAACAACAACAACAAGAAAAGACCAAGCTACATATTGTTTTGAAAAAATAAAACAAAAAACAAACAAACAAACACTTTAAAAATAAAGACATTGAGTTGCATGAGCTGCTTATATAGTTTAGAAATTAATCCTGTCAGTTGTTTCATTTGCTATTATTTTCTCCCATTCAGTGGGTTGTCTTTTCACCTTGCTTATGCTTTGCTTTGCTGTGCAAAAGTTTTTAAGTTTAAATAGATCCCACTTGTTTACTTTTGTTTTTATTTCCATTACTCTAGGAGGAAGGTCATAGAGGATCTTGCTTTGACTTATGTCATTGAATGTTCTGCCTTGTTTTCCTCTAAGAGTTTTATAGTGTCTGATCTTACATTTAGGCCTTTAATCCATTTTGAGTTTATCTATGCATGGTGTTAGGAAGTGTTATATTTTCATTCTTTTACATGTAGCTGTCCAGTTTTACCAGCACCAATTTTTGAAGATGCTGTCTTTGTCCCATTGTATATTCTTGCCTTGGTTGTCAAAAATAAGGTACCTATAGGTGTGTGGGTTTATTTCGGGGCTTTCTATCTTGTTCCATTGTACCATAATGTCTTGATGATTGGTCATGCAACTCAATACCAGAAAAACAAACAACCCAATCAAAAAGTGAGAAAAAGGCCTAAACAGACATTTCTTCAAAGACATACAATTGGCTAACAAACACATGAAAAGATGTTCAACATTGCTCGACATTAGAGAAAGGCAAATCAAAACTACAATGAGACATCAACTCACACCAGTCAGAATGGACATCATTGAAAAGTCTACAAACAATAAATGACAGAGAGTGTGGGGAGAAAGGGAACCCTCTTGCACTGCTGATGGGAATGTAAATTGATACAGCCACTATGGAAGATGGTATGGAGATTCCTTAAAAAACTAGGAATAAAATCACCATATGACCCAGCAAACCCACTCCTAGGCATATACCCTGAGGAAACCAAAATTTAAAAAGACACATGTACCCCAATATTCACTGGAGCACTGTTTATAATAGTTAGAACATGGAAGCAACCTAGATGTCCATGGACAGATGAATGGATAAAGAAGTTGTGGTACATATACACAATAGAATATTACTCAGCCATAAAAGGAATGAATTTGAATCAGTTCTAATGAAGTGGGTGAACTTAGAGCCTATTATACAGAGTGAAGTAACTGAGAAAGAGAAAGATAAATATCATTTACTAATGTATATATGTGGAATCTAGAAAGATGGTACTGATGAATATCTGTGCAGGATAGCAATGGAGAGATAGAGAACAGACTTTTGGACACAGGGAGAGGGGAGGAGAGGTGAAATGTATAGAGAAAGTAACATAGAAGCTTATATTACCATTTGTAAAGTAGATAGCCAATGGGAATTTGCTCTTTGTTTCAGGGAACTCAAACATACATATCAATTCTATATCAACCTGGAGGGGTGGGATGGGGAGGGAGATGGGAGGGAGGGGACGTATGTATACCTATGGCCGATTCGTGTTGCTGTTTGACAGAAAACAACAAAATTCTGTAAAGCAATTATCCTTCAATTAAAAAATAAGTATATAAATGTTAAAAAAAAATTGAAGACAAATACAGATTAAAAGTAAATGAAAAACAGAACAGATACCATGCTAGCATTAATCAAAATAAATCAGGAGTAGCTAAATTAATTTCATATTGAGAAGACTTCAAAGCAAGAAAAGTTATGAGGAATAAAAAAGGGCATGATATAATGACTAAAGAGTCAGTCCTCCAAGAAAACATAACAGTTCCTAACAAAAGAATATCAAAATATGTGGGGCAAAATTGCAAATAGAAGTAGATGAACTCACTATTTTTTGGCGATATCAACACTCTATCATCCACACTATTATATCAACACTGTTGGGAGATATCAACACTCTATTATCAACACTATTATATTTGGAGATATCAGCACTCTATCAACCCACTATTATAGTTGGAGATATCAATACACTATCAGAAATGAAAAAATCCAGGAAGCAGAAAATCTACAAGGATATAGTTGAATTCAATACCACCCATCAACTGGATACAATCAACATCTATAGACTCTTCATTCAACCATAGGAAAATAAACCTTTTTCTTGAATTCACTTGGACTGCTAACCAGAATAGGTGACATTCTGGACAATAAAACACGAGAAGTTTAAATTAAAAAATTATACAATGTCTGCCCTTGATTCACAATGAACTTAAGACGAAATCAGAAGCAAAACTGGAGAATCTTAAATATATAGATTAAACAATACATTTCTAAATAACAAATAGGTCAAAGAATAAATTTCAAGAGCAATTAGGAGCTATTTTTAACTAAATGAAAATAAAAAGATAGCTTACAAATTTGTGGTTTTAGTGAAACTGTGCTTATGAATACATTCATGGAATTGAATGGATGTGTTAGAAAAGAAGAAAGATATAAATCCCACAGCCTCCAGAAGAAAAACCACAATTTCAGAAAGCTAACCAAGATGGTCACATGGATCACAGCCTGAGTAATTCAATGAAGCACTGGGCAATACCCTTAGCAGGGCCACCCAAGACGGACAGGTCATGGAGGAGAGTTATGTCAAAATGTGGTTCAGTCAAGAAAGAAATGGCAAACCACCCCCATATTTTTGCCTCAAGAACCCAATGAACAGTATGACAAGATAAAAAACAACAACAACAACAACAAAAAACACCAGAATATGAGTCCCCTAGGTCAGTAGGCATCCAATATGCTACTCAGGAAAAACAGAGAAGTAACTCCACAAAGAATGAAGAAGCTGGGACAAAGCAGATATGACCCTCAGCTATGGATGTGTCTGGTGATAAAAGTAAAGACTGATGCTGTAAAGAACAATAATGCATAGGAATCTGGAATGTTAGCTTTATGAATCAAGGTTAATTGGATATCATCAAGTAGAAATGGCAAGACTGAACATCAATATCTTAGAAATCAGTGAACTAAAATGGATGGGAATGGGCGAATTTAATTCAGATGATCATTATGACTACTTAGGGGGAAAGAATCACATAGAATAAATGAATTAGCCCTCATAGTCAACAAGAGTCTGAAATGTAGTAATTGGTTGCAATCTCAAAAACAACAGAATGATCATGTTTTGATTCCAAAGCAAACGATTCAACATCACAATAATCCAAGTCTATGCGCCAAACAATAATGCTGAGGAGCTGAAATTGAACGGGTCTATGAAGAACTACAAGACTTTCTAGACTAACACACACACACACACACACACACACACATGCAGTGATGTCCTTTTCATCATAGGAAACTGGATTGCAAAAGTAGGAAGTCAAGAGATACCTGGAATAACAGGCAAGTTCATCCTTAGAGTACAAAATGTAGCAGGGCAAAGGCTAACAGAGTTTTGCCAAGAGAATACACTGGTCATAGCAAATACCCTCTTCCAACAACACAAGATACAACTCTACACATGGACATCACCAGATGGTCAATACCAAAATCAGGTTGATTATGTTCCTTGCAGTCAAAGATGGAGAAGCTCTATACACTCAGCAAAAACAAGACCTGGAGCTAATTGTTTCTCAGATCATCAGATTCTTATTGCAAGATTCAGACTTAAATTGAAAAGAGTAGGGGAAATCCATGAGACCATTCAGGTATGACCAAAATCAAATCCCTCATGATTACATAGTGAAGAACAGATTCAAGAGATTAGACCTGATAGAGTGTCAGAAGAGCTATGGAAAGAGGTTTGTAACATTGTACAGGAGGTGGTGACCAAAACCATCTGCAAGAAAAAGAAATGCAAGAAAGCAAAGTGGTTTCCTGAGGAGGCTTTACAGATAGTTGAGAAAAAAAGAAAAGTGAAAGGCAAAGGAAAAGATAAACTCAACTGAATGAAGAGTTCCAGAGAATAGCAAGGAGAGATAAGAAAGCCTTCTTAAGTGAACAATGCAAAGAAAGGGAGGAAAAAATAATGTGGGAAAGATTCAGTTCAGTTCAGTTCAGTCGCTCAGTCGTGTGTGACTCTTTGCCACCCCATGAATCACAGCACGCCAGGCCTCCCTGTCCATCACCATCTCCTGGAGTTCACTCAGACTCACGTCCATTGAGTCAGTGATGCCATCCAGCCATCTCATCCTCTGTCGTCCCCTTCTCCTCCTGCCCCCAATCCCTCCCAGCATCAGAGTCTTTTCCAATGAGTCAGCTCTTTGCATGAGGTGGCCAAAGTACTGGAGTTTCAGCTTTAGCATCATTCCTTCCAAAGAAATCCCAGGGTTGATCTCCTTCAGAATGGACTGATTGGATCTCCTACAGTTCAAGGGACTCTCAAGAGTCTTCTCCGACACCACATTTCAAAAGCATCAATTCTTCAGCATTCAGCCTTCTTCACAGTCCAACTCTCACATCCATACATGACCACAGGAAAAACCATAGCCTTGACTAGACGGACCTTAGTCAGCAAAGTAATGTCTCTGCTTTTGAATATGCTATCTAGGTTGGTCATAACTTTCCTTCCAAGGAGTAAGCATCTTTTAATTTCATGGCTGCAGTCACCATCTGCAGTGATTTTGGAGCCCCCCAAAATAAAAAGTCTGACACTGTTTCCACTGTTTCCCCATCTATTTCCCATGAAGTGATAGGACTGGATGCCATGATCTTTGTTTTCTGAATGTTGAGCTTTAAGCCAACTTTTTCACTCTCCTCTTTCACTTTCATCAAGAGGCATTTTAGTTCCTCTTTACTTTCTGCCATATGGGTGGTATCATCTGCATATCTGAAGTTATTGATATTTCTCCTGGCACACTTGATTCTAGCTTGTGTTTCTTCCAGTCCAGCATTTCTCATGATGTACTCTGCATAGAAGTTAAATAAGCAGGGTGACAATATACAGCCTTGACGCACTCCTTTTCCTATTTGGAACCAGTCTGTTGTTCCATGTCCAGTTCTAACTGTTGCTTCCTGACCTGCATACAGATTTCTCAAGAGGCAGGTCAGGTGGTCTGGTATTCACATCTCTTTCAGAATTTTCCACAGTGTATTGTGATCCACACAGTCAAAGGCTTTGGCATAGTCAATAAAGCAGAAATAGATGTTTGTCTGGAACTCTCTTGCTTTTTCCATGATCCAGCGGATGTTGGCAATTTGATCTCTGGTTCCTCTGCCTTTTCTAAAACCAGCTTGAACATCAAGATGTTCACGGTTCACGTATTGTTGAAGCCTGGCTTGGAGAATTTTGAGCATTACTTTACTAGCGTGTGAGATGAGTGCAATTGTGCGGTAGTTTGATCATTCTT
This sequence comes from Oryx dammah, assembly GCF_014754425.2. Lineage (NCBI taxonomy): Eukaryota > Metazoa > Chordata > Mammalia > Artiodactyla > Bovidae > Oryx > Oryx dammah. The sequence continues at coordinate 36,920,276 of NW_024070196.1, forward strand.
TGGCATTGCCTTTCTTTGAGATTGAAATGAAAACTGGCCTTTTCCAGTCCTGTGGCCACTGCTGAGTTTTCCCAATTTGCTGGCATATTGAGTGCAGCACTTTCACAGCATCATCTTTCAGGATCTGAAATAGCTCCACTGGAATTCCATCACCTCCACTAGCTTTGTTTGTAGTGATGCTTTCTAAGGCCCACTTGACTTCACATTCCAGGATGTCTGGCTCTAGATGAGTGATCACACCATCGTGATTATCCGGGTCGTGAAGATCTCTTTTGTACCGTTCTTCTTTGTATTCTTGCCACTTCTTCTTAATATCTTCTGCTTCTGTTAGGTCCATACCATTTCTGTCCTTTATCACGCCCATCTTTGCATGAAATATTCCCTTGGTATCTCTAATTTTTCTCTTTAACAAAATTGGGAAAACTAAGGAATTATTTTATGCAAAAATGGGCAAAATAAAGGACAGAAATGACAAGGAACTAACAGAAGCAGAAGAGATCAAGAAGAGGTTGCAAGAATACACTGAAGATCTATACAAAAAAGATCTTAATGATCTGGATAACCATGATGGTGTGGTCAGTCACCTAGAGCCAACATCATGGAGTGTGATGTCAAGTGGGTGGGTCTTAGGAAGCATAATGATGAACAAAGCTAGTGGAAGCAATGGAATTCCAGCTGAGCTACTCCAATTCTAAAAGATGATGCACTTTTACACACTTTTATTTGTACTCAATATGTCAGTAAATTTAGAAAACTCAGCAATGGCACAGGACTAGAAAGTTTTCGTGTTCATTTCAATCCCCAAAAAAGGCAAAGCCAAAAAATGTTCAAATTACTGTAAAATTGTGCTAATTTCATATGCTGGCAAGGTAAAGGTCAAAATCCTTCAAGCTAGACTTCAACAGTATGTGAATCAAAAACCTCCAGATGTTCAAGCTGGATTTAAAAAAGGCAGAGGAATCAGTGATCAAATTGCCAATACTCATTACATCATATCAAAAGCTATGGAATTTCAGAAAAACATCTACTTCTGCTTCATTGACTGCTATATTCTTTGTGGATCACAACAAACTGTGGAAAATTTTTCAAGAGATGAGAATATCAGACCATCTTACCTGTCTCCTGAGAAACCTGCATGCAGGTCAAGAAGCAACAGTAAGAACTGGACATGGACAATGGTCTGGTTCAAAATAAGGAAAATAATACATCAAGACTGTATATTGTCACCCTGTTTATTAACTTACATGCAGAATACATCATGTGAAATGATGGCCTGGATGAGGCACAAGCTGGAATCAAGATTGTTGGGGGAAATATCGATAACCTCACATATGAAGATTGACACCACCCTTATGGCAGAAAGAGACTTGGAACTGAAGAACCTCTTGATGAAAGTGAAAGAGGAGAGTGAAAAAGCTGGCTTAAAATTCAACATTCACTAAAAAAAAAAAATCATGACATCCTATGCCATCACTTCATGGCAAATAGATGGGGAAAAAATGGAAACAGTGACAAACTTTATTTTCTTGGGCTCAAAAATCACTGCAGATGGTGACTGCAGTCATAAAATTAAAAGACACTTACTCCTTAGAAGAAAAGCTGTGAACAACTCAGAAATGAAGTCGCTTAGTCTTGTCCGACTTTTTGTGACCCCGTGGACTGTAGCCCACCAGGCTCCTCCGTCCATGGGATTCTCCAGGCAAGAATACTGGAGTGGGTTGCCATTTCCTTCTCCAGCGGATCTTCCTGACCCAGGGATCGAACCCAAGTCTCCCACATTGCAGGCAAATGCTTTAACCTCTGAGCCACCAGGGAAGCCCAAACAAAGTGAAGTTGCTCAGTCATGCCCGACTCTTTGCCACCCCATGGACAGTAGCCTGCACCAAGCTACTCCATCAATGGGATTTTCTAGGCAAGAGTACTGGAGTGGGTTGCCATTTCCTTCTCCAGGGAATCTTCTCGACCCAGGGATTGAACCCAAGTCTCCCACGTTGTAGACAGACGTTTTACCATCTGAGCCACCAGGGAACAGCCCAGACAGCATATTAAAAAGCAGAGACATTAGTTTGCTGACAAAAGTTTGTCTAGTCAAAACTATGGTTTTTCCAGTAGTCATGTGTGGATGTGAGAGTTGTACCATAAAGATGGCTGAGTACTGAATAATTGATGCCTTTGAACAGTGGTTGTTGGAGAAGACTCTCGAGAGTCCCTTGGACTGCAAGGAGATCAAATCAGTCAATCACTAAAGGAAATCAGTTCTGAATATCCATTGGAAGGACTGATGCTGAAGCTCCAATACTTTGGCCACCTGATAGGAAGAACTGACTCACTGGAGAAGACCCTGATGATGGGAAAGATTGAAGGCAGGAGGAGAAGGGGATGACAGAGGATGAGATGGTTGGGATGCCATCACCAACTTGATGGGCATGAGTTTGACTAAGCTCCAGGAGCTGGTGATGGACAGGGAAGCCTGGCGTGCTACAGCCCATGGGATCACAAGAGTCAGACAAGACTGAGCAACTGAACTTAACTGAACTGATGTGTGTAATTAAGGCTTGCAGGGATTTTGTGAGAGAACAGGGCAAGTAGACCAGATGTGCAAGTGGTGAATCAGAATCCACATTCTAGAAACGTTTCTCTGTGTAGTTAGCTGATTCTCACATTGAGTTGGTAAGAAGATACATTCTACATCTAGTGCTGTAGTACTTGCTCAAACTAGGGGGCAAGCCAAAGCTTAATGGTTAAGTTTAGGGAAGTTATAAGCACTTAGCTGGTAGGTGATAACAAAAGGTATCAATCATTTGTATATAGAGATAATATTTACCCAATTTGAGACATCGAATGTGGAAAAAAAAATAAATGAGATCTTTGCAGGGATGTCCTTGAAACGAGACAGTCAAAAAGCCTTTGTTTCCTAGAATAAGATTCCAGAATTTAAGATTCTCATTTATAGAATTTCTGATAGTGTCCTTGTAGATATTTTATTGACTTAACTACTAAATTCTTTAGATTTTTTTTCATCTTGAATTGACTGAGAAAAATTCATAGATTCAGAGACCTATCAGTCATACTTTAAATAAATTAATAAATTAACATAATTATAATAAAATTATTGCAAATCAAATATATATATATAGGCAGATATGAGATATGAATTAACTTAAGGAAATACAAAACAGTTTCTACAGAATTTAGAAAGAAATGATGATTTACAAACATGAAGAGACTATCCCTAAATTTTTAGTTCAAGAATGGTTTTTAAATATCTTTTGAATTGTCAGTTAAAGAGATATTGCTTAAAACCTTCAGAATGAAAGTTTTCACAAATATACAAATCACAAGCATTCTTTATAGTATTAGAACATAGCTTTAGTTGTCATTTGAATTTAGTTTGAATGGAATTATTTCATATTCTCTCTGTGGATATGTATATAAATATTTTATCTCTTGATATTGTGAAACTGCAATACTTGAAATATTACAGAGTACATGATGAACAAAAAAGTAGTATGTAACCTCACTGTGGTATTTGCATGTCAAATTTTCTTCTTTGTTCATCCCTTTTAACTTCATTTACATTTAAAATGCAATGAAGATTCAATTTATATTATAATAACCTTCAATTCAGTCTAATTCAATTCAAACTGGAGCATCAATGCTTGTTCTATTAATACGATTTGACTTTAATCTCTGTTGTAATGCATTATTTTAATATTACTAATGTCCAGTGATACACAATTTCTGTTTTACACATCTATAAAATTTTAAACAATAATATATTTAGCTGATCCTGGAAAACAGTTCATACAAAGAGTCAAGTAAGGTAAAGAAATAAATTATAAAGGGTTCAGTTCAGTCACTCAGTCATATCCGAATCTGCGACCCATTGAATCACAGCACGCCAGGCCTCCCTGTCCGTCACCATCTCCCGGAGTTCACTCAAACTCACGTCCATCGAGTCGGTGATGCCATCCAGCCATCTCATCCTCTGTCATCCCCCTTTCCTCCTGCTCCCAATCCCTCCCAGCATCAGAGTCTTTTCCAATGAATCAACTCTTTGCATGAGGTGGCCAAAGTATTGGAGTTTCAGCTTCAACATCAGTTTTTCCAGTAAACACCCAGAATTGATCTCCTTTAGGATGGACTGGTTGGATCTCCTTGAAGTCCAAGGGACTCTCAAGAGTCTCCTAAAACACCACAGTTCAAAAGCATCAGTCCTTCACTGCTCAGCTTTCTTCACAGTCCAACTCTCACATCCATACATAACCACTGGAAGAACCATAGCCTTGACTAGTTGGACCTTTGTTGGCAAAGTAATGTCTCTGCTTTTGAATATGCTATCTAGGTTGGTCATAACTTTCCTTCCAAGGAGCAAGTGTCTTTTAATTTCATGGCTGCAACCACCATCTGTGGTGATTTTGGAGCCCAGAAAAATAAAGTCTGACACTGTTTCCACTGTTTCTCCATCTAGTTGCCATGAAGTGATGGGACCAGATACCATGATCTTAGTTTTCTGATTGTTGGGATTTAAGCCAACTTTTTCACTCTCCTCTTTCACTTTCATCAAGAGGCTCTTTTATTCTTCTTCACTTTCTTCCATAAGGGTGGTGTCATCAGCATATCCTAGGTTATTGATATTTCTCCTGGCACACTTGATTTCAGCTTGTGCTTCTTCCAGCCCAGCATTTCCCATGATGTACTCTGCATAGAAGTTAAATAAACAGGGTGACAATATGCAGCCTTGACATACTTCTGTTCCTATTTGGAACCAATCTGTTGTTCCATGTCCAGTTCTAACTGTTCTTCCTTACCTGCATATAGGTTTCTCAAGAGGCAGGTCAGGTGGTCTGGTATTCCCATCTCTTTCAGAATTTTTGACAGTTTATTATGTTCCACACAGTCAAAGGCATTGGCATAGTCAATAAAGCAGAAATAAATGTTTTTCTGGAACTCTCTTGCTTTTTCAATGATCCAGTGAATGTTGGCAATTTGATATCTGGTTCCTCTGCCTTTTCTAAATCCAGCTTGAACATTTGGAAATTCATGGTTCATGTATTTCTGAAGCCTGGCTTGGAGAATTTTGAGCATTACTTTACTAACATATGAGATCAGTGCAGTTGTGAGGTAGTTTGGTCATTCTTTGGCATTGCCTTTCTTTGAGATTGGAATGAAAACTGACCTTTTCCAGTCCTGTGGCCACTGCTGAGTTTTCCCAATTTGCTGGCATATTGAGTGCAGCACTTTCACAGCATCATCTTTCAGGATTTGAAATAGCTCCACTGGAATTCCATCACCTCCACTAGCTTTGTTCATAGTGATGCTTCCTAAAGCCCACTTGACTTCATTTTCTAGGATGTCTGGCTCTAGGTGGGTGATCACACCATCGTGATCATCTGGATTGTGAAGATCTTTTTGTACAGTTCTGTGTATTCTTGCCACTTCTTCTTAATGTCTTCTGCTTCTATTAGGTCCATACTCTTTCTGTCTTTTATTAAGCCCATCTTTGTGTGAAATGTTCCCTTGGTATTTCTAATTTTCTTGAAGAGATCTCTAGTCTTTCCTGTTCTATTATTTTCCTCTATTTCTTTGCACTGATCATTAAAGAAAGCTTTCTTATCTCTCTTTGCTATTCGTTGGAACTCTGCATTCAAATGGGTATATCTTTCTTTTTCTTCTCTGTTTTCCACTTCTCTTCTTTTCACTGCTATCTGTAAGACATCCTCAGAGAGCTATTTTTCTTTCTTATTTCTTTTTCTTGGGGATGGTCTTGCTCCCTGTCTCCTGTACATGTTGGGAGTCTTTGTCCATAGTTCATCAGGCAGCCTGTCCATCATATCTAGCCCCTTAAATTTATTTCCCACTTCCACTGTATAATCATAAGGGATATGATTTAGGTCTTACCTGCATGATCTAGTGGTTTTCCCCTGCTTTGTTCAATTTAAGTCTGAATTTGGGCATAAGGAGTTCATGATTTGAGCCACAGTGAATTGCTAGTATTTTGTTGAGAATTTTTGCTTCTATGTTCATCAGTTATTATTATTATTATTATTATTTTTGTGGTATCTTTGTCTGGTCTTGGTGTCAGGATAATGGTAGCTTCATATGAGTTTGGGAATTTTTTTCTTCCTCTCTGTGATTTTTTGGAACAGTTTCAGGAATATGGGTGTTAAAGTGAAAGTGAAAGCTCAGTCGTGTCCGACTCTTCGCTACCCATTATCTGTAACCTACCAGGCTCCTCCATCCATGGGATTTTCCGGGCAAGAATACTGGAATGGGTTGCCATTTCCTTCTCCAGGAGATCTTCCCCACCCAAGGATTGAACCCAGGTCTCCCACATTGTAGACAGACTCTTTACCCTGTGAGCCACCTGTTAAGTGCTATCTAAATGTTTGATAGAATTCTCTGTCAAACCATCAGGTCCTGGAATTTTGTTTGTTGGAGTTTTTAAATCACAGTTTTAATTTCAGTGCTTGTGATTGTTCTGCTCTTATTTTCTATTTTTCATTGATTCAGGCTTAGGAGATTGTACCTTTGTAAAAGCTTGTCCATTTCTTCCAGGTTTTTCACTGTATTGGTATACAGTTGCTCATAGTACTCTTATGATCCTTTGTATTTCTGTAGAGTCAATTATAACTTCTTTTTTATTTCTGATTCATTGATTTTACTCTTCTACGTTTTTTTTTTTTTTTTTTTGATGAGACTAGTTAACATTTAACCTATTTTGTTTATCTTCCATAGAACCAGCTTTTAGCTTCATTGATCTTGTCTGTGATTTCTTTCCTTTGAGTATATTTGTGATTTGTTTGTTCTTCTTTCTCTACTTGTTTAAATGTAAGCTTAGGTTGTTTATTTGAGATTTTTCTCTTTTCTTGAGGGAAGATTATGTGGCTAAAAACTCTTAGAACTGCTTTTGTTGCATCCCATAGATTTTATACCATTGTGCTTTCCTTTTCATTTGTCTCCATGTATTTTTTGAGTTCCACTTTGATTTCTTCAATGATTTATTTGTTCTTTAGTAGCACCTTGTTTCACCACTATAGTTTTATGCTCTTTATAGTTTCTGTTTTAGATAGTTTATTTCTAATCTCATAGCTTTTTGACCAGAGAAGATGCTTGATAGAATTTCAATTTTCTTAAATTTACTAAGACTCACATTGTGGCCCAGCATGTGGTCAATCCTGGAGAATGTTCCATGTGCAGTTGAGAAAAAAGTGTAATCTGCTATTTTTAAATGGAATGCTCTGGAAATATCAATTAAATGTAACTGGTCTAAAGTGTCATATAACGCCTGTGTTTCCATATTAACTTTCTGTCTTGATGATTGTTCACTGATGATAATTAGATTTAAGTTCCCCCACTATTACTGTGTCACTATTGATTTTTTTTCCTTTTATAATTGTTCATATTTGTCTTACATATTGTGTTGCTGCTATGTTGGATGTGTGTATATTTTAATTGTTATATTCTTTTCTGGATTGAACTTTTGATCATTATGTAGCTTTGTTCTTTGTCTCTTGTAACAGTCTTAAAGTCTATTTTGTCTGATACAAGTGTTGTTACTCCAGGTTTCTTTTTTGATTTCAATTTGTAAGGAATATTTTCTTTCATCTCCTTACTTTCTGTCTGTAAGTGTCCCTCAGTCTGTGGTAGGTCTCTTGTCAAAGTTAAAGTCACTCAGTCGTGTACAACTCTTTGCGACCTCATGACTATACAGTGCATGGAATTCTCCAGGCCAGAATACCAGAATGGATAGCCTATCCCTTCTCCATCAGATCTTCCTGACCCAGGAATCAAACTGGGGTCTTCTACATGGCAGGCAGATTTTTACCAACTGAGCTAAAAGTGAAGTCCCAGGGTCTCTTGTAGACAGTATATATGGGTCTTGTAGACAGCATATATGAGTCATATAGATCCAATCAGTCTATATCTTTTGGTTGTTGCATTTAATCCGTTGCATTTAATCTAATTTTCAATATATGTAATACTATGACCATTTTCTTAGTTGTGGGTTTATTTTTTGTAGGTCTTTTCCTTTTCTTGTGTTTCCTACCTAGAGAAGTTTCTTCAGCATTCTTGTAAAGCTGGCTTAGTGCTGCTGAATTCTCTTAACCTTTGCTTGTCTATAAAGCTTTTGATTTCTCCATCAAATATGAATGAGAGTCTCACTGCATAGAGTATTATTGGTTGTAAGGTTTTTTATTTCATAATTTTAAATGTTTTGTACCCTTGTTTTCTGGCTTATAGAGTTTCAGTTGTAAAAGTAGCTGATAACCTTATGGGAGTCCTCTTGTATGTTATTTGTCTTTTTCCCTTCTTTGTTTTTAATATTTTATCTTTGTCTTTAATTTTTGTCACTTTGGTTATTACTTGTTTTGGTGTGTTCCTCCTTGGGTTTATCCTGACTGGACTCTCTGTACTTCCTGGTCTTGGTTGACTATTTCCTTTACCAAGGAGTTCAAACTAGTCAATCCTAAATATTCAGGAATTCAACCCTGAATATTTATTGGAAGAACTGATGCTGAAGCGAAGCTCCAATGCTTTGGCTACCTGATGGCAAAGAGCCAACTCATTGGAGAAGAGCCTGATGCTGTGAAATATAGAACTCAGGAGGAGAAGGGGACGACAGAGGGTGAGATGGTTAGTTGGCAACACTGACTCAATGGACATGAGTTTGAGCAAGCTCTGGGGGATGGTTAAGGACAGGGAAGCCTAGTGAGTTGCAGTCGATGGGGTCACAAACAGTAAGAGACAACAACTGAACAACCAAAACATGTTAGGGAATTGTCCAGCTATTATCTCTTCAGATATTTCCTTCAGTCCTTTCTCTCTCCTCCTTCTTGGACCCCCATAATGTGACTGTTGGTGTGTTTAATCTTGTCCCTGAGGTCTCTAAAGCTGTCTTAAATTTTTTTTTCTTCATTCTTTTTTCTATATTCTATTTTGTGACAGTGATTTCCACCATTGTCTTCTAGGCTATTTATCTGTTCTTCTGCTTCAGTTTTCTTTTTTTTTCTTTTCCTGCTAGCGATTCTTTCTAGCGAATTGTTCATCTCTGTTGTTTGTTCTTTAGTTTTTCTAGGTCTTTTGTAAGCTTTTTTTTTTTTTTTTTTTTGTATCTTCTTCATTCTTTTTCTGAGATCCTGGATCATCTTCATTGTCATTATTCTGAATTCTTTTTTTTCTGGAAAGTTGCTTATTTTTGTTTCATTTAGTTGGTTTTCTGGGGTTTTGTCTTGTTCCTTCATCTTAGAGATAATCCTCTGCCCTTTCATTTTGATTAAATTTCTGTGATTATGGTTTTCCTTTTGGATGCTGCAGGATTATAGTTTTCCTTGATTCCTCTGTCTGTCCTCTGGTGGATGAGGCTGAGAGGCTTCTGCAGGATTCCTGATGTGGGAAGGGGGAAATCCAAGGACTGATGCTATCAGTGTCTTCATCCCCAGGGCAATCCACTGCAGACCCACACCTTCTAAGGAGACCCTCCAACACTAGCAAGTAGACTTTGTTTCATTTATTAAGAGGTCACTACTCCTTTTCCCTTGGTCCTGGAGCACACAATATTTTATTTCTGCCCTCCAAGAGTGAAATCTCTGTTTCCCCAGTCCTGAGGAAGTCCTGCAATCAAATCCTGCTGGCATTCAAGGAAAGATTTCATGGGAATACCAGATTTCCTGGGAAAACCTGACATGGGGCTCAGAACCTTCACAACAGTAGAAGAATATTTTTGGTATTATTGTTCTTCAGTTCATGAGTTGCCCACCAGGTTACTATGAGACTTGATTTTACAGTGATTGTGCCCTTCCTACTGACTTGGTGTAGCCTATTCTTTGTCTTTGGATGTGAAGTATGTTTTTTTGATGGATTGTAGCATCCTATTGATGATTGTTCAATCAATTCAGTTCAGTTCAGTTCAGTCACTTAATCGTGTCCGACTCTTTGTGACCCCATGAATCACAGCATGCCAGGGCTCCCTGTCCATCACCAACTCCCAGAGTTCATTGAAACTGATGTCCAATGAGTCGGTGATGCCCTCCAGCCATCTCATCCTCTGTTGTCCCCTTCTCCTCTTGCCCTCAATCTTTCCCAGCATCAGAGTCTTTGCAAATGAGTCAACTCTTTACATGAGGTAGCCAAAGCATTAGAGTTTCAGCTTTAGCATCAGTCCTTCCAATGAACACCCAGGACTGATCTCCTTTAGAATGTATGGGTTAGATCTCCTTGCAGTCCATGGGACTCTCAAGAATCTTCTCCAGCACTACAGTTCAAGAGCATCAATTCTTCAGTGCTCAGCCTTCTTCACAGTCCAACTCTCACATCCATACATGACCACAGGAAGAACCATAGCCTTGCCCAGACAGACCTTTGTTGGCAAAGTAATGTCTCTGCTTTTGAATATGCTATCTAGGTTGGTCATAACTTTCCTTCCAAGGAGCAAGTGTCTTTTAATTTCATGGCTGCAACCACCATCTGTGGTGATTTTGGAGCCCAGAAAAATAAAGTCTGACACTGTTTCCATTGTTTCTCCATCTAGTTGCCATGAAGTGATGGGACCAGATACCATGATCTTAGTTTTCTAAATGTTGGGATTTAGGCCAACTTTTTCACTCTGCTCTCTCACTTTCATCAGGAGACTTTTTAGTTCCTCTTCACTTTCTTCCATAAGGGTGGTGTCATCTGCATATCTGAGGTGATTGATATTTCTCCCAGCAATCTTGATTCCAGCTTGTACTTCTTCCAGCCCAGTGTTTCTCATAATGTACTCTGCATATAATTACATAAGCAGGGTGACAATATACAGCCTTGACATAGTTCTGTTCTTATTTGGAACCAGTCTGTTGTTCCATGTCCAGTTCTAGAGGCAGGTCAAGTGGTCTGGTAGTCCCATCTCTTTCAGAATTTTCCACAGTTTATTGTGATCCACACAGTCAAAGGCTTTGGCATACTCAATAAAGCAGAAATAGATATTTTTCTGGAACTCTTTTGCTTTTTGATGATCCAGTGGATGTTGGCAATTTGATCTCGGTTCCTTTGCCTTTTCGAAAACCAGCTTGGACATCTGGAAGTTCACAGTTCACAAACTGCTGAAGCCTGGCTTGGAGAATTTTGAGCATTATTTTACTAGCATGTGAAATGAATGCAATTGTGTGGTAGTTTGAGCATTCTTTGGCATTGTCTTTCTTTGGGATTGGAATGAAACTGACTTTTCCAGTCCTGTGGCCACTGCTGAGTTTTCCAAATTTGCTGGCATATTGAGTGCAGCACTTTCACAGCATCATCTTTCAGGATCTGAAATAGCTCCACTGGAATTCCATCACCTCCACTAGCTTTGTTCGTAGTGATGCTTTCTAAGGCTCACTTGACTTCACATTCCAGGATGTCTGGCTCTAGGTGAGTGATCCTACCATCGTGATTATCTTGGTCATGAAGATCCTTTTTGTACAGTTCTGTGTATTCTTGCCACTTCTTCTTAATATCTTCTGCTTTTGTTAGGTCCATACCATTTCTGTCCTTTATTGAGCCCATCTTTGCATGAAATATTCCCTTGGTATCTCTAATTTTCTTGAAGAGATCTCTAGTCTTTCCCATTCTGTTGTTTTCCTCTATTTCTTTGCATTGATCACTGAGGAAGGCTTTCTTATCTCATCTTGCTATTCTTTGAAGCTCTGCATTCAAATGCTTATGTCCTTCCTTTTCTCCTTTGCTTTTTGCTTCTCTTCTTTTCACAGCTATTTGATGGGAGGGTCATGGTGGAAAGAATGTAGTCTGACAGAATGTGGTCCACTAGAGGAGGAAATTGCAAACCACTTCAGTATTCTTGCCTTGAGAGTATGAAAAGGCAAAATGATAGGATACTAAAAGAGGAAGTCTTTCAAGTCAGTAGGTGCCCAATATGCTACTGGAAATCAGTGGAGAAATAACTCCAGAAAGAATGAAGGGATGGAGCAAAGCAAAACAATACCCAGTTGTGGATGTGATGGGTGATAGAAGCAAGGTCCAATGCTGTAAAGAGCAATATTGCACAGGAACCTGAAATCTCATGTCCATGAATTAAGGCAAATTGGAAGTGGTCAAACAAGAGATGGCAAGAGTGAACATCGACATTCTAGGAATTAGTGAACTAAAATGGACTGGAATGGGTGACTTTAACTCAGATGACCATTATATCTACTACTGTGGGAAGGAATCCCTTGGAAGAAATGGAGTAGCTATCATATTCAACAAAATAGTCTGAAATGCAGTACTTGGATGCAGTCTCAAAAACGACAGAATGATCTCTGTTCATTTCCAAGGCAAATCATTCAATATCACGGTAATCCAAGCCTATACCCCAACAAGTAACAATGAAGAAGCTGAAGTTGAACAGTTCTATGAAGACCTACAAGACCTGTTAGAACTAACATCCCAAAAACATGTCCTTTTCATTATAGGGGACTGGAATGCAAAAGTAGGAAGTCAAGAAACACCTGGAGTAACAGGCAAATTTGTCCTTGGAATAAGGAATGAAGCAGGGCAAAGGCTAAAAGAGTTTTGCCAAGAGAATACGCTGGTCATAACAAACACTCTCTTCCAACAACACAAGAGAAGACTACACATGGGCATCACCAGATGGTCAACACTGAAATCAGATTGATTATATTCTTTGCAGCCAAAGATGGAGAAGCTCTATACAGTCAGCAAAAACAAGACTGGGACCTGACTGTGGCTCAGATCATGAACTCCTTATTACCAAATTCAGACTTAAATTGAAGAAAGTAGGGAAAACCACTAGACCATTCAGGTATGACCTAAATCAAATCCCGTATGATTATACAGTGGAAGTGAGAAATAGATATAAGGGACTAGATCTGATGGACAGAGTGCCTGATTGTTCAATAGATGGTTACAATTTTAGTGCTCTCACAGGAGTAGATGAAAGCATGTCTTTCTACACTGCCATCTAGAGCCAATCTCCTGGGATCTTTAGTTGTGGAAGACAAACTCTTAGTTGCAGTATGTGGGATCTAGTTCCTGAACCAGGGATTGAACTCCAGTCCCCTGCATTGGAAACAAAGAATCCTGGCCACTGGACCATCAGGGAAGTTCTGAATATTATTAATTATAGTAACCATACTGCACATTGACTTATTCATTATTTAACTGAAAATTTGTACCTTTTGACTCTCTTCACCCATGTTGCTCATCCCTTGCTTCAGGCAACTATCACTGTGATCTCTATATCAATGAGATTTTTGTTGTTGTTGCTGCTATTTGTTTGTTTGTTCATAGTTTGTTTTTAGATTCCACAGGTAAAGGGAGATATTTTGACATTTATCCTTTCCTTCTGACATTTCACTTAGCACAATGCCTCCAGGCCCCCCCACCCTATATTTTTTTTTAATACATTCAAGGACAAAGATGGACATTAAAATATTTCAATATATTCTCTATTTAAAATAATGCTGAAATGAACATTTATCTTTTTAAGTTAGTATTTCACTTTCTTCAGATAGAAAAACAGAAGTGGAATTGCTGGCATATATGGTAGATGTATTTAATTTTGGGGGAAACTTTCATGCTAGTTTTCATAGTGGTTGCACCAATTCAAAGCAGTTGGTGAGGGTTCTCTTTGCTCTACATCTTTGCCAACATTTGCTATTTATTGTGTTTTATATATTAATATTAGTCATTTAATAGGTATAAAATGATATCTTATTGTGGCTTTGGTTTGCTTTTCTCTGATGACTCTTGATAATGAGTATCTGTTAATGTAGTTGGCTATCTGTATGTATATTTTCTTTGGAAAAATGTCTATTCTGATACTATGAACATTTTAAAATCAAAATGTGGATTTTTGCTTTTGAGTCATATGAGTGTTTTACATATTTTGGATATTAGCCCTTTAACAGGTATATGATTTGCAAATATCTTGTTCTACCTGCTTTTGTTGCTTAAAACTAACTTATTTTCAGATTGCTGCTGACTCCAAGTTATAGATACTTGTATTATCTGTGCATTTTCTTATTTGACATTTAGGAATGGGTTAAAGAGGAATAAAGTGTATCGATGGCCTAATCATAATAGTAGAAATAATAAATGTGCTTTCTGAATTTTGAATTCAGGTTAATGGTAGTAAAATTTAGTTTTAAAGATTCCCATTTCAGAGTATCTAATTTTCATTACACACCATTTTACAGATCAACTATTTTTTTGGAAATTTTCCATTTTTAAAAAAACACATTCAAAGTGTTCCTAGACTTTTGGAAGATTGTTTAGCTTTTAGTCTTATTATCTTTAAAGATACTTTGATTTTTTTTTAATTTTATGAGAGTTTCATATTATGTTTATTTTCAAGACAAAACAGTAGTACAATTGAATGGAATAATAAGAACAAATGATTACTTTACACAGCATTATCTTTCAAGGTATACTTAGCTGAATTAAGCATATGAGATCTAGGCTATCATGGACTCATTGAATTACACAATTTCAGGGTGAGAAAATGGGGCTTCCCTGGTGGCTCATTGGTGAAGAGTCTGCCTGCAATTCAGATGACATAGAAGACTAGGGTTCTCTCCCTGGGTCGTGAAACTCTCCTGGAGGAAGGCATCACAACTCACTCCAGTATTCTTGCCTAAATCCTGAGGATAGGAGAGCCTGGCTGGCTATAGTTCATGGGATCTCAGTGAGATGGACATGACTGATGTAACTTAGCATGCACACAAGCATGTACAACTATATAAATTATTCTCTAAATTTGTTGACTTTTCTAAAATTACAGAAGGGATTCTGAGAAAGTAAAATTTACACAAGATTATTTTTAAATACATAAATATTTATGTTGTAATGGATATTCATATACAATTTAGAAATCATTCATCTATTTTGAAATTTTTTTTCTTAAATAAATATTTTCTTATTTTATTTATTTTTTACTCATAATTATGTCAGCAATATTAATTCCTAGTATACCTTAAAATATACCTTAAACACAATTAGTATTCAATGTACCTAAGGGGATTTTTCCTTTCCAGAAGAAAAATTTTTGAAGCAAGTGTGTGTTACAGGTACACCTAATACTTTTTTATCCCATGTTTTTGATCCATGTAAAACTTTTTTATCCCATGTTTTTGATCCATGTAAAACTTCTAGATAGGTTGTTTTCATTGAAATAGCGGGACAGAAAGATTTGTTGAGAAGTTGACAACTATAGAGAGTTTGTGTATTAAAGAACAGCTTGGAAGTCCTTTTAATCAATATTTCCTTTAATTCTAACATTTGAAATAGTTTGACACTATCTGCTGATAATTATTTTGCTTTGTATAAACTTTAGAATAAAAGCTATACCTCCAAAAATATGCCTAAATAAATTTTTATAGCTTGAAAGCCAGTCATCTTATTCTCAAAGTGTATAAGATTTATGAGATCTGTGGAGTGTGACAGAAAGGGAAAACTAAAATGCTTTCATCATGTCCAGCAGAGAAAAGCTTGGCTTTCAGACTGCAATATTAGCAGAAGGGGACAAAGAGATATTGAAGCAGATGGGATTTAATAGCAAAAAGACAGATGAAGGTAACTTGACTAACGAGGCCCTTCCTGCCAGAACAATATGGCATTTCAGAGCTGTGCTATTTCTAAGTGATCATGCTTAACTCTGGCTTGGTTAAGAAGTCCTGGAGACCTAACGAGACCCATTAAGATGGGTGAGAAATGGTACAGGGAGAATGTAGGTAGCAAGCAAATATTGGAATCAGAGAGGAGATTATGAATCTGACTGCTTAGGACAGTGTTTCTTCCAAAGAAAAACATTTCTGGGGAGACTGGGAAAAACAAGACTGTGTGTCAGGACTCCAGGCAGCTTGCCTTTGCTTGGTGCAGTAGCAGAATTTAAGCATATAAGTGCTGACCAAGGATATTAAGGCTGGATGAAGTCCAGTCATACTGACATGGCAGCATGGTAGTAGAAGGGGCAGTGACAAAGGGGAGGAGAAGACAGTGCACTTATGTGTAACCAGATCACCCACCAGGTGAGTTTCAGAGCTTGTCAGCTGCTGTGCATGGGACTGCCAATGTATTGACTACCCTGCTCAGGATATGGGCAGACTAAGCCTTTAGCTGATAAATATTATTTATTTAAACTGAACAAAGCCAGAGAATAAGGCAAGTTTGGATATCATATTCTTCATTAAATAAACCTATATCAATATAAAATGAGTGGGCCATTAATATTAAACATAAACAAAACATTATAGGAATAAGAAAAAAATCATAAGTAATAGAGCAGTTTTTTTTCTGCAAATAACTGATTCATGTTAAATACTTTTCCTTATGCATTTTTTTCTTGTAAAAAGATTCATGATCAAACTGGGAGACTGGGATAGACATACTTCCATGTTGGCTCAATGGTAAAGAAGAATCCTGGAGACACAGGTGATACATATTTGACCCCAGGGTCAGGAAGATCCCCTGGAGGAGGAAATGGCTACCCACTTCAGTATTCTTGTCTGGAGAACCCCATGGACAAAGAAGCCTGATGGACTACAGTCCATAGGGTTGCACAGAGTTGGACAAGACTAAAGTGACTTAGAACATACGTACACACAATGCTTTTTAATGAATGAGTTCCCTACCATTAATACTTTAAGTATAATATAAAGCATAAATCTAGTAAAGTTGAACCATTTCTTCAAAACTAATATGAAACTTTGCTTAATTTTTACATTGAAAATGACAATAAATATTTTAGACAATAAAAAAAATCAGTCAAATTCCTGTAATTTTAGGGAGTGAGAAGTACCTATAACATTACCTTTATACAATTTTAAACATAATTACAAGTAACTCAGTTGCTGATTAGGACTGTTCCAATATCTTCACACATGCTTTATCTTAAGTGAAGACTACTGGGAGCAAATACAGCAACAATCACACAAAGGTTTGAAGCAAACCCCAGTGTTGATGATCTCAGGTTCCTTTGGCTTTTGAGATATATTACTGTATAGTAAAATCTCACAATCCAACAAGGCATGTTTTATTTTCCCAATCAAGTGATTATGTTAAAAAATTATAATTCATTGTCTCCTATGGTGTTTTATTAGATTCTAGTATAGATCTGATCAATCAGTGATTCTAAAGAGGCACCTGTATACTGTCAGAGCACAATACAAGAAATAGTAAGAATTCACTTTAGGTATTTCGACCAGGAAGACTTTAACACAAGGAATTTTGTGGTTATAGTACTGGTTAAAAGGTCAGATATATAGAACATAAGGAATTATCAGATATAAATCCTTTGTTTGTTTCACATCTATGAAACTTACAGCTAAATACAAAAATATTTTAAAAGATACAAATACTCATATATCTCAGGGCTTTCTTGCCACACATCAATTATAGAAGAAAATGGTCTAAGCTAAACTTTCACATCCCACAAGAATGCTATTTCTAAAATGTAAATAAACCTTGAATCTAGCTTTAAGGGAAGTTGAAAAATGTAGCTTTTAGCTTTCTAACCACTGTGATAAATGAGGGAAGGGAGTTGAAGAGTTGAAAATGTGTAAAAATTTCCAACTGGCTATTCAATACCACAAATAGGATTTTTCTAGGAGAAACACTAGTTACTTCCAATTTATGTTTAAGAATCTGCTCAAAAGAATTTCCTGGCTGTCCAGTGCTTAAGACTCTGTACTTTCACTGCAGGAGTTCAATCCCTGGTTGAGAAACCAAGATCCCACATGCCAGGGAGCATGACCAAAAACAAACAAACAAAAAAAAGTGTTCAATTAACTGTAGATGTGCCAGTTGTTTAGTAATCACCAATAAGTATGCCAAGATTATTTACAAATAGTTGATTCCCTTTGGATGAAAAGATTTCTATTTTAACAACAAATGAATTATTTCAAATTATGCTTAGCAATTAAATGAATAATAATCTGTATATTTATTTTATGATCTATTAATAACTTTCTTTTTACTGAGTTGCTCATATGTCTTTATTAAGAACTGTTAAAATATTTTAGCAAAAAGTAGCTAAAAGGAATGTCTTGCTCTGTTCTGGTTTTCTGTTTTGTTGTTGTGACCTGGGATCTGTATTGTCCTTGAAAGTTAACAATTTTCTCCTGAGGCAGTGATATAGTGATATTTAAAAGTTTATTGATCCCAGAGCCTCTTGGATTCCCTATGCACTAATTTCCTTAAATTGTAATAACTATATTTTCTTTAGTTTCTGCTGCTATTGCTACTGGTCTTAACTTCCATCTGTCTTTGTCTCCTTGTTTTTGTTCATTCGTTCTTTATGTTTCATTGCTAAGTGCAAGAGATTCTCTCTGTCTTGTTAGGAAAACTGCTACTCTTTAATCATTTATAATCTGCTTGTCATGTTACACACTGTTGTATTAATATATTGGGGTCAGTTTTTATGAGCCATCTTTTAATAGTCACAATCAAAAGCTGTGCTTATGTAAACACTAAGCTTCTGGTAAAAATTTGTTGATTTCAATCACATTAAAATATTGCATTATTCTTCTACTTAATATGTGTCATTCTGTAAACATTTCTCCAGTGTGTACGCTTTCTTCGATTTCCTCTAAAGGCTGGGTTTTAGCCAACTTCATATTCTAAGGAGCCAGAACTTGTTTTACCATCTGTTGATCTGATTAAGATAGAAGTATGTTTTTCAGAACCCCCTTCCTTGTATGGTTCTAAGTGAGAGGTGGCTGAAAGAGACATGTGCGTGAAATTTGGAGTACATGAGTAAAGCAAGAGCCATTCCTGAAGACTGCCACATACCCATGGGTTTAAGCCTCTTCATAATCTCATCAGCCCTTCCTTCTAACTGCTGGATTTGCTGACAAAATGATGCCCTTAGTCCACCGTCATATGCTTAGCTGCAGACTCATAGAGATAAAGCTACCCAAAGGCAGCAGCTTCCCATAGATCTTAGCACAAGTTTCTGCATCTCAGACCCACATATGGGTGCAGAACTCTAGTCACACAGACTGGTTAGAATCTTCTTTGTTCCCCTACCTCCCCCTCTAGGTTTTTGCTATCCAAGTTCCATCCACAAATATAAGAGGTCAAATTTGCATAGTAAACTCTTTATCCTATAGCACTCATAGTGATTTTGCTTCCTTGACTGAATTATGATTGAAAAAACTGGGCCATGATAACACAGTATTAATGCCTTAATAGATCTCATTTTCTCTCTAAACCATATATGTGAACTGTCCTTACCAGTTTATATTCATGAATATTATAAGCCTCATTCTAATTACTTCACATCTTCACTGATATAAGGTTTCTTATATACACAGATGCTTAAGTCCCAGTGATTTTATTTTTACTCTCAACATTTTTAGAATGTCACTTCACTTTGATTCTTCAATAAAGCATGGTAAGGAAACTTCCAGTAAGACTGACTGCTCTAGAAATATCTATGATTTCTTTTTTCTCTCTTTATTTTCTCTTTTACATTTTAAAAAATCTCTTTTTAATCAATTCTCCTTTCTAAGAATTGCATAATAAAAATAATCGTTATATACAAAAGCACCTACTATATTCAAATATTTTTTAATAATTCCAAAATATACATAGCTTGATTTCTCATTCCTGTTAACACAGTCCTGTCTAATCAAAGCTATGGTTTTTCCAGTAGTCATGTATGGATGTAAAATGTGGACCATAAAGAAAGCTGAGCACCGAAGAATTGATGCTTTTGAAAAATGGTGTTGGAAAAGGGTCTGAGAGTCCCTTGGATTGCAAGGAGATCTAACCAGTCAATCCTAAAGGAAATCAGTCCTGAATATTCATTGGAAGGACAGATGTTGAAGCTGAAGCTCCAATACTTTGGCCACCTGATGTGAAGAACTGATTCATTTGAAAAGACCCTGATGCTGGGAGGGATTGAAGGCAGGAGAAGGGGATGACAGAATATGAAATGGTTGGATGGCATCACTGACTCGACAGACATGAGTCTGAGCAAGCTACAGGAGTTGATGATGGACCGGGAAGCATGGAGTGCTGCAGTCCATGGGGTTATAAAGTGTTGGACACAACTGAGCAACTGAACTGAAAAGAATGTTTAGGCATAAAAAACCACTCTTGCCAACTTTTTAGCCTAGAGTTTTTCTACACAGATATGCTTAAGGTGCAATAATACTATTATTATGCATGTGGTTATTTTACCTTTGTTTCTAGCACTATACAAGGGCTTACATTTGCCAGTTTAAATTAACAACAAGTATTCTAAGAATTCCCTGGAGAAGGAAATAGCATCCCACTCCAGTATTCTTGACTAGAGAACCATGGACTCTGGAGCCTGGTGGGCTACAGTCCATCGTGTTGCAAACAGTTGGACATATCTGAAGTGACTTCACATCCACAACTAAGAATACATTTGATTCAGATATTATTCACTCTTGCAGGAGAGTAGAAACAGTATGAATAGGATATGCTCTGCTCAAATGTAACACAAAGATCTCTAAGTTCAGTAGCAAAGTTTATAGCCAAGCTCATACTGTTACTGAGTGAATATTAAACAGTCAGTCAGGGGCCTGTGCTATGTTTTTGTGACAAACTACTCCAATCCCATAAAGATGAAATGTCTGATGGTCATTCACACTCATTTATTGATACATTGTAAATTTGCCATATTTCATTGTGCCTTGGCATAGTCATTGACAGGAGGTTAAAGAAGATATGTACTCACCATCTACCTTTATCACCACCTGAGAAGAGTGGTTTGGAAGATTCTTGATTAGAGGAATCAGATATGTACACAACTAGTCTTTTGTGTGCTATTTCTTAAAAAGTTGCTTTTGTACAAAAGCCAAGATGTGCAAGGACAGGTACGATTTCTTTGAGCCAAATTTCATGCTTTTCTCTCTAAGAAGGAAGTTGTTCTTATCAAAATATGTAAGGTACAATGGTAGTCTTTATTTGAAAATATAGACAATGCTTAATAGAAGTGATAATTTGATAACAACTTTTTAAATAAAAAATGCAAGTTTCAAAAAATTTTATCTGACGTAGAGATTACTTCACTTAGATGGTTTAGAATGGAGACACACCCATTTTTTAAAAAATCAACATAAACCAAGAAAGTTACCTTTCCAACTTCTCAGCTGTTGGTCGTGGAATTTCACACTTAGCTTCTCTTTTATAAGTGACTTAAGTAAACTGAAAATCCAGTTTTCTGGTTTTAAGTACAGCAGAATTTCAGTCAAAATATTGGCATTGGTTCTAGATTTTTCTTTTTGTTTATATCTTTGAATAAAAAGAGATAATTTCTTCCAAAAAGTAGTCAAGGAACAAATAAGTATTTGGGGTTTTGATCCAATTCATTCTAATCCCTGAAAAACTGCTGTGGACAAGGGTATATTTTTGAACATGTGCCTACATCTGGTATAAGGGAAATAATTATGTCACTGGAATAACATGAAGAGACTAGACTTAAACTTTATATTGTTGGACAAATTAGAACACAATTTCTTTTAAAATATTTTGCTATTACCATGAGCAAAGCAGTGTTAAAATATGTAAAGTACAAGTGTGTCAAGGAAGAAATAAACATTTAAAAATATATATTATAAAAAGAGTAAAAAGATTATAATAACAATTTAATGTATAATTAGATAATAAATTGTTTCCGAGAAATACAGAGATCAAAGTTTTAGATTTTGAAAGACTACATTTTCCTCCTTTTAATCTTTCCTAAACAACTAATTTCTCTACTTCCTTAGCAATTGCTATGGAGACAATTTTTCAACATTATTTTCAAATTTCCTCAAAATTACTTAAATGTCACTTGACCTCAATTATATATTTAAAAAAAATTCCTAACAAATCTAGAAGTCCTAATTCTCCACTGCTAAGTAAAGACTGCAAAGAATATAAAGCTTCTCCATCTTTGGCTGCAAAGAATATAATCAATCTGATTTCAGTGTTGACCATCTGGTGATGTCCATGTGTAGAGTCTTCTCTTGTGTTGTTGGAAGAGAGTGTTTGCTATGACCAGTGCATTTTCTTGGCAAAACTCTATTAGTCTTTGCCCTGCTTCATTCCGCATTCCAAGGCCAAATTTGCCTGTTACTCCAGGTGTTTCTTGACTTCCTACTTTTGCATTCCAGTCCCCTTTAATGAAAAGAACATCTTTTTAAGGAGTTAGTTCTAAGAGGTCTTGTAGATCTTCATAGAACCGTTCAACTTCAGCTTCTTCAGCGTTACTGGTTGGGGCATAGACTTGGATTACTGTGATATTGAATGGTTTGCTTTGGAGACGAAAAGAAATCTTTCTGTCATTTTTGAGATTCTATCCAAGTACTGCATTTCAGACTCTTTTGTTGACCATGATGGCTACTCCATTTCTTCTGAGGGATTCCTTCCCACAGTAGTAGATATAATGGTCATCTGAGTTAAATTCACCCATTCCAGTCCATTTTAGTTCACTGATTCCTAGAATGTCAACGTTCACTCTTGCCATCTCTTGTTTGACCACTTCCAGTTTGCCTTGATTCACGCACCCAACATTCCTGGTTCCTATGCAATATTGCTCTTTACAGCATTGGACCTTGCTTCTATCACCAGTCACATCCACAGCTGGGTATTGTTTTTGCTTTGGCTCCATCCCTTCATTCTTCCTGGAGTTATTTCTCCACTAATCTCCAGTAGCATATTGGGCACCTACTGACCTGGGGAGTTCCTCTTTTAGTATCCTATCATTTTGCCTTTTCATACTGTTCATGGAGTTCTTAAGGCAAGAATACTCAAGTGGTTTGCCATTCCCTTCTCCAGTGGACCACATTCTGTCAGACCTCTCCACCATGACCCATGGCTTAGTTTCATTGAGTTAGGCTGTGGTCCTAGTGTGATTAGATTGACTAGTTATCTGTGAGTATGGTTTCAGTGTGTCTGCCCTCTGATGTTCTCTTGCAACACCTACCATCTTACTTGGGTTTCCCTTAACTTGGGCGTGGGGTATCTCTTCATGGCTGCTCCAGCAAAGCACAGCCTCTGCTCCTTACCTTAGATGAGGGCTATCTCCTCACTGCCACCCTTCCTGACTTTCAATGTGGGATGGCTCCTCTAGGCCCTCCTGCGCCCACACAGCCACGTCTCCTTGGGCATGGGGTTGCTCCTCCCAGCCACCACCCCTGGATGGTCAACATTGAAATCAGATTGATTATATTCTTTGTAGGCAAAGACAGAGAAGCTCTATACAGTCAACAAAAACAAGACCAGGAGCTTACTGTGGCTCAGGTCATGAACACCTTATTACCAAATTCAGACTTAAATTGAAGAGAGTAAGGAAAACAACTAGACCATTTAGGTATGACCTAAATAAATCCCTTATGATTATACAGTGGAAGTGAGAAATAGATTTAAGGGCCTAGATCTGATAGACAGAGTGCCTGATGAACTATGGAATGAGGTTTGTGACATTGTACAGGAGACAGGGATCAAGACCATCCCCATGGAAAAGAAATGCAAAAAAGAAAAATGGCTGTCTGGGGAGGCCTTACTAATAGCTGTGAAAAGAAGGGAAGCAAAAAGCAAAAGAGAAAAGGAAAGATATAAGCGTCTGAATGCAGAGCTCCAAAGAATAGCAAGAAGAGATAAGAAAGCCTTCTTCAGCAATCAATGCAAAGAAATAGAGGAAAAGAACAGAATGAGAAAGACTAGAGATCACTTCAAGAAAATAAGAGATACCAAAGGAACATTTCATGCAAAGATGGGCTCGATAAAGGACAGAAATGGTATGGACCTAACAGAAAGAGAAGATATTAAGAAGAAGTGGCAAGAATACACAGAAGAACTGTACAGAAGAACTGTACAAAAAAGATCTTCACGACCAAGATAATCACGATGGTGTGATCAGTCATCTAGAGCCAGACATCCTAGAATGTGAAGTCAAGTGGGCCTTAGGAAGCATCACTACAAACAAAGCTAGAGGAGGTGATGGAATTCCAGTGGAGCTATTTCAGATCCTGAAAGATGATGCTGTGAAAGTGCTGCACTCAACATGCCAGCAAATTGGGAAAACTCAGCAGTGGCCACAGGACTGGAAAATGTCAGTTTTCATTCCAACCTCAAAGAAAGGCAATGCCAAAGAATGCTCAAACTACCGCACAATTGCACTCATCTCACATGCTAGCAAAGTAATGCTCAAAATTCTCCAAGCCAGGCTTCAGCAATACGTGAACCGTGAACATCCTGATGTTCAAGCTGGTTTTAGAAAAGGCAGAGGAACCAGAGATCAAATTGCCAACATCTGCTGGATCATGGAAAAAGCAAGAGAGTTCCAGAAAAACATCTATCTCTGCTTTATTGACTATGCCAAAGCCTTTGACTGTGTGGATCACAAGAAACTGTGGAAAATTCTGAAAGAGATGGGAATACCAGACCACCTGACCTGCCTCTTGAGAAATCTGTATGCAGATCAGGAAGCAACAGTTAGAACTGGACATGGAACAACAGACTGGTTCCAAATAGGAAAAGGAGTACGTCAAGGCTGTATATTGTCACCCTGCTTATTTAACTGCTATGCACAGTATATCATGAGAAACACTGGACTGGAAGAAACACAAGCTAGAATCAAGATTGCCAGGAGAAATATCAATCACCTCAGATATGCAGATGACACCACCCTTATGGCAGAAAGTGAAGAGGAACTCAAAACCCTCTTGATGAAAGTGAAAGAAGAGAGCGAAAAAGTTGGCTTAAAGCTCAACATCCAGAAAACCAAGATCATGACATCCGGTCCCATCACTTCATGGGAAATAGATGGGGAAATAGTGGAAGCAGTGTCAGACTTTATTTTTTGGGGGGCTCCAAAATCACTGCTGATGGTGACTGCAGCCATGAAATTAAAAGACGCTTACTCCTTGGAAGGAAAGCTATGACCAACCTAGATAGTATATTCAAAAGCAGAGACATTACTTTGCCAACTAAGAGCTGTCTAGTCAAGGCTATAGTTTTTCCTGTGGTCATGTATGGATGTGAAAGTTGGACTGTGAAGAAGGCTGAGCACCGAAGAATTGATGCTTTTGAACTGCGATGTTGGAGAAGACTCTTGAGAGTCCCATGGACTCCAAGGAGATCCAACCAGTCCATTATGAAGGAGATCAGCCCTGGGATTTCTTTGGAAGGAATGATGCTAAAGCGGAAACTCCAGTACTTTGGTCACCTCATGCAAAGAGTTGACTCATTAGAAAAGACTTTGATGCTGGGAGGGATTGGGGGCAGGAGAAAAGGGGATGACAGAAGATGAGATGGCTGGATGGCATCACTGACTCGATGGATGTGCGTCTGAGTGAACTCCAGGAGTTGTTGATGGACAGGGAGGTCTAGTTTGCTGCGACTCATGGAGTCACAAAGAGTCGGACACGACTGAGCGACTGAACTGAACTGAACTGAAGTAAAGACTAGAGATCTCTTCAAGAAAATTGGAAATATCAAGGGAATACTTCATACAATGATGGGCACAATAAAGGACAGAAATGGCATGGACCTAATAGAAGCAAATGATATTAAGAAGAGGTAGCATGAATACAAGGAAAAAAAAAACTATACAAAAATCTTAATGACCCAGATAACCATGGTCTTATGATCATTCACCTACAGCCAGACATCGTAGAGTTTGAAGTCAAGTGGGCCTTAGGAAGCATCACTATGAACAGAGCTAGTGAAGGTGATGGAATTCCAACTGAGCTATTTCAATTCCTAAATGATAATGCTATAAAAGTGCTGAACTCAATATGCCAGCAAATTGGATACCTCAGCAATGGCCACAGGACTGGCAACAGTAAATTTTCATTCCAATCTCAAAGAAGGGCAATACCAAATAATGTTCAATCTACTGCACAATTGCACTCAATTCACATGCTAGCAAGATAATGCTCAAAATCCTTCAAGCTAGGATTCAACACTACATGATTCAAGAACTTCCAGATGTATAAGCTCGGTTTAGAAAAGGCAGAGGAAACAGAGATCAAACTGCCAAGATTCATTGGATCACAGAAAACGCAAGGGAATTCCAAAAAAACATCTACTTCTGTTTCATTGAGTATACTTTTAAAGCTTTGCTTTGATTGTGTTGATCATGAAAAAAAAAAAAGAAATGTAGAAAATTCTTAAGAAGATGGGAATACCAGCCCACTTTACCTACCTCCTGTATGCGGGTCAAGAAGCAATAGTTAGAACAGGGTATGGAACAACAGGCTGGTTGCAAATTGGGTAAGGAGCATGTCAAGGCTGTATATTGCCACCCTGTTTATTTAACTTATATGTAGAGTACATCACATGAAACACTGCCAGGCTGGATGAAGCTCAAGTAAGAATCAAGTTTCCAAGGAGAAATATTAGTAACCTCAGATACACAAATGACACCATCCTTATGGCAGAAAGTGAAGAGAAATTAAAGAGCCTCTTGATGAAGGTGAAAGAGGAGAGTATAAAAGCTGGCTTAAAACTCAGCATTAAAAAATTGAAGATCATGGCATTTGGCCCCATCATTTCATAGCAAATAAATGTGGAAACAATGGAAACAGTGACGGACTTTATTTTCTTGGGCTCCAAAATCACTGTAGATGGTGACTTCAGTCATGAAATTAAAAGACACTTGCTCCTTGGAAGAAAAGCTATGACCAAACTAGACAGCATATTAAAAAGCAGAGACATAATTTGCTGTCAAAGATCTATCTAGTCAAAGCTATGGTTTTTCCAGTAGTATTGTATGGATGTGAGATTTGGATCATAAAGAAGACTGAGTGGCGAAGAACTGATGCTTTCAAACTATATTGCTAGAGAAGACTCTTGAGATTCCCTATGACAGCAAGATCAAACCAGTCAATGCTAAAGGAAATCAACCCTGAATATTCATTGTATTAAATGGTCATGAGTTTGAGAAACTCCAGGAGAGATGAAGAACAGGGAAGCCTGGTGTGCTGGAGTCCATGGGGTTTCAGAGTCCATGACTGAGTGACTGAGCAACAACAACTACAAAGCATTAGTGATCTTACTATAACAACTATAATATTTCAATGTAAAGACCCAAAATATTAATTCTTAGTTAGAATTAAAATCAATCATTCAACAGTTTTTTTCCAGCACATTAGATAAAAGAGAGAATCTTAGGAGATTTTTTTTGTATTTACTCATAAAAAAAGGATATTGGAACATATAGAATTGGAATCATGTAGCAATATAAACATTTGGTTCCACTTTGACCTTACATTCCTAATGTGAGAGAACATAACTTCCTGATTTTTTTTTTTTTGGAAAAATATGCTTATTTTCTGGATGCTCCTTAATTTTTAAGCGAGGTGTTTAAAGAAATCTTTCCCTTATCTCTAGTCTGTATATGTGCAGTAAGAAATATATTTGTATGTTAACCTTTCATAGAGCTTCTATGAGCCTGAAGTTAGCTAGGAAGTGATTCACTGTCTGCAGACTTCAGATTCTGAATCTTTGTTTTTCATTAATGGAATTGATAAGAAAAATGGGTCTCTCCTGGGTTTTCTTCCTTTTCTATTTCCTTCATACTTCACCTTGTCAGAGATTTATCTGTAGGCACATAGAGGAGTCATGTATATGAACTGCAGTAGTGCTTATCTCCCTCTGAGGTCACTGTAGTATATACCTTTCTTTCTGAAACAAGAAAAGGACAGATTTATCATGGATACATGATAGTGAAGCAGTGTTATTGGGGAAGCTATTGTTTTCATGTGTTGGAAAGTGATTATGATTTCTGTTAGATACTACAGATCAAAGTGGCTTAATTTTTAATTGCAAAGTTAAGCTGAAAAATTAAATTATAATGTGTGTTATTAATTCAAATATCCCGAATTATCTTTGAACCAGCTTGGTAAAATAGCATAAGTTTTAAAACAAAATGGCATCTTCAAACATATTCATAAATATAATTTGCCTTAAAAATATTTATGTCATCAGTGTGTATGCCCAGCAGTGGAATTGCTGGGTCATAAGGCAGTTCTATTTCCAGTTTTTTAAGGAATCTCCACACTGTTCTCCATAGTGGCTGTACTAGTTTGCATAGGTTCGATGCAGGATACAGGATGCTTGGGGCTGGTGCACTGGGATAACCCAGAGGGATAGTATGGGGAGGCAGGTGGGAAGGGGGTTCAGGAGTGGGAACTTATGTACACCTGTGGCGGATTCATGTTGATGTACGGCAAAACCAATACAGTATTGTAAAGTAAAAAAAAAAAAAAATTATGTCAAAGAAGAACAAAAAAGACCCAGTTAATACAGGAAAGGAAATAATGAAGAACAAGAAGGGAGCTCAGTCACTCAGTCGTGTCTGACTCTTTGTGACCCCATGAACTGCAGCACTCCATGTCTCCCTGTCCATCACCAACTGCTGGAGTCTACCCAAAGCCATGTCCATTGAGTCGGTGACGCTATCCAACCATCTCATTCTCTGTCGTCCCCTTCTCCTCCTGGCCTCAATCTTTCCCAGCATCAGGGTCTTTTCAAATGAGTCAGCTCTTCGTATCAGGTGGCCAAAGTATTGGAGTTTCAGCTTCAACATCAGTCTCTCCAATGAACACACTGGACTGATCTGCTTTAGGATGGACTGGTTAGATCTCCTTTCAGTCCAGGGGGCTCTCAAGAGTCTTCTCCAATACCACAGTTCAAAAGCATCAATTCTTTGGAGTTAATGGAGACTGAAAAATATAAAAGATAAATTAAACTAAGATATGGTTCTTTGAAAAGATAAACTGAATTGATAAACATTGAATCAGTCTCATAAAGATAGAAGGGGGATCCAAATAAATAATGTCATAAATAAAAAGAAGACATAACGAATACCACAGATATATAAATTTGTAAGAGATTAGTACAAAAATTATACCCTGACAAATTGAACAACCTAGAGGAAATGCATAAACTTCTGAAAATTTACAATGTCCCCATATTTTATTAGGAAGTAACAGAAACTCTGGAAAGAATGATTACCAGTAGTGAAATTGAATCAATAATCAAAAAACTTCCAATAAAGAAGTCCAGAATCACGAGTCGTCACAGGTGAATTCCACCAAACATTTAGAGAAAATTAAACATTTATGCTTCTTAAACTATTCCAAAATTTTGAAGAGGAAAGAACACTTCCAAACTTATTAAATAAGGCCAGCATTATTCTGATATCAAAATCAAACAGATATCCCCAAAATGGAAAATTACAGGCCAATATCACTGATAATATTGATATAAATCATAGATACAAAAATCTTCAGCAAAACATTAATAATTTGAATTCAGTAGCACTTTAGAAGTAGCAGATTCCATGATCAAATGAAATTTACCCCAGGAATCCCAGGGTGATTCAATATCCACATCAATCAATATTGTACACTACTGTACAATAAATGAAGAATCTGATCATCTCAATACGTACAGAAAAACCTTTTGACAAAATCCAAAATACATTTATGATAAAAATTATTAACAGAGTGAGTATAGAGGAAAAATACCTCCAAATAATAAAAGCCATTTAAGACAAGCCAACAGAAACATCATACTAAATAGTGAAAAGCTGAAAGCATTTCTTCTATGATCAGAAATAATACAACGATGCTCATTCTCACTTTTATTCAGTACAGTATTAGAGGTCCTAAACTCAACAATCAGAAAAGAAAAAAAGGAAGTTTAAATTGAAAAGGAAGAAATAAAACTGTCACTGTTTTCAGATAACACAATACTATTCAGAGAAAATTCTAAAGACATCACACACATACACAAGAAAAAACTTGTTAGACCTTATAAGTACTTTCAGAATACAAAGTTAATACACAGAAATCTATTACACTTCTATACACTAAAAACAAACTATCAGAAAGAGAAACTAAGAAAATGATTCAGTTTACAAATATGTCGTAAAACATACCTAGGAATAAATCTAACCAAGGAGGTGAGAACTACATTAATAACTATAAGACACTGATGAGAAAAAGACTGAAGATAACACAAATATATAGAATGCTCATGGGTGAAACTGTTAAAATAAACATACTATTCCAGGCAATCTACAGATTTAATGCAATTTTTCACAGAAATAGAATATATCATTCTAAAATTTGTATAAAATTACAAACGACCTGGAATATCCAAAACAATCTTGAGAATTAAGAAGAAAGATGGAGGTACCACACTCTCTAATTTCAAACTGTATGTTCCAAAGCTACAATAATTAAATTGTGTAAAAATGGATATATACATTAATAAACTGCCCATAAATAAAATGACAATGGAGGCAAAATTTTATAAGGCAGTATTAACAGCCTCTTCAATAAAATGGTGCTGGGAAAACTGGATAGCAACATGTCTAACAATCAAACTTGACTTTTTGCACACAATTTACATAAATGAATTAAATATGGATTAAAGAATTAAATGTGTGATCTGAAACCATAAAATTTCTAGAAAAAATATAGGCAGTAAGTAAACAAATGGGACTAAAAAGCTTTTGGACAGGAGGGAAGTCATCAATGAAAAAAATAGGCAAGCTACTGAGTGAGAGAAGATATTCAGGGACCTTCCCTTGTTTGTGAAGTGTTTAATTGGTGCAGCCACTATGGAAAAGAGTACAGCGATTTCTTAGAAAATTAAAAATAGAACTGCATATGAACCAGGAATTTTGTGTATTTACCAGAGAAAAATAA
The DNA here is from genome assembly GCF_014754425.2 of Oryx dammah. Lineage (NCBI taxonomy): Eukaryota > Metazoa > Chordata > Mammalia > Artiodactyla > Bovidae > Oryx > Oryx dammah. Next base: position 36,950,932 of record NW_024070196.1, read on the forward strand.
AAATATTGATTCAAAAAGTTACATGCTAACCAACCATCATTGCAGCATATTTTACAGTAGCCAAGACTATGATAGATAAATGAATGGATGAAGAAGACATATATATTGTACATACATAAATATGTACACATAAATAAATATTTACTCAGACATAAAAACTGAAATCTTGCCATTTGTGACAACATGGATGGATTGAGCTTGTATTAGGCTAAGTGAAATAAGTCAGAGAAGGACAAATACTGTGTGATCTCACATATGTGGAACCTAAAAAATAAGATAAACAAAACAAAATGAAATGGATTTATGCACACAGTGATCAAAATGGTGGTTTTCAGCAAGGAGGGAGTTAGGGTGAGGATGGACTATGTGAATGGAATTAAGAAACACAAATCTCCAGATATAGAATAAATAAACACATCATATGGAATATGTTCAATGATATTTTAAAACTTTGCCTGGGGACAGGTGACTACTAGACTTATTGCTGTTATCATTCCACAATCTATGCAAATGCCAAATCACTATGGACTATAACTGAAACTATCATAAAATTGTAAATCAACTCTACTTCTATTTTTAAAAAATAAAGAAAACGTAGGAAAGCTGTAATATCATTTACAATATATGGAAATAATCTGCACTAGAAAATTTGTATAATCAGTGGCATTTGATTTTTTAAAGCTCAGTAATTTAAATATAAAATTTTATGAATGTAACTAAAATCCATATCAAAATTTTCTCACTGCCTTGTTGTTTTTCTCTGAGTTTGTTACTCTAGAATTCTATTTTTCTTGTTTTTTCTTCCCTAATTTATCTAAACCTAAATAATTATTTCTTTATCTTACTACAAGAGTCTCTATGACTTTTTGCCATTCTTTTTTATCTATTTTATTTTCCTGTTCTCTTCATATCTCATTCAATATACAATTGCATTTTTTACTCTGATTATTTTGGTTACTTTCTACTATTTTCTCTGTCATCTCCCATTCCTTATCTTTGCATCACGTCACAAATAATCATAACAGAGATAAATAATAGTTCCTAATACTGAAGCAAGAGCTAGAACTGGACATGGAACAAAAGACTGGTTCCAAATTAGGAAAGGAATACATCAAGGCTGTATATTGTCACCCTACTTATTTAACTTATATACAGAGTACATCATGAGAAATGCTGGGCTGGATGAAGCACAAGCTGGAATCAAGATTGCTGGGAGAAATATCAATAACCTCAGATATGCAGATGACACCACCATTATGGCAGAAAATAAAGAACTAAAGAGCCTCTTGATGAATGTGAAAGAAGAGAGTGAAGAAGGCTTAAAGCTCAACATTCAGAAAACTAAGATCACAGCATCTAGTCCCGTCACTTCATGGCTAGTAGATGGGGAAGTAATGGAAATGGTGACAGACTTTACTGGGGTGGGGGTGGGGGCGCTCCAAAACCACTACAGATGGTGACTGCAGCCATGAAATTAAAAGACGCTTACTCTTTGGAAGAAAAGCTATGACCAACCTGCTGCTGCTAAGTTGCATCAATCGTGTCCAACTCTCTGCGATCCCAGAGACAGCAGCCCACCAGGCTCCCCCGTCCCTGGGATTCTCCAGACAAGAACACTGGAGTGGGTTGCCATTTCCTTTTCCAATGCATGAAAGTGAAATGTGAAAGTGAAATTGCTCAGTCGTGTCCGACTCTTCACGACCCCATGGACTGCAGCTTACCAAGCTCCTCTGCCCATGGGATTTTCCTGGCAAGAGTACTGGAGAGGGGTGCCATTGCCTTCTCTGATGACCAACCTAGACAGCATATTAAAAAGCAGAGATATTACTTTGCCAACAAGTTCCATCTAGTCAGAGCTATGATTTTTCCAGTAGTCATATAGGGATGTGAAAGTTGGGCCATGAAGAAAGCTGAGCACCAAAGAAATGATGGTTTTGAACTATGGTGTTGAAGAAGACTCTTGAGAGTCCCTTGGACTGCAAAGAGATCCAACCGGTCAGTCCTAAAGGAAATCAGTCCCGAATATTCATTGACAGGATTGATGCTGACCTTGAAGCTCAAATAATTTGGCCCCCTGATGTGAAGAACTGACTCATTGGAAAGGACCCTAATGCTGGGAAAGACTGAAGGCAGGAGGAGAAGGGGACAACAGAGAATGAGATGATTGGCTGGCATCACCGACTTGTGGGCTTGAGTTTGAGCAAACTCTGGGAGCTGGTGAAGGACAGGGAAGCCTGTTTTCCAGAAATCCATGGGGTTGCAAAGAGTCAGACACGACTGAGCCACTGAACTGAACTGGTAATAAACTTAGAAACAGTTTCAAAATAGTGTTTTATTTATTTATTTATTTGATAAGTTAGTGCCCTATTAACCTTCAATGGCAACCAGTAAAGTTTATGTTTTACATTTTTATGGAATTGTACATATCTCATATGATTCAGTGAATTACAATTATTGTTCTTTTGCTGAAGTCTAAAATAGTGTTTTAAAACAGATGCTCTCAATGGTTATTTGAACTTCAAAGGAATATACCCTGTTGATAACATGATTTTATCAGTATTTCCATAGTGAGTCTGAGTATTCATCCAGTGGCTAAGCAGGGCCTGCAAAGGAACACATCCTTGTAAAAACACAATTTTATCAGTATTTCCATAGTGAGACTGAGTATTCACCCAGTGGCTAAGCAGGGACAGCTTCTAAACTCTCAGGTTAAGCCAGGGCGATTAAGAGGGTATGTGGTCCTGGTTTAGAAGTGACTTTTGACTTTCAAGAGAAGAAAATACAAATTCCATTTAAAAGAAAACATCAGATAAGTATCTCACATAACACAGCTAAGACTTGGTGCAGGCGTGCTAGGTCATTTGATTCATATCCAGCTCTTTGTGACCCTATGGGCCATAGCCTGCCAGGCTCCTCTCTCCATAGGATTCCCCAGGCAAGAATTCTCAAGTGGGTTGCCATGCCCTCCTCCAGAGGATCTTCCTGGCCCAGGGATGGAAACTTCATCTCCTGCATTGGCAGGGGAGTTCTTTACCACTAGCACCACCTGGGAAGCCCAGACCTGGTACAGCCAAAAATAAAATTTAAAAAATAAAGCGTCAAAGAGTCAAGAACAAGCCACTAAGTGTATATCAAGTTGTCCCCAGGCTGAATGGATGTTCTTACATCTTTAACCTTGTACATATACTGCTGCATTTATGGTGCCTTTTTGTTTTCTGTATTAATTAAATAAAGTATTTAATATTGGAGTTATTAAAATAAAATTTATTTAAACACATCTTTGAAATAAACCATTGTCAGTTGTGAGACTTGCCTGTTCTTTGATGTTAAAACGTGTTGTTTTTTTTAAATTTTGAATCTGATTTTATATACATGTTTAATTTTACTAGCTTTTCCTTAGTTTGAATTATTAGAAAGCAAAGACTCGAGGCACAGTCTGTGTTTGACACTGATGCAAATTCCCTTTAGGCTCCCCTACTACCAACTGTTTACACATTTACCTCTAACAGAATCAATTAGAGCTAATTAAAAAAAAAAAAAAAAGCATACCTAATTTTCCTTTCAACCTTTGATCAGTAGAAGCTCCAGGTGTTCTTATATGGAATATCTCTTCTTATTTAGCAATAAAGAGAAAAAATAGTTTTATAAGCACCATCTCTAGATTTCAATATATGAAACATTAGAGATTAAATTTTACCAATTGGAATAATGTTATGTGAACCTCTTTGTTGAAGAGAAATGAAACACCCTAATCATCTTTATTTCTTTGTTAAGATTTTTAAAATGATAGATGTGGCTTATAAATTTTCCACAAGTTATGAAAATCTGTCTTTAGCATCAACTGATTTTAAAGGATTTGTTGCTTTTATCATGGATCATTTCTTTTTGAGTGACACTTTAAAATAGATAATAAAGAGACTTTTCAAGCAGTGATTTTAGATTGTTTTCATCACAGAGGCAAACTAAATTTGCTGCATGTGGATGAATAGCTTTATGATGATCCTGAGTATCTATTATAAATTTAAGACTATACTAGCAAAATCAGTGTGAAGATAAAGGAAACTGAACTTCTATTCCTAGAGTTCATATTTGAGAACTAGAATGCTGTCACAAGATCATCGGTAAAAATACAGTAATATTTTGGTAATGACAAATACAAGATCTTGAAATTCACCTAGCAAACAGTGTAAGAAAGAGGCATCAAACTTCCAGAAGATGCTTTCATCCTAATTTTTTTTAATTATCATTAATTATTGTCATCATTATTTAAGAAGGATCACATTGAATTTGTAGATCTATTTAGGAAATTTTGCCATAATAACAATATCTAGTCTTCTTATTCATAAACATGTGATAGCTTTCCATTATGTTGATACTTTTAAAATTTATTTATTTTAAAAATTATTTTAGTCAGAAATTTTAATATTTCAATCAAGTGTGTTTAGTAGTTTTCCATAAAATTATTTTTATTTCTTTTGCTGAACTTATTCCCAAATATTATATTAATTTGGTGCTATTGTGAATTGGGCTTTTTTGGACTTTGCTTCTATACTAGTAATTTTTTTTATTCTGAACGTATATAAACTTTCTGATGTTAGTTTTAGTTATGTTTTTGTGGTTTCCTTGGGATTTTCTGTATGCAAGATTGTATGCATCACATTACAGATACAAAGTCTTACTTCTTTCTACCTAATCTGGATGTCTTTTCAAATATTCTCCTGCCTCATTTCCCTATATAGAATTTCCAATACAATATTAAATGAAAGAATAGAGAGTGCAGATATTTATCTTGCTCTCTACCTACAAAAAAAAAAAAAAAGAAAAGAAAACTAAAAACATTCCGTCTTTAACAATAAAATACATTGTAGCTGTAGCTTTTCTCTTGATCATCTTTATTAGGTAAAGGAAGTCTGTTTCTATTCCTAGATTCTTGACTGTTTGACAGTAAAATGTGCATTTTATCAGTTTTTTTTTTTTTTTGCATCTCTATGGATAATCATGAATTTTGTCCTTTATTTCGTAATATGGTTCTTGACTTTAGGATAAATGGATCTTTTATTTTTATAGTTTGTCCCATTTGATCAAGTTATATGATGCTTCTGATATGTTGCTGGATTTGGTTGCTAGCATTTTGACGAACACTTCCATCTATGTTTTTAAATGACATTGTTCTGTAGTTTCCTTTTCATTTGGTGCATTGTCTTATTTTGATATCAGGATAACACCAAAATTAGGGTTACCATATAACTCATGAAATTAGTGGAAAAAAGTTATATTTATTTTATATTTTTGGAAAAATATGTAAAGGATTTGTATTGAATATAATTTGTATGCTTGGGAGAGATTACCACTGAAGCAATTAATCCTGGACTGTTTTTTAATGGAAATTTTCAAAATTATTTATTAACACTCTTTACTTTTGGTAGGTCTATTCAGATTTTTTATTTCTTCTTGACTTAGTTGTGTCTTTCTAGAATTTTTTTTTGTTTTGATAATATACATATATTACTATATATGATAAGTAGCTGTTCACGTTATTTCTTTATTTATAATATATATTTGTAAAGTCACTGGAGGTGTACCTTCTTTCATTCCCACTGTTTTTTAGATCTTTCTTTTTCCTTGGTCAGTCAAGCTGAAATTTTATTAACTTTTAAAAATCTTTTCAAGGATCTAACTTCTGATTTTATTGATGTTCCCTGTTGTTTTTGATCTCCTATTTCATTTATTTCTATTTTAACCTGTTTTTTCTTTTTTCCTTCTGCTAGATTTGAGTTTAGTTAACTTTCTAATTTATCTTCTATTTTGGTGGAAAAGGTAGAATTTTTTTTTTATCTTCATTCCTTTTTGATGCCATAAATTTCATTTTAAGGGACACTTTGGATGCATTCCATAATTTTTGTGTGTCTTTATTTTCTTATAAAAGTATTTCTGATTTTTCCTTGTGGTTTATTCACAGATCCATTAGTTGTTTAGGTTTTTAAAAATAATTTTTCCATATTCTCCAGCTGCTACTGTTAAATTTTCTATCTTTTCTTTCAATTCTCTCAGTTTTTGCTTTATACATTTTAGAACATTGTTATTAACTGCATACCTGTTTTACTTTCTGTATCTTCCTGTTTCATCCTTTTACCATTTGAATGTTTATTTGATTCTAGTAACTATTTTTCTCCAATTCTATTTTGCCTCATATTAATAGATCCAATCTTGTTCCTTTGTTTATCATTTGCAGGGGATAATTTTTCCTTCCCTTTATACTTCTATTTGTGACTTTTAATCTAAAGCATTACCTGGGCATAATATATAGTTGAATAACATCCTTTCTCCCTCTACCAATATATGACTTTTCATTGGAATAGTTAATATGTTTAAGGTTAATGAAAATACTGATAAATAAAAACGGTGTTTGATATTGTGCCATTTGCTTCACACATGTCTTGAATTTCATACACTACTCTATCCCTACATTTCAGTTTTCTTTCATGCAAAGTAAACATTTTCTTGTCCTCCATTTTAATTCCTTTTTTTTAAAACTATATATTTAGAGATATGCTCTTAGTGGTTGCCTTGGCATTATAATTACATCTTTTTACATAAACTTTTATAGTTTAGAGTAATGCTAGCTTAATTTCAAAATCATAAACAATGTTTTCTCCAAAGCAGATTCATTCTCTGTCTGCCTTCTTTATGTTACTTTTGTCACACAAATCATGACTTTATACACTATAAACCATCTACATAACTTTATGGTTATCTCTTTCATCATTTGTCTTTTAAGCTAGATGATGACAGTTTTAAAATCAAAATCTTTAAAATTATACTGTTTCTCCTGCTTATTTATGTGTAGTAGACATTGTTTTATTGCACTCCACTTTACCAAATTTTAAATAAGCACAAGAGGAGTTCAAATCTCTAACACAAGAGAAGATTTGAGTTGACTTAAGAAAAAATAAGCATACTTGAAAATAGGTCAATAGAGATTTTGTGTTTTTTGCAAATTGAAAATTTGTGTTAACTTTGCATTAAGCAAGTCTATCTATGGCATATTTTCCACACCCTTTGCTCACTTCATGTTGCTGTTTAACACTTTAGTAACTTTCACAATGTTTCCAACTGTTTTATTATTATATACATTATGGTGATCTATGATCACATTTGAACATTACTATTGCAAAATGATTATGACTCACTGAATGCTCAGATGATGTTTGGCAATTTTTAGCAATAAAGTGTTTTCTAGTTAAGGTATGTTGTTGTTGTTCAGTCACTAAGGTATGCACATTGCTTTTTATACATAGGGTACTACACACATAACAGAGTATATTAAAGTGTAAACATAGCTTTGTTTTGTTTCATTTTTAAAATAATTAATTAATTAATTTTAATTGGAGAAAAATTACTTTACAATATTGTGATGGGTTTTGTCATACACGAATCAGTCACAGGTATGCATATGTCCCCTCCATCTTGAACCCCATTCTTACCTCCCTTTCTATCCTATCCCTCAGGGTTGTCCAAGAGCACTAGCTTTGGCTTTGGGTGCCTTGCTTCATGCATCAAACTTGCACTGGTCAACTATTTTACATGTGGTAATGTACATGTATTAATGCTATTCTCTCAAATCATCCCACCCTCGTCTTCTCCCACTGAGTCCAGGAGTCTGTTCTTTGCATCTGTGTCTCCTTTGCTTCCCTGCATGTAGGATCATCAGTAACTTTTATATGCATTGAGAAATCAGTTTTATCTGACTGACCTTATTGCAATATTTGCTTTATTGACATGTTCTTTTTTATTATTATTATGTTCTCCTAAATAAGCCTAGCATTTTATCAATGATCTTTATTTTCTTGATTTGATTGAACTCATTTCTAAGTATTCTTTCATTTAAGCCTGAAAGACTCCTTTAAGAATTTCTTACAGTCCAGGTCTGCTGAAACAAATTCTTCATAATTTTTAAAAATTCATCTTAATTTTATCTTCATTTTTTAAAGGATTGCTTCTTGGGTATAGAATTGTTTGTAATAAAGTACACAAAAGCACAACTGTTTATAGAAGATGCACACATGTGACAATGTATGCCAGGCACATGAAGCAACCTACATGATTGGACATGAGAACACACATTCACATCTTTGAAAGCTCACAGGTTGAAGGTGTGTATATAGGGGAATTATACTGCATTGTTTCATCAAATATACTTTCTGCCTTTTCCTCTCTGCTGTCCTTCTGTCACTATCATTGTCTGCACACTGGTAAACAACATGGTGTCCCCCAGACATCTGGGACTATCTCCACTTTTTCTTCATTATTTTTTTCTCTCTTGCTTCTAAGACTGGATAATCTCTATTGACCTATTTTCAAGTATGCTTATTTTTTCTTAAGTCAACTCAAATCTTCTCTTGTGTTAGAGATTTGAACTCCTCTTGTGCTTATTTAAAATCAGTTACTATATGTCTTAGTCTGGGCTACAATGCCAAATTTATCATGAACTGCATAGCTCATAACCAACAAACACTCATTTCTCACAATTCTAGAGGCTTGGAAGTCCGAGATCAAAGTGCTGGTAACTTTATTTCTGGTGAGGACATGTTACCTGGTTCATAGATAGAAGTCATCATCTCATGTTTTCACCTGGTGGAAGGAATAAAAGAGTTCTCTGGAGCTCTTTTATAAAGTGTGAACAATCCTGTTCATGAGGGCTCCATTCTCATGCCATAGACACTTTTCAAAGGCCCCACTTCTGGATACCTTCACAATGTGAGAATGAATTTCAAAGAATTTTGTAAGGACTTCTAACAATATGCTTCTCAATCCCAGAATATCTTTTTGTTTCCTTTCTGGGTTATTTTTTTCTATTTTTTGATAGTCTGCATTTCATGATATATCAATCCATACTTTTCTTTAATCCTCTAAACAAGATTCCTCTTTTTTCTTTGAATACAATTTAAAAATTAATTTAAAATATTTATTTAGTATGGCCAACATCTGTTCTTCCTTGCATGCATGGCAAGTCACTTCAGTTGTGTCCAACTCTTTGCAGCTCTATGGACCATAGCTCGCCGGGCTTCTCTGTCTGTGGAATTCTCCAAGCAGGAATACTGGAGTGGCTTGGCATACCCTGCTCCAGGGGATCTTCCTGACCCAAAGAGTGAGCCTGCATTTCTGACATCTCCAGCATTGGCAGGTGGGTTCTTTACCACTATCATTACCTGGGAAGCCCCCCCGCCCCATCCCCATTCTTCCTTCAGTTCAGTTCAGTCGCTCAGTCGTGTCCGACTCTTTGCAACCCCATGAATCATAGCATGCCAGGCCTCCCTGTTCATCACCATCTCCCGAAGTTCACACACACTCATGTCCATTGAGTCCGTGATGCCATCCGGCCATCTCATCCTCAGTCGTCCCCTTCTCCTACTGCCCCCAATCCCTCCCAGCATCAGAGTCTTTTCCAATGAGTCAACTCTTCTCATGAGGTGGCCAAAGTACTGGAGTTTCAGCTTTAGCATCATTCCTTCCAAAGAGATCCCAGGGCTGATCTCCTTCAGAATGGGCTGGTTGGATCTCCTTGAAGTCCAAGGGACTCTCAAGAGTCTTCTCCAACACCACAGTTCAAAAGCATCAATTCTCAGTCCTCAGCCTTCTTCACAGTCCAACTCTCACATCCATACATGACCACTGGAAAAACCATAACCTTGACTAGACAGACCTTAGTCGGCAAAGTAATGTCTCTGCTTTTGAATATACTATCTAGGTTGGTCATAACTTTCCTTCCAAGGAGTAAGCGTCTTTTAATTTAATGGCTGCAATCACCATCTGCAGTGATTTTGGAGCCCCCCAAAATAAAGTCTGACACTGTTTCCACTGTTTGCCCATCTACTTCCCATGGAGTGATGGGACTGGATGCCATGATCTTCGTTTTCTTAATGTTGAGCTTTAAGCCAACTTTTTCACTCTCCTCTTTCACTTCCATCAAGAGGCTTTTTAGCTCCTCTTCACTTTCTGCCATGAGGGTGGTGTCATCTGCATATCTGAGGTTATTGATATTTCTCCCAGCAATCTTGATTCCAGCTTGTGTTTCTTCCAGTCCAGCGTTTCTCATGATGTACTCTGCATAGCAGTTAAATAAGCAGGGTGACAATATACAGCCTTGACGTACTCCTTTTCCTATTTGGAACCAGTCTGTTGTTCCATGTCCAATTCTAACTGTTGCTTCCTGACCTGCATACAGATTTCTCAAGAGACAGGTTAGGTGGTCTGGTATTCCCATCTCTTTCAGAATTTTCCACAGTTTATTGTGATCCACACAGTGAAAGGCTTTGGCATAGTCAATAAAGCAGAAATAGATGTTTTTCTGGAACTCTCTTGCTTTTTTCCATGATCCAGCAGATGTTGACAGTTTGATCTCTTGTTCCTTTGCCTTTTCTAAAACCAGCTTGAACATCAGGGAGTTCATTCTTCCTTCAGTTCAGTTCAGTTCAGTCGCTCAGTCGTGTCCGACTCTTTGTGACCCCATGAATCGCAGCACGCCAGGCCTCCCTGTTCATCACTATCTCCCAAGTTCACTCAGACTCACGTCCATCGAGTCCGTGATACTATCCAGCCATCTTATCCTCTGTCGTCCCCTTCTCCTCCTGCCCCCAATCCCTCCCAGCATCAGAGTCTTTTCCAATGAGTCAACTCTTCTCATGAGGTAACCAAAATACTGGAGTTTCAGCTTTAGCATTATTCCTTCCAAAGAAATCCCAGGGTTGTTCTTCTTCAGAATGGACTGGTTGGATCTCCTTGCAGTCCAAGGGACCCTCAAGAGTCTTCTCCAACACCACAGTTCAAAAGCATCAATTCTTCAGTCCTCAGCCTTCTTCTCAGTCCAACTCTCACATCCATACATGACCACTGGAAAAACCATAGCCTTGACTAGATGGACCTTAGTCAGCAAAGTAATGTCTCTGCTTTTGAATATACTATCTAGGTTGGTCATAACTTTTCTTCCAAGGAGTAAACGTCTTTTAATTTCATGGCTCCATGAAATTTCCATTCTTCCTTAGGGAGTTTCTATTGACTGTTTTGTTTACTTGATACAGAGCGTAATGCCATGATTTAATAATTTACTGAAAAAATTTTTTTGTTTGAAAACTGAATGTCATAGATAAAGTAATTGGCAAGTGTGGATATCCGACTTCCTGCTTCTTTATATTTTGCTGATGGTACTAATTATGAGGGATTTTTTGCTATTTAGTAACTTTCCTGAACTGATTTCATAAAGTCTCTTTTCCCTGACATGTTTGACTACTAAAGTCTCTGCTCATTTAGCTTAGATGTTAGGTAGTGATTGGACAAAGATTCACTTATACCTGGAATCAATGTCTTTCAGATTTGGTCACGATGCAACATTTCTGATCTGAGATCATAGTGGCAATTTGCAACTCTGCTTTGTCTTTACCTTCTGCTAGCATAGAGTTTCAGTCAGCCACAAGTGAAGCAACAATGTTTCTTTGATATTTTCTTGTCATATACACACAGCCCTGCACAAGCACATGGCCTTTTAGATCTCTAGGATAATAAGAAACTTTTTAAAACTACTATGGATATCTTATTTCTCATATCTTCCTCAAAATGTTTTACTTTCCTCTTGTTTGTCCCAGTTAGTATCATTGCTTTAGCCTGCTGTGATAAGTAATTATCACTAAGTTTTTCAACAACTGCTTGAGGGAGAGAACTTTTTTCATTGACCTAGTTCAGATGCAATCAGGCCTGGGAATGGGATTTTTGCAGGAACTTTCCATCAGTGTCAAAAGTGGCAATTCTCCAGGGATAGGGCTTCTGGTTCAACTATGCACAAGGCCTGCCCCTTCCAATGGCTACTAGACTGCTAGTTTTCACAGCTTTCATGATTGTGAAGCTGTCATTAGAAAGGCTACTATCGACTTGGGGAGAGGAGATGGGAAGATGACAAGTTGAAATATCCCCAAATCAGCTATTCCTATAAAGATTTAGCTGTCATTACTGAATAATCACTACTTAGGCTGTTGCAAGATTTTGGTTAAATCCAGACCCCGAGAAGCTTATTTTGAAGCAAAATCTTTTGTTTCTTTGTTTTATTTTATTTTTAATCAATTAGTTTATTTTAATTGGAGGCTAATTACTTTACAATATGTAGTGGTTTTTGCCATACATTGACATGAATCTGCTATGGGTGTACATGTGTCCCCCATCCTGGACACCCCCCACCTCCCTCCCCATCCCATCCCTCAGGGTTGTCCCAGTGCACTGGCTTTGAGTGTCTTGTTTCAAGCATCGAACTTGGACTGGTGAACTATTTCACATATGGTAATATACATGTTTCAATGTTATTCTCTCAAAATCATCCCACCCTCGACTTCTCCCACAGAGTCCAAAAGTTTGAAATTCATATCTGTGTCTCTTTTGCTGTCTCACATATAGGATCATCTTTACCATCATTTTCAACCCATATATATGCAGTAATATAGTGTATTGGTGTTTTTCTTTCTGACTTACTTCACTTTGTATAATAGGCTCCAGTTTCATCACCTCACTAGAACTGATTCAAATGCATACTTTATAATAGCTGAATAATATTCCATTCTGTATATGTACCATAGCTTTCTTATCCATTCATCTTCTGATGGACATCTAGGTTGCTTCCATGTCCTGGCTATTATAAACAGTGCTGCAGTGAAAATTGAGGTACACGTGTCTCTTTCCATTCTGGTTTCCTCGGTGTGTATGCCCAGCAGTGGGATTCTATGGCAGTTCTATTTCTAGTTTTTTAAGGAATCTCCACACTGCTCTCCATAGTGGCTGTACTAGTTTGCATTCTCACCAACAGTGTAAGATGGTTCCCATTCCTCCACATCCTCTCCAGCATTTATTGTTTGTAGGCTTTTTGATAGCAGCCATTCTGACCAGCGTGAGATGGTACTTTATTGTGGTCTTGATTTGCATTTTTCTGATAATGAGTGATGCTGAGCATCTTTTCATGTTTTTGTTAGCCATCTGTATGTCTTCTTTGGAAAAATGTCTGTTTAGTCCTTTGGCCCATTTTTTGATTGGCTGACCCAAAATCTTTCATATCTTTTATAGAGATGTAAATTTTTTGAGGGCTGTCCTCTGCCATTCTGGAACACTTGTCTTTCTCCTAAATTTTTTATGTGTATGCAAATGATTAATTTGTCTGTTCAAAAGTATGTAATTAAATGCTTCAAAGATTTTTCTCTATAAACTTTAGGCAGATTTTTTTCAAGAAATTAATGTGTTAATTTTAAGACAAATTTGCTCATATATCTTCTCAAATTGCTCATCATCAAAATATAATATTTATGCAAGCAAAACTATCCATTTATATTCAATAAGAAACAATACATTAGTTACTTATGTATGTATTCATCTCAATATTTTAAGCATATATATATTGAGAAACCATAATATTCTGGATTGGCATAATAATAATGAATACACTATGCTATCATAGTTATAAAATTCCTAATGAATTTTATATTCTATATTTTCAAGTGGATCATCAATGACATTGGAAAATTCTTCCTCTGTTTAACTCTTTTACTATTTGCTTCATTGAAAAGTCCAGTTATGCCTTCATTTTTACTTTTGACATTAAATATGTTTAAATATAGCATATTCTTCAAAATAAAATGTTCAGAAAACAGGAAGTAGATATCACATAATATGTGTTGAGGCTGTTTTCTATGTGTGTCTTTTAAAGTTGAATAGGTATGGCCTCTTAAAGAAATAGTCAAATTATTGTGAACTATTCATCTTACAAAGATTTTTATTAAAATATTAAATATAATAGTATTTTTTTTTTTGGTTTTGCCATACATTGACATGAATTCACCATGGGTGTACATGCGTTCCCAAACATGAACCCCCCTCTTACCCCCCTCCCCACAACATCTCTCTGGGTCATCCCCGTGTACCAGCCCCAAGCGTGCCATATCCTGCATCGGACATAGACTGGCGATTCGATTCTTACATGATATTATACATGTTTCAATGCCATTCTCCCAAATCATCTCACCCTCTCCCTCTCCCTCTGAGTCCAAAAGTCCACTATACACATCTGTGTCTTTTTTGCTGTCTCGCATACAGGGTCATCATTGCCATCTTTCTAAATTCCATATATATGTGTTAGTATACTGTATTGGTGTTTTTCTTTCTGGCTTACTTCACTCTGTATAATTGGCTCCAGTTTCATCCATCTCATCAGAACTGATTCAAATGTATTCTTTTTAATGGCTGAGTAATACTCCATTGTGTATATGTACCACAACTTTCTTATCCATTCATCTGCTGATGGACATCTAGGTTGTTTCCATGTCCTGGCTATTATAAACAGTGCTGCGATGAACATCGGGGTACATGTGTCTCTTTCACTTCTGGTTTCCTCAGTGTGTATGCCCAACAGTGGGATTGCTGGGTCATAAGGCAGTTCTATTTACAATTTTTTAAGGAATCTCCACACTGTTCTCCATAGTGGCTGTACTAGTTTGCATTCCCACCAACAGTGTAGGAGGGTTCCCTTCTCTCCACACCCTCTCCAGCGTTTATTGCTTGCAGATTTTTGGATCGCAGACATTCTGACTGGTGTGAAGTGGTACCTCATTGTGGTTTTGATTTGCATTTCTCTAATAATGAGTGATGTTGAGCATCTTTTCATGTGTTTGTTAGCCATCCGTATGTCTTCTTTGGAGAAATGTCTATTTAGTTCTTTGGCCCATTTTTTGATTGGGTCGTTTATTTTTCTGGAATTGAGCTGCAGGAGTTGCTTGTATATTTTTGAGATTAGTTGTTTGTCAGTTGTTTCATTTGCTATTATTTTCTCCCATTTGGAAGGCTGTCTTTTCACCTTGTTATATTTTCTTTTGTTGTGCAGAAGCTTTTAATTTTAATTAGGTCCCATTTGTTTATTTTTGCTTTTATTTCCAGAATTCTGGGAGGTGGTTCATAGAGGATCCTGCTGTGGTTTATGTCGGAGAGTGTTTTGCCTATGTTCTCCTCTAGGAGTTTTATAGTTTCTGGTCTTACATTTAGATCTTTAATCCATTTTGAGTTTATCTTTGTGTGCGGTGTTAGAAAGTGATCTAGTTTCATTCTTTTACAAGTGGTTGACCAGTTTTCCCAGCACCACTTGTTAAAGAGATTGTCTTTTCTCCATTGTATATTCTTACCTCCTTTGTCAAAGATAAGGTGTCCATATGTGTGTGGGTTTATCTCTGGGCTTTCTATTTTGTTCCATTGATCTATATTTCTGTCTTTGTGCCAATACCATACTGTCTTGATGACTGTGGCTTTGTAGTAGAGCCTGAAGTCAGGCAAGTTGATTCCTCTAGTTCCATTCTTTTTTCTCAAGATTGCTTTGGCTATTCGAGGTTTTTTGTATTTCCATACAAATCTTGAAATTATTTGTTCTAGTTCTGTGAAAAATATCACTGGTATAATAGTATTTTATATATAAACTGTAATAGCATTTATGCAGATATAAAACCAAAACATATTTACAAGTTAATTACTATATGTATGTGTGGTATAGTATGTGTGTCCAGTTGTGTCCTACTCTTTGTGAGTCCATGGGCTGTAGCCTGCCAGGATCCTCTGTTCATGGAATTTTCCAGGCAAAAATACATTTCCTTCTCCAGGGGATCTTCCCAAACCAGGATTTGAACCCACATTCCCAACATCTCCTGCATTGGCTGGTAGATTCTTTACCACTGTGCCACCTGGCAAGTTATATTAATTACCTATATAACTATAATTTAATCAATTAAACTTTAATAGTTTCATCAATTCGATATTGTAAATGATGTGCTGAAACCAAATTTCCAATAGAAGTTTATCTATGATACTGATACTGTGCCAGTGTTTTTTTCAAGTTTGTCATATTTAGATTTACAAGTGGCAGGAGATGTGTAAATCTTCCTGCTTTTAAAATTATTTTTTAAATTTTTATGGAAGCTGCATTTGTATACCATGATCATCACTGAGGCTTCACTTGACATGAAAACATTATTTTTATGGCACATCTCCACTGATCATTTTTCATTCACAGTTTTAGGTAAAATAAAGCTACCAAAACAGTTAACAGCACCCCAAACATAGACTCAAATCTTATGTCGCAGTGCTCAGTCACAAGGTGAATAACCAGTGATTCCGAGTATTATAGCAAATCTCAAAAGGAAATAAAGTCCTACCCATAAAGCTTTTATAAAGAGTAAGGTAGATTTTAATCCATGGATATGAAAAGAGACACAGGAAATATTACTAAAAGGAAAATTCTTATTGAATAATATTGCTTTATTTAATATATTACATAACATAATAAAGTGTGTTGTAGTAAACATTATGTATACATATTATATATAAATAAATACATCCATACCCACATACACATAAAATACCTGGAAGTATAAGACCCAAATGTTAGCTGCTTTTACTAGTTTATTGTTAGTGAATGCATGTGAGTGTAGGAGCCAAAAAATTGCTTTATCTTGTTTGGCTATACGCTTTTATATAATAAAGTTATTATCTCTACATAATAAATTATCTGTGTGACACAGAGAAAATATATATATTTTAGTTCCATGGTATTTGGAGATTTAAAACAGTTTTTAGATAAAATTTTTCTAAATATAAATTTATAAATAAAATTAACACCATGATGGATGATTAGGAAGGAGATATTAGTAATGAAGTTTTGTGTCAAATGAAACTGAAGAGGAAATGTACCATATATCTGAATCTTAATATAATGGAAAGCAATAATTTCCATTTGTTAAAAATTGAACTATAAGTAAAAACAATTGAAATTCACTTTAGAATTTGAGTCCAGTACTACAGAAAGTCTAACTTTGTGTGGTTCAGAAATCTAAGTATTTATTGAATTTCATGCAAGATAAAAGCATTCCATACAAACAGATGTATTATGAACTCCTAGCATTAAAATACATCTTTTATATTTCACATGATAGAAAGAATCAACTGGTTTACAGCTAGCAGGTGAACTCATCTCTCTAGTATTTTTTTCTTAAACTACTGATTCATTTTGCTACCAGACACATTCTATTGGCACAGTGAGAAGTCATTAACTAACTCAACAACTCTTTTTTACATGACGTACATACAAGCATAGTACAAGTATGAATACCTGTCCTCTTAGCATTTTCTTTCAGCAAAATTTACTTCTGAATGTCTTTTTCTTTGTATTTTACTCTGTCTTTATCTCAAAAATATAATATTTATAATATTACTTATATATATATATGCATACACTAAGCTAAATTACTTATATACTATTTACACTTAAAAGCTGATATTTAAACCTTCTCATCCTCACATGCCACTTCATGGCAAGTAGATGGGGAAACGATAGAAACAGTGAGAGACTTTATTTTCTTGGGCTTCAAAATCACTGCAGATGGTAACTGTAGCCATGAAATTAAAAGATGCTTGCTCCTTGGAAGAAAATCTTTAACCAACCTAGATAGTATTTTAAAAAGCCGAGACATTACTTTGCCAACAAAGGTCTGTCTGGTCAAAGCTGTGGTTTTTCCAGTAGTCTAGTATGGATGTGAGAGTTGGACTATAAAGAAAGCTGAGCATCAAAGAATCAATGCTTTTGAACTGTGTAGTTGGAGAAGACTCTTGAGAGTCCCTTGGACTGCAAAGAGATCCAACCAATCAATCCTAAAGGAAATCAGTCCTGAATATTCATTGGAAGGACTGATGCTGAAGCTGAAGCTCCAATACTTTGGCCACCTGATGTGAAGACCTGACTCATTGGAAAAGACCCTGATGCTGGAAAAGATTAAAGGTGGAAGGAGAAGGGGATGACAGAGGATGAGATGGTTGGATGGCATCAATCGACATGAGTTTGAGTAAGCTCTAGGAGTAGGTAATAGACAGGGAAGCCTGGCATGCTGAAGTCCATGGGGATTACAAAGAGCTGGACATGATTGAGCGACTGAACTGAACTGATCCTCACATTTATTACCTTTAAAAAAGACTCTTCTATTTTCTTTAGTCCTTTAACCACACAAGAAAATCTTAAATTATTTTAATAGTATAAATTCTCAACATCAAAGAGAAAGATGTATAACTCTGGAAATATTCTCTGTTCCTGCAGAACTTTTATACCCAGTTCTTTAAAAGGGCAACAATTTGAATACACAGAGCTTATATTTACATTTTTTTTCTCTTCTCTTAATCTAGGTCAACATTCTCCAGCTTCTCTATACACAGTATATAGTGTACAAGCTTATTGCAAACAAATAAAATATTTGCATGATTTAAAGTATCTCCAATGGTAATTTAGATGAAATGTTCAACTTTAGTTTTATATTATCTTCTAATTATTTACCCAGTGTTTTATTATGAAAATTTTCTTAAGTAGAAAAAAATTGAGGAATAATAGCAAAAATAATACTATATTAATTTCCTAGTTTCAGTTATATTTAATTACAATGCATATTTTGATATATTGTTTTCTTATCATTGTATAAATACAGCAGAGGTATTTTGCTGCTACTGCGCCACTTGAAAGTAAGTTGAAACATCACAATATTTCATCACCAATTCTTCAATCTGTACTTTTTAAGATTACTTATATCTCCTCCCCAGGACTCTACCATTCACACCAGCTTCCCAGTCTAAGAGACTATCACCATGAACTGGTTTCTTTCAGACAATATTAAAAGACAGTGTTCTCAGAATATTTTAGTCCAGAAACAAGCTTCATGAAAACAGATTGCATAATTCAAGACTGGAAGAACAAGAATCAATTCAGTTCAGTTCAGTCGCTCAGTCGTGTCTAACTCTTTGTGACCCCATGAATTGCAGCACGCCAGGCCTCCCTGTCCATCACCAACTCCCGAAGTTCACTCAGACTCACGTCCATCGAGTCAGTGATGCCATCCAGCCATCTCATCCTCTGTCGTCCCCTTCTCCTCCTGCCCCCAATCCCTCCCAGCATCAGAATCTTTTCCAATGAGTCAACTTTTCGCATGAGGTAGCCAAAGTATTAGAGTTTCAGCTTTAGCATCAGTCTTTCCAAAGAACACCCAAGACTGATCTCCTTTAGAATGGACTGGTTGTATCTCCTTGCAGTCCAAGGGACTCTCAATTACTATGGCTAAACAGACTAAATAACTTGTTAAACTTTTATTAATAGTATATATAAAAAATTTATATTTTTAATCTATAGTTCACTGTTGTATTATTATGAAAGAAACAGAAATAGACCTGTTACTTGCGTATTTATTTCCAAAACCCTTTAGAATTAAAGAAAATTATCTTACTAAAATAATCATTCATGTTTATACACTAATAATTTTTCAGGAAAATATTTAATAAAATTTATGTAAGAATGATACATATTAATTGACTTTACAAAAGAGTTCAAAATGATAAAAACAATATTTAAATATTTTCCAAATTATCTTTTTTTTTGTTTGTTTCTTTACTTTCAATTACCACGTAATTATTTGCTTAGGATTCAGAATACATCCCTTCCATAAAAGGACTTAACTGGATATATGAAATGTACAACTAAACTATGTCAGAAATATCATTAATTAGGTGTAATAAATGCAATATTTTTCTATTCTTTTTAAAATAATACCTACAAATCTTTTCAGGAGACTGGCCTATTATCTACTCTTTAATTAACGAAGCCACAAGCTTACGTTAGTAAATGTCATTTTCTAGAAGGACAATGCTATTGACAGCCTTGAAATATCAGAAAGGGAAAGAAAATACTTTTATAGGTACTACAGGTGAAATATAAAAGAATTGGGCTCAGTGATTCTTGGATTCTTATCTTTTTAGTGAAATCTGATGCAAAATTATATAAACAATAGTAATGTTTGAGTATTATCACTTTAGTGAAAAATTACTATAGTTTACTGTTATTATAACTTCTATTCAAACAGAATTTTACTATGTTATCATAGAGTAATGTAGAGTTCTGATATCACATTTTAGATATAGTCCCTTCTGCCCTATATACAGATGCTGCTTTCATTAGCCATTATTTTTCTTATTTGTCAACTAGAGGAAGGAAAGGTTTGAGAATATGGGCATGACTTTGAATGAAATTCATTGACGTCAGAAGAGAGATAATCAATGTAATAGAGATTAAAAGAGCTTATGTTAGTCATGATGCTGACTAATAATTCTCCTAGGACTTTGTAAAGTAATCTCAAATCAAATTTGCAGCTTTCTTTCAGTGTTACAGACATAAAAATCTTGCTGAGTGATGAATATCATGGCTCTTTAGGTTTTTGCCCCTGCTTTGAAAGGATAGTACAGGATCAAATAAAATTACTGTGGGCACTTGAAGTTTCTCACCTGTGAAAGACAAAATGCTGCAGAAAGGAAGAGTCCTTGGAGACCACTATAAAAGATTCATTTGCAAATAAGCTTGAGTGCCTAGGAGAGAACTTTTAAAGTACAGGAAAATTATTTTATATTAGAATTTTTTTTATTACCAAAGTAGATGTGATAACAATTTTTTTTTCTTTAGGTATTTCTTTGGGAAATCACAATTCTGTGAGATAATTAACATATTTTAAAAATTGTATGTATCATAGAAAGCTATGAATCAATTAAAAATGAAGATTAAAAAGTGAATTAGGGCTTCCAAGGTGTCGCTAGTGTTAAAGAACCTGCCTGCCAGTGCAGGAGACATAAGAGAGATCTTGGTTCAACCCCTGGGTTGGGAAGATCTCCTGGAGGAGGTCATGGCAAGTCACTTCAGTATTCTCACTTGAGGAATCCCATGGACAGAAGAGCCTCATAGTGTACAGTCCATAGTGTTGCACAGAGCTGGACACAACTGCAGGGACTTAGCACATATGCACCTTTGCAAGACAGAGGCTTATGGAGTGAAGTCATTATTTTGAGTGCTTAATAAAGTTCAGAACTTCCCAACAATTTATCTTCTATTTCTCCTAAGTGTCAAATATCGTGTTTTCATTGCTTATAGTGTATTTCATTGTTACCTTCATCATTTCATGTTTGTTATTTTTTCATCATTTCAATCTTACCTTTATTCTCTTTTTTTCTAGACTAGTTTCTTCAATTCTCATACTGACTCTAATTTTCCCATTTTTTAAAAAATTAGGTAAGTGAAATTTTTATTTAACTTTTTACCCATATACAGTATTTGATACTATAAAGATCAAGCACAAACTGTGAGATGTTTTACCATATTTTTGTCCCATTTTCCAATTTCACTTTTAGATTCTATATTATTGTTTCAAAGAAATAATACTGTAGAAAAATTCCATTTTTCTTAATGTGCTATCATTCTGACTAGAAGAAATGTCTCATGAATTTGAAAGTTGTGGGAGGAAGCATAGGGTTTATCTTGTCTTAATGAGAATTTGAGCCTAGATTAAACTGATGTTGGCAATGCCTGGGTTCAGGAGCCAGACATCCTCTTTTTAGTGCTGGATTCCAGTGTGCTGTGTGCTAACTCATTTCAGTGGTGTCTGACTCTTTGCGACTCTATGGACTGTAGCCTGTCAGCCTACTCTGTCCATGGGTTTCTCCAGGCAAGGATACTGGAGTGGGTTGCCATTTTCTTCTCCAGGGGATCTTCCCAACCAAAGGATTGAACGGGCATCTCTTAAGTCTCCTGCGTTGGAAGCAGGTTCTTTACTACTATCGTCACCTGGGAAGCCCAGTGAGGGAGCTCCAGTTCCTTTTACTAGGTGCAAAGTACTTCATTGAATTCTAGGCAGGGTTCAATCACTTGCTCTGTTTTTGGCTTCACCCAGGTTTCACTAGAAAGGATGTTTTAGAAATTACAAGCTGTCATTTCAGAAAGAATTGAATGATCTCTTGAAGTATTTCCTGCCATATCTACCAGTGGCTATGGTTTGATACTTAGTAGCTTAGTTTTATGAGTAATAGCCACATGAATTGGGTGTGATATGTTGGAAAAACTTGAGTTTCAAAGCCTTTACTTTCTTTGTAACTTGAAATTCAGCTACTCAAAACTTCTGAATCTCAGGTTCTTGACAAGTAAACTGAGTTAATAATACCATAGTCTTTGTTGAATGGTTTAGGGATCATATATCTAAAGAACTTGGCTCATGATAGTTGGGGAATGGTCGGTATTATTATCATTTTTCAATTTGATTTTAAAATGTTGTGTTAGATTCGGGTGTACAGCAAAATGAATCTGTTATACATATACATATATCCACCTATTTAAGATTCTTTTCTCATATAGGTCATTATGCACAGCAAAAGAAACCACAAACCAAATGAAAAAAAAAACCATCAGAATGGGAGAAAATATTTGCAAATGAAGCAACTGACAAGGGGTTAATCTCCAAAGTATACAAACAGCTTGTGAAGATCAATAACACACATATACACAAATAACCCAATCAAGAAATGGGCTGAAGATCATTTTGACATTTTTCCAAAGAAGAGATATAGATGGCTATAAAGCACATGAAAAGATGTGCATCACTAGTTTTTAGATAAATGCAAATCAGTACTATAATGAGGTATCACCTTACATGGGTCAGAATGATAATCATTAAAAAAAAAATCTGTAAACAACAAATGCTGAGGATGTGGAGAAGAGGAACCTTCTATCATTGTTAGTAGGAATGTAAATTGTTGCAGCCACTATGGAGAACAGTATGGAGGTTCCTTAAAAAATTAGAAATAGAGCTACTGTATGACCCAGAAATTCCACTCCTAGGCACATACCCAGAGATGTTCATAATTTGAAAAGATATATGCACTCCACTGTTCATTGCAGGTTTATTTACAATTGCCAGGATATGGAATCAACCTAAATATCCATCAACAGAGGAAAGGATAAAGAAGATGTGGTACATATATACTGTGGGATATTATTCAGCCACAAAAAAAGAATTAAATAATGCCATTTGCAGTGACATGGATGGACCTAGAGATTGTCATACTGAGTAAAGTCAGACAGAGAAAGACAAATATCATAGGATATTGCTTATATGTGGAATCTTAAAAATGGTACAAATGAACTTATTTACAAAATAGAAATAGATTAACTGATTTAGAAAATAAACTTATGGTTATTGGGAGGTAAGGGAGGGTGTGGGATGAATTAGGTTGAAATTACCATATGAACACTACTATAAAGATCATTTTTCAGAAAACAAAGATCATGGCATCTGGTCTCATCACTTCATGGGAAATAGATGGGGAGTCAGTGGAAACAGTGTCAGACTTTATTTTGGGGGCCTCCAAAATCCCTGCAGATGGTGACTGCAGCCATGAAATTAAAAGACGCTTACTCCTTGGAAGGAAAGTTATGACCAACCTAGATAGCATATTCAAAAGCAGAGACATTACTTTGCCAACAAAGGTCCGTCTAGTCAATGCTATGGTTTTCCCAGTGGTCATGTATGGATGTGAGAGTTGGACTGTGAGGAAAGCTGAGCACTGAAGAGTTGATGCTTTTGAACTGTGGTGTTGGAGAAGACTCTTGAGAGTCCCTTGGACTGCAAGGAGATCCAACCAGTCCATTCTGAAGGAGATCAACCCTGGGATCTCTTTGGAAGGAATGATGCTAAAGCTGAAACTTCAGTATTTTGGCCACCTCATGCGAAGAGTTGACTCATTGGAAAAGACTTTGATGCTGGGAGGGATTGGGGGCAGGAGGAGAAGGGGACGACAGAGGATGAGATGGCTGGATGGCATCACTGACTCGATGGACCTGAGTCTGAGTGAACTCTGGGAGTTGGTGATGGACAGGGAGGCCTGGCGTGCCACGATTCATGGGGTCGCAAAGAGTCGACATGACTGAGCGACTGAACAGAACTGATAAAGATCATAGGGCTTTCCAGGTGTGACTGTGGTAAACAATCCAGCTGCAGTGCAGGAGACATGGGTTCAAATACTGGGTTGGGAAGATCTGCTGAAGAAGGAAATAGCAACTCCAGTATTCTTGCCTGGAAAATTCCTTGGACAGAGGTCTGGGATTGCAAAGAGTAGGACATAACTGAGCACATATGCTACATGCTGCTGCTGCTGCCTTCTGTTGTGTCCAATTCTGTGCAACTCCACGGACAGCAGCCCACCAGGCTCCTCTGTTCATGGGATTCTCCAGACAAGAACTCCAGAATGGGTTGCCATTTCTCTCTCTCACACATGCTACATAGAGCATATATCAGGTTCCTCAGTCCATGGAATTTTCTAGGCAAGAGTACTGGAGTGGGTTGCCATTTCCTTCTCCAGGGGATCTTCCTAAACCAGGGATCAAACCCAGGTTTTGTGATGTTATGGACCTTTCTGCTACTTTCTTCAAAGAAACAGCTTTATTTATTTTTTTTATTCATAAGGAATTCCCAAGAAATCTCATGTCAAGGATACTTAGTTGTATCGTCATACTTGGATTATACTCATAAAACAGATGCAAGAGCAGTCAGTAGATAGAAAGTAATAATACCCTTAAGACTCCATCTACTTTTACAGTAAAAGTTGATGATTAGATTTTTGCCACTTGGATTAAGATATCTTGGCTATCTTTGTGCTTTCAATATGTTTCTGGCCTATGTATGCATGTAACATAGGAAGTACTTAATCATTTTATTAAAATCAATGAAAAAAAGAGACTTGTTTTAGCCAACTTCCTTATCTAGTCCACAGAAATGCCCACGGTTTAGGGCAGGATCAACCATACATTACTCATAGATACCATACCGATGTATTGATTTTGAGGAAAAAGTACAATACTCATAGAATGAGCCCTGACCCCTCTTTACATTGGTATCCTTTTAACTTTATAATGAATACTTGCTAATGGTACTTCCTAAAATTTATATTTGTTACTGAACAAAAATTATACTCCTTATTGGAAATGTATTATTCATTTATTTTACTATTTTTATTGAAGCATATTTAATTTGCTATATTCTTATATTGTTTTAGTTTTTGGTTTACAACAAAATGATTCAGATACACACACACACACACACATATATATATATATTCTTTTTCATATGGTCTGGTCAAGGCTATGGTTTTTCCTGTGGTCATGTATGGATGTGAGAGTTGGACTGTGAAGAAGGCTGAGTGCCGAAGAATTGATGCTTTTGAACTGTGGTGTTGGAGAAGACTCTTGAGAGTCCCTTGGGCTGCAAGGAGATCCAACCAGTCCATTCTGAAGGAGATTGACCCTGGGATTTCTTTGGAAGGAATGATGCTAAAGCTGAAGCTCCAGTACTTAGGCCACCTCATGCGAAGAGTTGACTCATTGGAAAAGACTCTGATGCTGGGAGGGATTGGGGGCAGGAGGAGAAGGGGACGACCGAGGATGAGATGGCTGGATGGCATTACGGACTCAACAGATGTGAATTTGAGTGAACTCCGGGAGATGGTGATGAACAGGGAAGCCTGGCATGCTGTGATTCATGGGGTCGCAAAGAGTCGGACATGGCTGAGCGACTGAACTGAACTGAACTGAACTATTATAGGACATTGAATATAGTTACCTGTGCTGTACAATAGGACCTTCTTATTTATTTTATACAAAATAGCTTATATATTAATTCCAAACTCCTAATTTATCTCTTTTCCCCTTTCTCTTTTGTATCCACAAGTCTGTTCTCCACATCTAAGTTCATTTGTGCCTTATTTTAGATTCTACCTATAAATGATATCATATAATGATCTTCTCTTTCTAACTCCATTTATTATTATAATCTTTATGTCTGCCCATATTTATGCAAATGACATTATTTCATCCTTTTTTATGGCTGAGTAATATTATATCTTCTTCATCCATTCATCTGTTCATAGACACTTAGGTTGCTTCCATGTCTTGGCTTTTGTAAACAGAGCTGCAGTGAAACTTGGGGTTCATGTGTCTTTTTAAATTGTAGTTTTTTCAGGATATATGCACAGGAGCAGAACTGCAGGATCATATGGTAACTCTACTTTTGTTGCTTGTTTTTCAGTCTAGTTATTTATTTAAGTCAGCACAACTGCAGAAGCTGACTTGCTTGCATAAACCAATAAGTTACCTTTGCTATGGAAAGTTAGGTGGCTATCTTTACAGAAAAAGAAATTTTGGAAAATAATCAATGTTTAAACATTTTTTTAGTTTGAAGGCAATTGAGTTCAAAGACATGACACCGAGGGAACATGTCTGTCTAGTTGGTCTTTTGTAGGCTGACATAAGTTGAGTTAAAACATAACTAATAAGGTTTGATTATTAGCTATTTAAATCCAGTACTCCTCTCTGGACTGTGGACTAAGAATTCTTTAGAGCCAAGAGTATCAAATCACACTAAGCTAACTCTCAGGGAATAATGCACAGGATATAATCATGCAGAACCTGAAAACTTTTAACACTGTTTTACATGTTATACTCTGTAATTAAAAGCTGACATTGGCATTTATATTAATATGAGTTGTACTCAATAAGAATAAACACTAGCAAACTATTCAGTGACATTACCAATGCCAACAGTGATCACTCAGTAAAGCTATCCTCTAGGGAAATATGACTGGATCGTCTTAAGCAATTGACAAGAAACTACATCACCTAAAGAGGAGGAGACATCTATTGACACAGTTATTTTTTCCCTCAGCAATTTTAAGCTTAGATCTTGTAAATACTTATTTCATTCATACAAACAATTTTTTTCCCCTGACCATTTTCCCCTGATAAATTTTAGTTCCCTGTGTTTTTTCTTTTCTTTCTTTTTTTTTTAGTATATTCATCAAGAAGTAAATGACACATTGCACTTTGAGCATAATTTAATAAAGGAAAATTTTTAAATGGTACAGATGTGGGTAAGACAAAGCCAATAATGAATAGGAAAGGAGCTAAGCTTGCAATAAGGGAATCCACTCCTATGCCTAAAGTTATCAGAATTTGGGAAGATTAGTTATAGCTTTCATTAAAACAACAACAACAAAAACTCAAAACAGCCACTCTGCAGCAAATTTGCAAGGATGATGGATTTAGAGGAAATACCCCAAGAATAACTCCACTCTCTTTGCTGACTTCTTGTTTATACCTCTTGTTAGATGTATCAGATGTCAAGAGCAGAGAGTTCTGCATTTTTTTGATGTACTTCCTAAAATCAGTCTCAGCACAAAGTATGGGAGAGAGGCACGGAGAGTGAGTTTGATGAAGCAGACAAGAAATATATAGCACATACAGATAAAATATACTTGACTAAGTTACTAAAATGATCCTATGATAAGAACTATACTCTAGGAACCTTGATTAGAATAAGGCTATCAAAATCCATTTTAGTCAGTAATTTATAGATAATCATTTAGTTTTAGTTATTTTAGAGAGATTTACTAATCTCATTTACTCAGTGCCCATTTGTGCAAATTTCATTATTAGAAGGCAACCTTTATTTTAGATTATAAATTCCTTCATGCCATCCCCTGTGTACTGATTAAATTTTCCAGAGCTTTATGTTAGGCAACATCACTACCCATACACACACATACACACCCTGTACTGACCTACTGAGTCTACATGCGTTTCCCCTAACATTTTAACTGGACACAAGCTCATTTACTGTACCTTATTTGCTTTCCATTATGTGTGAGAACTATTAATTTAATGTCAGTCATCATCTACACACTTGTTAACACATGTTCTCATACTGACCACACTTCAAACATTTCAAGCATAGTAGAATTTTGCTTATCTTCAAGATGCTTTTCATTGTGCATTTACAATTGGCTCTGCTGTAGTATTATTTCTCCAGCAAACAAGAGCCTGTTGTGAATGTAAAGACAATTTTCACTTCCACTATTTCAAAGGATCAAAACCAAGTTTGCATTTAGTAGGATATGAAAGAATTGCCTTGTGCTTTGTTTCCTGAAAGGGTTACCTACTAAGCTCAGCAAATGCTGTCAGTATTGACATAGTAGGTATTACCTACATCAGATGTTCTTTCTTATTCAGTTGTATTTTTCCAAGTGAGGATATATCTCTAAAATGTCTGAATATGGTTAGAATTAAGTGATTGATCAATAAAACCTAAATATTTCTTTGTTGTTGTTCAGTCACTCAGTCTTTGCAACCCCATGGACTGCAGCATGCCGGGCTTCTCTGTCCTTCACTCTCTCCCAGAGTTTGGTCAAACTCATGTCCATTGAGTTGATGATGCTATCCAATTATCTCATCCTTTGTCACCCCCTTTTCCTCCTGCCCTCGATGTTTCCCAACATCAGGGTCTTTTACAATGAGTTGGTTTTTCACATCAGGTGGCCAGAGTATTGGAACTTCAGCTTCAGCATCAGTCCTTCCAATGAATATTCAGAGTTGATTTCCTTAAATCAACCCAGTCAAAAGTCTCCAGCACCACAGTCTGAAAATATCAATTCCTTATTGAGAATTAAAAAACCAAAAAATTAAATCTAATTGGTTCTAACACCTCTGCTAATGAAAGTACAAAAATACAAAAGAATAATCTATAAATAGTTACATTTTGTTTCAAAATGGGGCAAGTGGTGAACAAAAGTCAGCTAGCAATCTAAAACAATTTAAAATCAAGCATAATGAGTTAAATATTTTAGTTTGAGTCATTTGAATAAAGTAAGTGGCTTACTTAATTTTTCAATTTACCTAGTGATTGCTTTCTCATAACTCAATCATAGGCTAAGACAGATAGTTTTCCTAATTCCTGCCACATACAAATCTGAGGTTTACTTTAAATGCTTGTGATTTTATAATTTAAGGAAATATATTTATTGATTAAACTTATTTAGTACTTATATTATTAAGTGGACTTATATTGATATAATACTACTATTTCTACTAGCAATAATGATAACGGAAATATTAAAAATTTTCTTAGGTTGAGTACCTAAGAAAATTATTTAATTTTCACAAAAATATTTAATAGTAGTGGAGTGATGGTGTTTAAATGTTAGAAGGACCACTTAAAAGGTAAAACAAAATACTAGTGGTCATGCCACTAACTGCTGAAAAACAAACACAGAGGCAAACAAGATGAAAGTACCTGATACACAATTGTAACAAGCCATTTATTTTTTTTAACTCAATAATTTCATGCTAGTAAAGTTTTTTAAATGATTTTCTAAGAATAAGAGAAATTTCCTTTAGTTCTCAGTGAAATTATTTGTTACCCAAGCTATATGTGTGTTTGTGTTAGCTTTATCACTCACTGCCTTCAGATATCCTCTGACATAGGACTACTCAATTCATTCTTTCATCATACTGAGCAACAGACAGCTTCCTACAAATATGGTATATTCAAGGGATTTCTCTTTCATCCTACCTTTTTCAGCTCCTTTGTCATGATAAATTTGTCCAGGGAAGCCCCCATGAACTCTCAGACCATAGTCCCATTTCTCCAAAAGAGATGGTTATTTTTCTTTCAAAGTGTGCTGCCTCTGCAGATGGTGATTGCAGCCATGAAATTAAAAGACGCTTACTCCTTGGAAGAAAAGTTATGACCAACCTAGATAGTATATTCAAAAGCAGAGACATTACTTTGCTGACTAATGTCCGTCTGGTCAAGGCTATGGTTTTTCCAGTGGTCATGTATGGATGTGAGAGCTGGACTGAGAAGAAGGCTGAGCACTGAAGAACTGATGATTTTGAAATGTGGTGTTGGAGAAGACTCTTGAGAATTCCTTGGACTGCAAGGAGATCCAACCAGTCCATTCTGAAGGAGATCAACCCTGGGATTTCTTTGGAAGGAATGATGCTAAAGCTGAAACTCCAGTACTTTGGTCACCTCATGCGAAGAGTTGACTCATTGGAAAAGACTTTGATTCTGGGAGGGATTGTAGGCAGGAGAAGAAGGGGACGACAGAGGATGAGATGGCTAGATGGTATCATTGACTCGATGGACGTGAGTCTGAGTGAACTCCAGGAGTTGGTGATGGACAGGGAGGCCTGGCATGCTGCGATTCATGGGGTTGCAGAGTTGGACACGACTGAGCGACTGAACTGAACTGAACTGTGCTGCCTCTTTGGATAACTTTTTGTCAGGTATCTTGAGATCTAACTCTGTAGAAGTTCTCTTTAGCCTGCTTGCAACTCCCCTTATTCTATTAATGATGGACTTTGTATATCACATTCCTTTGGTACTTAATGATTTATGAGATAAGGGAACATTTCTTTTATACTGTGCAAGGTAACTACTATAAATAAGGGTTCTTTATCTTTTTATTTTGTACTGACTCAAAAAAAAAAAAAAAATTAGGTCACTCTACTGAGGCTAAACATAAAAATAAAGGGAAATAAATGTGCACAGTGCAGCCAATATAGTTCATTACGTGTGTTTTTCTCATAACAAGATAATCTTTAAATATGTAAACTAAGACATCTAATTAGAGAAATAGGAGAAAAGTGAGAAGACTCTGTGGGATCTAGAGTGAAGGTGGCCCACAGAAGATACACAGAGGGTCAAAGTTAGTTCTTTTTCTTAATAACAGTGTCATTTTTGTGGGTCCAAGTTATTTATTTTAATAAAATGTCATTTTTGTTAATACACATAGTATAATTTTGTCTGTTGTGGGCCAAATAATTATCTAGATATAAAAATAAAAATATGTAGTCTTTTATCTTTATGAGTTTGCAACTAATAAGAAAGATGAAATTCTTGTGAAAGGCATAAGCTCCTTGCCATTAAAAAAAAAAAAAGAAGATTCATTATATCATGTGAATCTTGAGGATGGATAGAATGATTTACTGAAGCATTGGTTCTTGAGGGTAGGAGTTATTCACAGGGGAAAGTGAAATACTTTAGAAAGGAAAAAAAGAACAAGGATGATGGCAAATACATGGTACACATATTTACTGGTATATATAAGTTTACATGGTACACATAAATCTGGCTGAAGTATAAAAAAATATAGACATTAGTTGAATATATGTTAGAGTGCTTAGGAGAAATCTTGGTTACTAGGCAAAGTAACCTTATCCTTTTTCCTTAGCCAATGCCAAAAAAAAAAAAAAAAAAGGGATAAAATTTAAAGATAGTTTTAATTAATGAGTTTTTTGGGGAACAATTTTGGGAACCATTTACTTCCTCTTCAAAATGATTGAAATAAAAATAGACTTGAAAATACTGTAAATTTAGTTTTACTAGTCACAGATTAATAATTTCCAAACAGGTACAATTTTAAGAATTCTAATTTTTTTGTTTTCCATAGATCAATGAGGAAAAGTGTATGTTTGACTCTGCTAAGTCCCTGGCCTCTACTTCAAGATATGTATAAAAGTGCTGGATTCTTTATTCTACTGATATCTTCATTAGGGATTTCAACTAGTAATTCACAAATTTCTGACCATGCTACATAAACAATATGTAACAGTGAATTTTCAATGAAGCTAATAAAACTCAAATTTTCGGTCTTTCACTTGCATGGACTTATTTCAAACCTCAGAAAGATCACTGGGTATTTGCAAATAAACTATATATTTTTGTAAAATTTGCCAAACCAGTATTTTAAATGCAGATATTATAGACTGCTACACCTTAATGTTTTACCTTATCATCTGTCTTTTTTTCTCTCATATTATGTAATATTGGGTTAAGTATGGAAACTTTTTGGGTCTCATTGAGGAAGCACTGAGGCAGGAAATCCTTCACTTTTGGTTCTGCTGCTGCTGTTGCTAAGTCTCTTCAGTCGTGTCTGACTCTGTGCAATCCCATAGACGGCAGCCCACCAGGCTACCCTGTCCCTGGGATTCTCCAGGCAAGAATACTGGAGTGGGTTGCCATTTCCTTTTCCAATGCATGAAAGTGAAAAGTGACCTTTTTCTGGAATTTGCAATATATGGCTAGCCATCTCCATTTTGGGAACTGTCCTCCAAGGTGCTGACTTACCCAGCATTGTGATAAGAGGCCAAAGAAATATAGATTATGCAAACAAAATTTACATTATGCAAATGTAATCTTTGAGACTTCCTAGATAGCTCAGCTGGTAAAGAATCTGCTTGAAATGCAGGAGACAGAAGATGTGAATTCCAACCTGGTTCAGAAAGATCTCCTGGAGGAGGAAATAGCAACTTACTCCAGTATTCTTGCCTGAAAAATTCTCATGGATAGAGTAATCTGGCAGGCTACAGACCAAAGGGTCATAAAGATTTGGACACTACTGAGCAACTAAGTGAGAGGGTAACAGGCAGGAAGGCCAGGGGTCTC
Organism: Oryx dammah; assembly: GCF_014754425.2. Taxonomy (NCBI): domain Eukaryota; kingdom Metazoa; phylum Chordata; class Mammalia; order Artiodactyla; family Bovidae; genus Oryx; species Oryx dammah. Next base: position 36,983,118 of record NW_024070196.1, read on the forward strand.
CAAAAGGAGGAAATAGCTTGCAAGTGTCAAACATTTTTATCTCTCTTAAGCAGCAGGAGGAAACAAACTAGAGATATTTTTTCCTTCTCTATACAAATTTAAAAGGAGGTTTCTCTTAAAATTCTGTGTTGCCATGACACCTGGTTTCACCTGAAGTTAACTATTCTCAAACCTAGAGATAACTAATGCCTTTTTCTTATGGAAATGTTTATCTTAAGCTATGCTAATGTACCATGCATTTACCCCAAACTCTGTCTTCAAGTCAGTTCAGCCTTTTGGCTCAGAACCTACTTGATAAACCAGTATGTTATACTCAGATATTGTTCCTCTAATCTACGTAAATAAAACTATGTGTATGGTGATCTGCCCTTCTTCAAGATTCAAGTTAATCATTTTATGGCTCAAGATAAACAATTTGGTGCCAAGATTATCCCAAAATGCATCTTATGGGTGAGGGGCCTGGTGCCATTCTGAATTTTAAGACTTCCTTTCTTTCATTAACAGACTACTAGTGACTATATAACATCCAGCTGAAGACTAGCAGGGGGGCACTCTTTCTGCCCCTTTCTGATGCCTATGTCAAAAGCTTTCTCTATCTCCTTTATACTTTAATAAAAGTTTATTACACAAAAGCTCTGAGCGATCAAGCCTCATCTCTGGCCCTGGGATCTCTGGCCCTGGATTGAATTCTTCTCCTCCCAGGGCCAAGAATCCAGGCTTTGTGATTCAACAACAAGCTTTCATAAGCAAATGTAATCTATAGGACCAGGAACTGGAACTATACAGGTAGAGTAGGAGGAAAGAAAATTAAATACATGGATCTAGAAATGATTTTGTAGAAAATTGCTCTCATCACAAGCTGTGTAAATTGTAAGTGTGCTATTCTCTTCATTGATCCTCATGATGGGTATTCTCTCCTTGTAACTGTATAATATGTATAGGTAGGTGGATAGATAGATAGATAATATTGAGAGTGGTCAAGAATTGTGTGAAACAGAGATCATAAAAATTCACAGGTTTGTTTCACAGACTGCATACAATACTTCAAACAGTGAACTTGTTTGTATGTGAAGTTGAATGCTATATGCATCTCAATGTCTCAGATTGTATTTTAATGTGCTTCCTGTGTTTTCCTAATCAAAGTTGGCAGTCCCTAAAGAAATGGCAGGCAAAATTGCCTCCGGTGCAGCAAAATAGCCCAAAGAAACAAATATGAATACTATAGTGACAAAACTTCTAAACATATAAATACATCAGTGTAAGTGATATTTATTTGAATTTACATCTTTTGTAGCTTAATACATGGTGGCAAACTATATAATGCTTTAACTATTCTTGTGTATGTCTTGATTTCAGAATAATGTTATGTAATTTTTCGCAATAATTTATCCTTCAAAACTTAAAATATAACCAAAAGGTAGCATCCTAACTGAAGCCAAAAGACAGGTTGTCAGTAGAATAAAAATATCAAACATTTGCTGTTGGATTTTTTTTTTTTTTTTAATTTTAACAAGCCATTACTTGATTCGAGTCAAACAAGAAGCCATTTTATAGGGAGGCTCAAATCTAAGTCCAGTTCTCCAATCCTTAGCTGCTCCATTTCTGTCCCATGTCTATGTGGCTCAAGGGTGATCCAGATATTTACACACTGTTGAGACACAGATTGGAGGTTTTCCTTTGTTGCTAACCTTTCTGGGATTTATCTCTCATTGTTCAGCCTGTAATTGTCTCAAACAGTGCTTTCTTCTTCATGCTAGAAAGATTTCACATTTTCTTTTGAAGATTTAGCCATCTAAACAGCACTGTCAGCAGCCTACCTGAGGCTAAAAGTCATAAAAATTGGAAATTCATGCCAAGCATAGCCCACTTGTTTTTGTTCACTCATAGGATCTTCTGGTTCTTGATTTTAGCACTTAATCTAAAGTGGATTTATTATCTGCAAGTGTTGTTTCTGTGAGAGATTACTGGGCTCACATTTAAGAGTAGGTTCCTCTTAGTCTTTTGATTAACTGTACAATGGGTATCTGATTCCTCAGAGCTAACAGGTTATGGAAGACTCTACACTATCCCTCACAGATTTTGAGTTTAACTGTTTAGCTTCATTCTGCACACTTTTACAACCTGATTTATGTCTTAAAGGAGAGACCCACTGAGCTTCTGTGTCCAGCACTGCCTGAGTCCACTACCCCCTGGATCAGAGATGTGTATGGTAAACATTGTGACACTATGGGGGATTTCACTCTTTCTTCCTGGTTCAAACAACCCATCTGCCATCCTAGAAATCATAAAATGTGCCAGTGTAAATTCAGGCTGTTTTATGGATTGACAAATTTCCAAGCTGCCAAGCTAGTCCCAAGTAACTTTGAAGTTTTTTGACTTCTTTTTTCGGCTTAATAGAGAGTTTCCTCCTAGACCAATCTGATTTCCCTGCCACTCATAGATTTACCAAATCCCCACTTGGGAGAAAATGTCTCCTGGTGATAAAGTTTGTTATGAAGACTTCCTCCCTCTCTGGTATTTTAATTACATTTTAGTTAATTTAATTTTATTTATTCTAGTACTTATTATTCCACAATCTTTTGATGTTCTTTAAAATTAATTCTGCCAACACTCATTTATGAAAAAACTCTCAGCAAACTAAGAGTGGAGAGGAAGTGTATAAACCTGATAAACAATATCTATAAAAAAATCCTAAAGCTAAGAAAAGTAACATGATTTTTAAAGGTGAGAAATAGATTCTGTCCCCAAGATCAGAAATAAGGCAAGAATGCTCCCAACTCCTATTCTTATTCAAGACAATACTGAAAGCCTTCACTAATGCAGTAAGACAAGACAAATAAAGGTATAGATCTGAGAAAGGAAGATAAAACTCTCCTTGTTCACAGATAGCATGACAGTCAATATAGAAAGTCTTAATAAATAAACAAAAATTCCTGAAACTAAAAATCACTTATAGCAAGGTGGCAAAACACAAGGAATTAAACAAACTCAGTCACTTTCCTATATATGGATATGACCAATCAAAACTTGAAATTAAAAATGCAATCTATTTACATTAGCACCATAAAACTGAAAAAATATGTGTATAACTCTAGCAGAATATGTATAAGATACATATAAGGAAAACTACAAAGCTCTAATGAAATGAAGGAAAATACAAATAAATGTAGATATATTTCATGTTCATGAATAGAAATACATATTGTTGTTAGGATGTTAAATTTAACTATAAAATCAACACAATTCCAACATCCCATTAAATTTATGTATATTGACAGACAGATTCTAAAGTTCGTATGGAAATCCAAAGACCTAGAATAGTCATCACGATATTAAAAAGAAGAACAAAATCAAAGAACTGATACCATCCAACTTCAAGGCTTACTAATAAAGATTGTCTATTCTTAGGGAAAGAACAGACAGATCAATGGAACAGAAAAGAGAGCCCAGAAATAGAACCACATCATCATAGCTGGCTAAGTTTTGAGAAAAGAGCAAATACAACCAAATGGAAAAAGTATATTTTTTTTCAATAATTGTACTAGAGCATCTGAAGATCTCATGACAAAAAAAAAAAAAAAATCTAGATACTGGTCTTTTGTCTTTTATAGAAATTAATTCAAAATGAATTGTAGACTAAATTTAAAATGTAAACTTTAAAACTTCTGGAAGGTAACAGAGGGGAAAATCCAAATAATCTTAGGTCAGCAATGAGTTTATGGGCAGTTGGAGAGCATATAAGACTTTCTCTATTTTTGTCCAGTTTCTCTGCAAACCTAAAACTAAAACTACTCTTAGAAATAAAATCTATAAAATAAAGAAAAAAAAATGGATGTATGTAATTTATCAAGTTTTTTTTGTTTGTTTGTTTGTTTGTTTCCCCCAGTTTCATCAGGAGTGTTTGTCTCAGCCAACTACATCATTCTCTTGAGTAGAAGTCTAAAATAAGGGAATTTAAAAGGAATACTTCAGTAAGTCTCCTACAGGAGGCTTTCAGAACTTACTATCTGCAAGTTAAATGGCTCGTAGACAAGCACTGTGTAAATATTCTTCAGAAAATGAGAATAGACATTTGAAGCAGCTTGTGTCACTGTTAAAATTCTTACTGCACAACAGAATCTATAAAATGACTTCTGCTAATACCAGAAGTGAATGGAGCACTGGGCCGTGAGTTGTGTCTTGAACATATGAATCTAAAGTTGTGGTTACACAACTTATGATTTGAAGCATAGGGACAATATTTAGCAACAGTAACGCCTTGCATTTTTAATATATGTTAGTTTTTGCAACAGTTTTATATTTACAGAAAAAAAAATGAGTAGAATGTGTGGAGTTCTCTTATATCCTGTACAAAATCTTCACTGATATTAGTATTTTACATTAGTATATTACATTTGTTAACATTCTTTAACCAATAATGACATATGATCATCAACTAAAATCCATAGTTCATTCACATATCCTTTGTTCTTACCTAGTTTTCTTTTACCGTCCCAGGATATCATCCAGGATTCCTTCTATTTAGTTCTCAAGTCTTCTGAAGCTCATCTTATTTGTGACAGTGTTCTCATATTTTCTTTTTCTCTGGTGTCCTTGCCAGTTTTGAAAAGTGATGATCAGATACTTATTAGGAGTCAACTCTATTCCAGTTTGTATGATCTTTTTTTGTTTCATAACAATATAGAGACTATGGAGTTTGGATCACAGACATAAAAATGCCATTTTCAACATATCATATCAAGCAAGCATATTATTATCATGCCTTATAATGTTGATATTGACTTCAATCATCTACCTGACATAATGTGTGTTAGGTTGTTTCACTGTAAAGTTGCCCCCCCAATCTTTTCCATGCTGTCTCTTTGGAAAGAAGTGGCTATGCACAACCTTCAATAGAGTAGGATTTGACTAACATCATGGCATCTGGTCCCATCAGATGGGGAAACAGTGTCAGACTTTATTTTTTGGGGCTCCAAAATCACTGCAGATGGTGATTGCAGCCATGAAATTAAAAGATACTTACTCCTTGGAAGGAAAGTTATGACTGACCTAGATAGCATATTGAAAAGCAGAGACATTACTTTGCCAATAAAGGTCTGTCTAGTCAAGGCTATGGTTTATCCAGTGGTCATGTATGGATGTGAGAGTTGGACTGTGAAGAAAGCTGAGCACTGAAGAATTGGTGCTTTTGAACTGTGGTGTTAGAGGACTCTTGAGAGTCCCTTGGACTGCAAGGAGATCCAACTAGTCCATTCTAAAGGAGATTAGTCCTGGGTGTTCTTAGGAAGGAATGATGCTAAAGCTGAAACTCCAGTACTTTGGCCACCTCATGCAAAGAGTTGACTCATTGGAAAAGACTCTGATCCTGGGAGGGATTGGGGGCAGGAGGAGAAGGGGATGACAGAAGATGAGATGGCTGAATGGCATCACCGACTTGATGGATGTGAGTCTGAGTGAACTCCAGGATTTGGTGATGGACAGGGAGGCCTGGCGTCCTGCAATTCATGGGGTCACAAAGAGTCAGACACAACTGAGTGACTGAACTGAACTGAACTGATAGTTTACCTCCTTGAGGTTGAAGTATTTGCTTGAATTCTTTTTAATTCTCTGCATAAGAGATTTGTATTTTCTCACTCATTTATTTTTTAATCATTTATTTCCATCAGCTTGAAGTTATGGATATTTATTTTATAATTTGTGTTATCATCCAATGATACTTTATTTAATTTTTGATCAAATTTGTACAACTTTGATGACTATGAGCTCTTTCACTTTGCTTTTTGCCCTTTGACATACTCTCATTAATATGTTTTATTTTTGATTGTCAATACTTCCTCCTTTTCTGGAACTAGAACATACTCCATACTCATATTTTATATTTCCATCCCTGAACCAAGATGCAGTCATTTCTCTAAGAAGCTATTGTACCATATATTGGAGAATGATATTATGAACCAAGACCTAGGGGTTGTTAGATATGCTTTTACTACTAGATGTCACTTTTAGGTTATCTCTAGTTTTTCTTTGTTTTTTTTTTTTTTTTAACATGAGTAATTAAAAACATGCTGAGTAATGTTACTGTCAAAATGATGTAATATAGAGGGAAGAACCAAGATTTAAGCTTAACAGTAAAGCAAACTGAGGAGGTATGGATTAGGTAGTAGACACATACTTTGTAAAAGAAGTTCTTTGTCTAGTGAATGGGCAGCTGGGGAGTAGTTTGATTTCATTAGTTATTTGGATAATTAGTTTTGGTTTATGTTAGAAGCAAAAGACTGAGGGACATCTTAGTACAGTGACATTAAATATAATTCACCTCAAATTAGAGAATTGCTTTCTGCATATATGATATCTCTAAGATGACCCATTTTACCAATAATTCTGTCTCAAGATTCCTTACTAATATAACTGCATGCAACTTGAAAAGTCTACCATAATACCCTAATCCTGGTCATTTCACTGCTGATTTTTTATCTACCACATCTGCTTTGAAACAAGAATGCTTATGTTTCCATTTATCTAGGAAGTAAACTGTGAGGAGAAAGCAAATTAGCCAAGATGGTGCGGCCATGCTCTCTCACCCCACGGCCTCTCACTCTTGCTTTACATTGGTAAATAATGACTATATAAGAGCTGAGCTCATTTATAGCACTGCGCGTGGACTTCACAAGGTACTCACTTGGTCATGAGCTACTTTGTGCTGTATGTAGGGATTTATGCTGCGCTGCTAAGTCACTTCAGTCATGTCTGACCCTGAGATTTATGAGCTCCACCTAAAAAGCAACAGCATTACTGCTGCATCATGGCTATGTCCATTGGGTCAGCTGTGAGGGGAGAAAATAGAGCATGTCTTCTGTTACAGCTGCTGTGCCAACCAGGAGAGAATAAACGTGTCTGCAGTTCCTATGGCTCCTCAAGTTTCCTTCCAACCTCTTAGCTCAAGCCTTGCCTACCCTGGGTTCAGTGAAGGGTGCAAACAGTGTGAACAGCAAGAGGACTGGTATCCTGAACAGGATCGGTGATACATAAACCAATACTAGCTGACCTCTTGAATCATTTACTACATAAGTGTTATTTGCCATTCTGAAAGATAATGTTAGAAAGAAATGAGATGGGGTTTTTTGATAACTATTTTCAATTAAATTTGTTATAAATGAGAAAATGACTGGTATATAAAGACTTCTAAATCTGAAAACCACAAGAATTGACTAATAAAAAGTTAAAAACTAAAATTTGAGGAAAAATAAAACGAAAATAAAATTGAAGATGTTTAAAATTACACACTTTAAAAATGGTACTAGCTTAACATAAAAATGAATGCTTTTGATGAATTTATACCGGTCAAATGTGACACAGAAATAATACAAGTTCAGTTCAGTCGCTCAGTCGTGTCCGACTCTTTGCAACCCCATGAATCGCAGCATGCCAGGCCTCCCTGTCCATCACCAACTCCCGGAGTTCACTCAGACCCACGTCCATCGAGTCAGTGATGCCATCCAGCCATCTCATCCTCGATCGTCCCCTTCTCCTCCTGCCCCCAATCCCTCCCAGCATCAGAGCCTTTTCCAATGAGGCAACTCTTCGCATGAGGTGACCAAAGTACTGGAGTTTCAGCTTTAGCATCATTCCTTCCAAAGAAATCCCAGGGCTGATCTCCTTCAGAATGGACTAGTTGGATCTTACAGTCCAAGGGACTCTCAACAGTCTTCTCCAACACCACAGTTCAAAAGCATCAATTCCTTCGGCGCTCTTCCTTCTTCACAGTCCAACTCTCACATCCATACATGACCACAGGAAAAACCATAGCCTTGACTAGATGGACCTTAGTCGGCAAAGTAATGTCTCTGCTTTTGAATATACTATCTAGGTTGGTCATAACTTTCCTTCCAAGGAGTAAGCGTCTTTTAGTTTCATGGCTGCAATCACCATCTGCAGTGATTTTGGAGCCCAAAAAAGTAAAGTCTGACACTGTTTCCCCATCTATTTCCCATGAAGTGATGGAACCGGATGCCATGATCTTCATTTTCTGAATGTTGCGCTTTAGGCCAACTTTTTCACTCTCCACACTATAATTCAAAATTAGCGTGAAGCAAAATTGTTTGTTGAATATTTATTTGAATGTTATCATAGCAGATAGGGTATCCCAAGTAATTTTTAGTAAACTTAGAAGAATATGCTTAATTTTAAGAAAAATATACTTGATTTAATAGGTTTAGGTGAAAAATAAATTTTCCTCCAATATTCAAAACACATGTATTATTTTGATAAAATATTAGTTTCATATGTTTCAATTAAACAATTTGGGGGGGGAGCAGTAAACACAAAACCAGTACATTTTGAAACATTCTGTATTCAGAGGTTGTTGCCTATAGGTCAACAAAAAAAGTCCACTAGAGTTTAGATCATCTGAACTTTTTGTTTCTCGAATAACAGCATCCAAAAAAAAAAAGTGTCAAAGTAGAAAGAAAATTAAGTTAAAGTCCCCTTAAGAAATCTAAAGGAAGAATCTAGGAGTCAATTTTTGAATTTAGGTAAATGAGGATTAGTGTGCATTTATCTGTTTTGCATGATCTAAGGAATAAAATGAAAGTGTGGAGGGAACTGAAACAAATACTTACATAAAAATTGAATGGTTTCAGATATCGAGAATTGAAATCAGCTTTATCAGTTAAACTTAAAATAGAGCCTAGCTTCATCCAGCAATATGATATGGCATTTTATATTCTTTTTCTAGAAATCATGATATTATTATATATTTTACTATACAGATGTTTAGAAACAAATATGGAACCCTGTATGTGTTGAGAAATAAAATAACATTTACATATATTTTAATGATTTGTTTCCTTTTAAACAGTAGATCAGAAAAAGTAATTTCCCAAGAAATTTATACCATAACATAAATTTTTCTAAGGGATATTCAAGCCATCGTTTGCAAATAACACTGACTCATGATTTCATTTAACTATATACTTTATTAATTTTTGTTCATATCATACCCCCTCTACTAGTTAGGGATTTCACAAGAACATTTTATTTTTAACATTTGAAAACATGTGTACATAATATGTTAAAAGACCATGTCTTTTCTACTTTTTCAAAAATATGTGAGCTTGTAGGTATTTACTAATTCTTGTGGTCTTGAGTTCAGTTAGATATGCTTATTCCTCATCTTCAAATGCTAGCATATGTAATATTTAAGGCCTATGAGTATGGGCTTGATATTCAGTCAGATAAAAATAACTATTTTTTTCTTTTTCTTTTATTTATTTTTAATGTTTAAATATTTTGTATTGAGGTATAATTGATTAATATACTCTGCAGAATCCCTTGGACTGCAAGGAGATCCAACCGGTCAATTCTAAAGGAAATCCTTCCTGAATATTCATTGGAAAGACTGGTGCTGAGGCTAAAAGTCCAATACTTTGGCCACCTGATGTGAAGAACTAACTCACTGGAAAATACTCTGATGTGGGAAAGATTGAAAGCAGGAGTAGAAAGGGACAACAGAGGATGAGATGGTTGGATGGTATCACCGACTCAATGGACATGAGTTTGAGCAACCTCTGGGAGTTGGTGATGGACAGGGAAGTCTGGCGTGCTGCAGTCCATGGGGTCACAAAGAGTCAGACATGACTGAGCGACTGAACTGAACGGATAGTTGATTAATAATGTTGTGATACTTTCAGGTGAACAGCAAAGGGACTCAGCCATACATGTACATGGATCCATTCTCTCCCAAACTTCCTTCCCATCTAAACTGCCGTATACTATTGAACAGAATTCCATGTGGTATACAGTAGGTCCTTGTTGCTCATTCATATTAAATATAGCAGTGTGTACATGTCCATCCCAAATGCTCTAACTATCCCTTCCACCCTAGCAGTCATAAGTTTGCTCTCTAAGCCTGCAAGTCTAAGAGAAGTATTTTGTTAAACTATTTCCAGATAAAGAATTATTTTCAGAGTACTTAGAATAATAATCAACTCCTATAATAAAGACAATTAAATTTTCTGGAAATTTAGTTTTTGGCAATGGCTTCATAGAGTCATATGGTTAGCTTTCTTTTTCCCTGGCTTCAGCTACAGTTGTTTCCTTTTTCTACTTAAAGATGCCTTCAATGTCTTGTTTATAATATTTCAAGCAGTTTCAGGTTCAATGAGCTGTTGAAACACTATATTCATTGACAATAACTAAAAACTTTCTCACCTTGAAATGGCAGGTAAGTGTGAATATATGTTCAGGATCTAATGAATCTACAATCATGTTTATGTACCAGCTGTTTGCTTTTCCTTAGCTGCTGTGATATACCTGGCTCTGAATTTTCTCTTGCTTTTTATTAAATCTCTTGAAAAAAGAAAAGGAATAAAAAAAATCCACAGGATATGAAAAGAGTCTTTTGATAAATGAAAGTATCCCATGTATTTAAAATGCATCAACCACACTTGTTTTAATATTCTAACTTACTTTCAGTGAAATGGAGATGGTGATGTCTGGTAAAAATGCAATATGTGACTACAGATAAATATAACTGATTAACATAAGGTACGTTTAATATCTTATTTTCCATCACATTTCACAATCAAAGGCTTCCAAGGTTAAACAGGCTCTATATTTTCTTTATGACATTTTCCACTGAGTCTACTTTCATTTTCTGATTTCAGCATAATACAGAGTTTCATAAAGCTGCTAATACCATAAATGAATGTGCACAAAGCAATAAATGCATCCAGAGTGTTTAGAATTTAAATGACAAAGAAAATAAAATGAATACCTGAATTTATTAGACATTATTCTAAAGATTAGGAAAGTTTCTGTCCCCTTTTGACCAAAACCAACCTAAGACCCATGTCGATTATTCACAACTTGTAGATATAAGTGTAATGTTCTCATATCCCACCTAGTCCATGGATTGTGGAAGTGTCAGCTAAAAACCTCATATTTCATTAAGTTCTTGGAGTCTCACATTTTCATGGCTTCCTTAGCATCTAACACATTAATGACTAAAGAAATCCAGCCACTCAAAGAACACTGTAGGTGTTGTAGGTATCCATAATGATTTGGCAGCTGTGGTAAATTGTACGTTGAATGACCATATCCTTGTTTCCCTGGTGGGTAAACACTCTTCTCAATGTGAAAAAGAACATAAGAAGTATTTTAAAGTGATTAATTAATTAATTCATTGATTTAACAAGTCTTTTATGAAAATTTGCCAAGGAAAACATTTAACTGGATCCTGAGAATTCAGCAGAAAGAACAGAATAACTAATTATCTTTCCTCATGAGATTATATTCTGCCACATACTTAAAAAGAGTAGGTTAATAACTACTTGCTATGGCTTAGGTACATCCTGGAAACATACCGTCTACCCAAATAATATTGTTGAAATCAAGAAACATAGTGGAAAAAAAAAGAAAAAGAGAAAGACAGTGAATTAAGAATCATATGAGGTTTTATTTATTTTGTTATAAAGAGAGAAGAGTTGATAAAACTGATATTTGACAAATTATTAATTGACTTGGATTTTCTCAATTAAAATTAACTTATTATATTTCAATTTTCAAATGTATAGTCTGAATTTCTTGACTCCAAGGCAGACATTTATATTTCCAAATTTTGAAATCAAGGCATAGAGTTTAAAATTGAATGTGTATTAAAATAAAAATTCAATTATATTTGTTTTTTAATTTACTTTGGCTTTAAATTTTTGATTATTTATTTTGAATAGATTTTTAAATAGAAATAACTAAAAAATATTCTATATTTGATACTAACTTTTTATAAAAGTGCTTATTTGAGATATTTCCACTAGATTTTGTGAAGATGGTCATTTTATCACTTCCAGCCTCTTATTCATATTTTTTTTTTGTTAATTTAGAAAACATATGAAAATAAGTTCCAGTGTAATTTTAAACATTTAATAATTATTTGATTGCTGGTATGGATACATATATTTTATGTGGTATTAATATATCTTTTAATTGTTAGTATATTGTCAGTTTCATTACACTTTGATATATAATAGAGTCACATTGAAGTAAGCAGAACAGCTTTAATGAGACACAGCTATGTTCTGCTACTATTGCTTTCCAGCTCCATTTCCCCCTTCAACTTCTTTTGACTCTTTTAGGTCACTCTTCTGTTAGTTACCACTGTATATCAAAGTAATATGCTTTGTCATAAATGCTTAATTTATCAGTTTGAGACAGTAGCTATTACTTTACTACTGGTAAGTTCTCACCTGTTAAATTATCTTCTCATGTATTTTCTCTTTTACCTTTCTTCCTGCCAACTGTCTCCTATCTATTCCTATTTATATCTCTATTTTAATTTACTTACTGGATGCTTCAATTTTTAAAATAATTTGTTACATTTATAATTTAACTGTGATCAACTATCATTGGACTCCCTGTTTTGAAAGATGAGGGTGCTATGAGCACAATCCTTTTTTAAGCTTTGTTTTCCAGCTCCCAACTCTTAATATCTGCAATCTACATAGTAATGTCATGTTTTCTAATTTGGTTACTTATATCATGCCCTTTAAAAACAGCAGAACAATATCTTTATCTTCACTTTTAGTGTAAAGGTAAAAATTTTTCATCATGGGTCCAAGTAATATATTTGAGAAATGTCCTCTCTTTATTCTTTTTAAAGTTAATAATTTACATTCCATTTCTCATGAAATACATATCTACATATTAGCCAATTATTTTCCCAAATTTTTCAATGAAAGAACTCCTACTGAGTCTTTTTTATTGGTTGAATCCACCCACCCATTACCCTCTATTTTTCTGCTTCAATATGGTATTTATTTTATCAGCTGTTTATCTGCCACACTGGGATGTTTTTTTAGTTGAGTTTTACACTCTTCTGGATCCTAGTCTCCATTTTCTTTTCCTTCTCTCTTTTTTTTTCTTTTGAATCCATCCCTTCATTTACTGTATCATCTCCTTACTACTTCCTGTAATAAATTTATAAAATGTCATGTTTTGAGTCCTTTTAAATCTTAAAAATTCACTTAATTTACCCATCCAATTGATGAATACAGTAGCAATGTGTAACATTTTAAAATAAATAATGATAATAATGCCTCACCAGACTGAGCACTTACTATCTTCCACACATCCTTCTTATTGCTTACCTGTGTTAACTCATTTAATCTTCAAAATAATCTTATGAGGTTTGTACAATTTTACCATAGTTTTCAAAGAATAAGGAAAGTTTCAGTAATTGAATTAAGTTCACATATGCAATCGGAGAAGGCAATGGCAACCCACTCCAGTACTCTTGCCTGGAAAATCCCATAGACGGAGGGGCCTGGTGGGCTGCAGTCCATTGGGTCACTAGCAGTCGGACACAACTGAGCGACTTCACTTTCACTTTTCACTTTCGCGCATTGGAGAAGGAAATGGCAACCCACTCCAGTGTTCTTGCCTGGAGAATCCCAGGGACGGGAGAGCCTGGTCGGCTGCTGTCTATGGGGTCGCAGAGTCGGACACGACTGCAGAGACTTCGCAGCAGCAGCAGCAGCAGCACATATGCAATAAACAGTGTGGAAAGTGTTATTCTAGAGACACATTTCTTACATGTAATACATCCAGACTCTACTTTGGAGCAGAGACATTACTTTGCCAACTAAAGTCCATTTGTCAAGGCTATGGTTTTTCCAGTAGTCATGTATGGATGTGAGAGTTGGACTGTGAAGAAGGCTGAGCACCGAAGAATTGATGCTTTTGAACTGTGGTGTTGGAGAAGACTGTTGAGAGTCCCTTGGACTGCAAGGAGATCCAACCAGTCCATTCTGAAGGAGATCAACCCTGGGATTTCTTTGGAAGGAATGATGCTAAAGCTGAAACTCCAGTACTTTGGGCACCTCATGTGAAGAGTTGACTCATTGGAAAAGACTCTGATGCTGGGAGGGATTGGGGGCAGGAGGAGAAGGGGACGAAAGAGGATGAGATGGCTGGATGGCATCACGGACTTGATGGATGTGGGTCTGAGTGAACTCCGGGAGTTGGTGATGGGCAAGGAGGCCTGGCGTGCTGCGATTCATGGGGTCGCAAAGAGTCAGACACGACTGAGCGACTGAACTGAACTGAACTGAACTACTTTGGGGTGGGGAGGGGTCTTAGTTTCCCATTGGTGTTCCATCTCTTCAGACAGAGATAGATAACGTAAAGCTAAAAACAGCAAGCATCTCACTGGAAGAGGCACTTCCCTATTGACAGCCATACAAATGTGTTCACATAGGCATATTTGACTTGAAGAAAGAAGATAATTATTAAAATGTATTTAACACCAACATGCCTTCCTATGCTAGTAATATTATTTATGATGTTTGACCTTCATTTCAAATTTAACAACAGCAAAATATGCATTGCAAATAAACATCACAATGAGGAAATTCAGTGTTCTAGGAAAATGAACTAGTTCGAAAATGGGAGAAATTAAATTTTGAAAATCAGTAAATAATCTAAACAGAAGAAAAATGCCCAAATATGCTACAGATTTTCATTCTATCTTGAAGAAAACTATGAGAGATTTTATGCTGGTGAATTGAATGGCCAAAATTTTAATTCAGAAAACTCGCCCAGAAAGCAAAACAAAGATTAAATGTATGTGGAAAGTAAATTGATTCATGGAGAGAGATATATGAGTAATTGAAAGAGACCAAAACCTCAAACAAATCATTTGTCCATGGGTATTCTCCAGGCCGGAATACTGGAGTGGGTTGCCATGCCCTCGCCCAGGGAATCTTCCCAACCCAGGGATCCAACACAGGTCTTCCACATTGCAGAAAGATTCTTTAGTGTCTGAGCCACCAGAGAAGCCCATATATGGGATAATTGAAAGAACCTAGAACCTCAGCTAAAGCAGTATACTATATGTGGAATGAAGAGGGGGAGAAAAACAATTCAGTTCAGTTCAGTCCCTCAATAGTGTCCGATTCGTTGTGACCCCATGAATCGCAGCACGCCAGGCCTCCCTGTCCATCATCGACTCCTGGAGTTCACTCAGACTCACGTCCATCAGGTCCGTGATGCCATCCAGCCATCTCATCCTCGGTCATCCCCTTCTCCTCCTGCCCCCAATCCCTCCCAGCATCAGAGTCTTTTCCAATGAGTCAACTCTTCACATGAGGTGGCCAAAGCACTGGAGTTTCAGCTTTAGCATCATTCCTTCCAAAGAAGTCCAAGGGTTGATCTCCTTCAGAATGGACTGGTTGGATCTCCTTGCAGTCCAAGGGACTCTCAACAGTCTTCTCCAACACCACAGTTCAAAAGCATCAATTCTTCGGCGCTCAGCCTTCTTCACAATCCAACTCTCACATCCATACATGACCACTGGAAAAACCATAGCCTTGACTAGATGGACCTTAGTCGGCAAAGTAATGTCTCTGCTTTTGAATATGCTATCTAGGTTGGTCATAACTTTACTTCCAAGGAGTAAGGGTCTTTTAATTTTATGGCTGCAATCACCATCTGCAGTGATTTTGGAGCCCCACAAAAATAAAGTCTGACACTGTTTCCACTGTTTCCCTGTCTATTTCCCATGAAGTGATGGGACTGGAGGCCATGATCTTTGTTTTCTGAAGGTTGAGGTTTAAGCCAACTTTTTCACTCTCCTCTTTCACTTTCATCAAGAGGCTTTTGAGTTCCTCTTCACTTTCAGCCGTAAGGGTGGTGTCATCTGCATATCTGAGGTGTTTGATATTTCTCCTAGCAATCTTGATTCCAGCTTGTGTTTCTTCCAGTCCAATGTTTCTCATGATGTACTCTGCATAAAAGGTAAATAAGCAGGGTGACAATATACAGCCTTGACGTCCTCTTTTTCCTATTTGGAACCAGTCTGTTGTTCCATGTCCAGTTCTAACTGTTGCTTCCTGACCTGCATACAGATTTCTCAAAAGGCAGATCAGGTGGTCTGGTATTCCCATCTCTCTCAGAATTTTCCACAGTTTCTTGTGATCCACACAGTCAAAGGCTTTAGCATAGTCAATAAAGCAGAAATAGATGTTTTTCTGGAACTCTCTTGCTTTTTCCATGATCCAGCGGATGTTGGCAATCTGATCTCTGGTTCCTCTGCCTTTTCTAAAACCAGCTTGAACATCAGGGAGTTCACGGTTCGTGTATTGCTGAAGCCTGGCTTGGAGAATTTTGAGCATTACTTTGCTAGCATGTGAGATGAGTGCAATTGTGCGGTAGTTTGAGCATTCTTTGGCATTGCCTTTCTTTGAGATTGGAATGAAAACTGACCTTTTCCAGTCCTGTGGCCACTGCTGAGTTTTCCCAATTTGCTGGCATATTGAGTGCAGCACTTTCACAGCATCATCTTTCAGGATTTGAAACAGCTCAACTGGAATTCCATCACCTCCACTAGCTTTGTTCATAGTGATGCTTTCTAAGGCCCACTTGACTTCACATTCCAGGATGTCTGGCTCTAGATTAGTGATCACACCATCATGATTATCTGGGTTGTGAAGGTCTTTTTTCTACAGTTCTTCTGTGTATTCTTGCCACCTCTTCTTAATATCTTCTGCTTCTGTTAGGTCCAGACCATTTCTGTCCTTTATCAAGCCCATCTTTGCATGAAATGTTCCCCTGGTATCTCTAATTTTCTTGAAGAGATCTCTAGTCTTTCCCATTCTGTTCTTTTCCTCTATTTCTTTGCATTGATCACTGAAGAAGGCTTTCTTATCTCTTCTTGCTCTTCTTTGGAACTCTGCATTCAGATGCTTATGTCTTTCCTTTTCTCCTTGCTTTTCCTTTCTCTTCTTCTCTCAGCTATTTGTAAGAACTCCCCAGACAGCCATTTTGCTTTTTTGCCTTTCTTTTCCATTTGGATGGTCTTGATCCCTGTCTCCTGTACCATGTCACGAACCTCATTCCATAGTTCATCAGGTACTCTATCTATCAGATCTAGGCCCTTAAATCTATTCCTCACTTCCACTGTATAATCATAAGGGATTTGATTTAGATCATACCTGAATGGTCTAGCAGTTTTCCCTACTTTCTTCAATTTAAGTCTGAATTTGTTAATAAGGATTTCATGATCTGAGCCACAGTCAGCTCCTGGTCTTGTTTTCGTTGACTGTATAGATTTTCTCCATCTTTTGCTTCAGAGAATATAATCAATCTGATTTTGGTGTTGACCATCTGGTGATGTCCATGTGTAGAGTCTTCTCTTGTGTTGTTGGAAGAGGGTGTTTGCTATGACCAGTGCATTTTCTTGGCAAAACTCTATTAGTATTTTCCCTGCTTCATTCTGCATTCCAAGGCCAAATTTGCCTGTTACTTCAGATGTTTCTTGACTTCCTACTTTTGCATTCCAGTCCCATTTAATGAAAAGGACATCTTTTTTTGGGTGTTAGTTCTAGAAGGTCTTGTAGGTTTTCATAAAACCGTTCAACTTCAACTTCTTCAGCATTACTGGTTGGGGTATAGACTTGGATTACTGTGACATTGAATGGTTTGCCTTGGAAACGAACAGAGAGCATTCTGTCGTTTTTGATATTCTATCGAAGTACTGCATTTCGGACTCTTTTGTTGACCATGATGGCTACTCCATTTCTTCTGAGGGACTCCTGCCCACAGTAGTACATATAATGGTCACCTGAGTTAAAGTCACCCATTCCAGTCCATTTTAGTTTGCTGATTCCTAGAATGTCGACGTTCACTCTTGCCATCTCTTGTTTGACCACTTCCAATTTGCCTAGATTCATGGACCTGACATTCCAGGTTCCTATGCAATACTGCTCTTTACAGTATTGGACCTTGCTTCTATCACCAGTCACATCCACAGCTGGGTATTGTTTTTGCTTTGGCTCCATCCCTTCATTCTTTCTGGAGTTATTTCTCCACTGACCTCCAGTAGCATATTGAAAGACTTCCTCTTTTAGTATCCTATCATTTTGCCTTTTCATACTGTTCATGGGGTTCTCAAGGCAAGAATACTGAAGTGGTTTGCCATTCCCTTCTCCAGTGGACCACATTCTGTCAGACCTCTCCACCATGACCCACTCATCTTGGGGTGCCCCACGGGCATGGTTTAGTTTCATTGAGTTAGACAAGGCTGTGGTCTTAGTGTGATTAGAATGTCTAGTTTTCTGTGAGTATGGTTTCAGTGTGTCTTCCCTTTGATGTCCTCTTACAACACCTACCATCTTACTTGGGTTTCTCTTACCTTGGACATGGAGTGTCTTTTCACAGCTGCTCCAGCAAAGCACAGCCGCTGCTCCTTACCTTGGATGAGGGGTATCTCCTCCTGCTGCCCTTCCTGACCTTCAGTGTGGGGTGGCTCCTCAAGGCCATCCTGTGCCCACACAGCCACCACTCTTTGGGCATGGGGTTGCTCCTCCCGACTGCTGCCCCAGGCCTCGGGTGCTGCCCCTGGCCTTGAAGGAGGGGCAGCTCCTCTCAGCTGTTGCCCCTGGCCTTGGACGTGGGGTAGTTCTCAGCCATGCTTAGTGTGCTGGCCTGCCGCCACCTGTGCTTAGTGCACCAACATAAACACAGAAATATTAGGGGTAAAAACCATAGCCTTTATATTCTCTATAATGTCTATGGAGAAATTTGATCTTAAAGACAAACTCTTAGTGTTATGATGTACAGAAATGGAGAATAGTATTAAAACAAATTTAAGGAATTATTTAAAACTAGCTTCCTATGTTTGACTACTGTGTTGCTAGAACATAAGCTGGGTATATCTTGGCCAAACAAACCGTCTGAATCTCTCTCTGTTAAAGAAGCAAGTGGAGTGATGTAGACTGTAGGGGGAGGAGATAGAACAGTTCATCCAGGGCAGACAGATAACCCAGGTCAAAACCAAACATGCTTCATTTTCTCTCAAGCTTGCTTTTCTTTCCAGATTTTACAAATCAAGACAGCTATTCATTTAGTCAATCAAGATAGAAGTTTACATCATTCACAAACCGGTTCTGACCTTTCACTTGCTCTTGGTAAATCTTATCAATTACTGCCCTACTAGTATAATAGGTCTCTAACTGTTTTTCTGTGAGTATGGTTTCAGTGTGTCTGCCCTCTGATGCCCTCTTGTAACACCTACCATCTTACTTGGGTTTCTCTTACCTTGGGTATAGGGTATCTCTTCACGGCTGCTCCAGCAAAGCACAGCCACTGCTCCTTACCTTGGACGAGGGGTATCTCCTTACCGATGCCCTTCCTGACCTTCTACGTGGGATGGCTCCTCTAGGCTCTGCTGCACCAGAGCAGCCATGCTCCTAGGGTTGCTCCTCCCAGCTGCCTCCCCTGGTGTCGGGCACTGAGTGGCTCCTCAGGGTTACCGCCCCTGGCCTCGGGCCCGAGGTGGATTCTCCTGGCCGCCCTGTCCTCAGACGTGGGGTAGCTCCTCTTGAATGCCACCCCTGACCTCAAACGCGAGGTGTCTCCTCCCAGCCGCCACTGACCTTGGACGCAGAGTAGCTCCTCCCGGCCACCTCCCCTGACCTCGGACTAGGACCACAGCCCTGTCTAACTCAGTGAAACCAAGCCATGCCCGCGGGGCACCCAAGACGGGCGGGTCATGGTGGAGAGGTCTGACAGAACGTGGTCCACTGGAGAAGGGAATGGCAAACCACTTCAGTATTCTTGCCTTGAGAACCCCATGAACAGTATGAAAAGGCAAAATGATAGGATACTGAAACAGGAACTCTCCAGGTCAGTAGGTGCCCAATATGCTACTGGAGATCAGTGGAGAAATAACTCTAGAAAGAATGAAGGGATGGAGCCAAAGCAAAAACAATACCCAATTGTGGATGTGACTGGTGATAAAAGCAAGGTCCGATGCTGTAAAGAGCAGTATTGCATAGGAACCTGGAATGTCAGGTCCATGAATCTAGGCAAATTGGAAGTGGTCAAACAAGAGATGGCAAGAGTGAACGTCGACATTCTAGGAATCAGCAAACTAAAATGGACTGGAATGGGTGACTTTAACTCAGATGACCAGTATATGTACTACTGTGGGCAGGAGTCCCTCAGAAGAAATGGAGTAGCCATCATGGTCAACAAAAGAGTCTGAAATGCAGTACTTGGATAGAATCTCAAAAACGACAGAATGCTCTCTGTTCATCTCCAAGGCAAACCATTCAATATCAGTTATCCAAGTTTATGCCCCAACCAGTAATGCTGAAGAAGCTGAAGTTGAATGGTTTTATGAAGACCTACAAGACCTCTTAGAACTAACACCCAAAAAAGATGTCCTTTTCATTAAATGGGACTGGAATGCAAAAGTAGGAAGTCAAGAAACACCTGGAGTAACAGGCAAATTTGGCCTTGGAATGAGGAATGAAGCAGGGCAAAGACTAATAGAGTTTTGCCAAGAAAATGCACTGGTCATAGCAAACACTCTCTTCCAACAACACAAGAGAAGACTCTACACATGGACATCACCAGATGGTCAACACTGAAATCAGATTGATTATATTCTTTGTAGCCAAAGACAGAGAAGCTCTATACAGTCAACAAAAACAAGACCAGGAGCTGACTGTGGCTCAGGTCATGAACTCCTTATTACCAAATTCAGACTCAAATTGAAGAAAGCAGGGAAAACTGCTAGACCATTCAGGTATGACCTAAATCAAATCCCTTATGATTATACAGTGGAAGTGAGGAATAGATTTAAGGGCCTAGATCTGATAGAGTGCCTGATGAACTATGGAATGAGGTTCGTGACATTGTACAGGAGACAGAGATCAAGACCATCCCCATGGAAAAGAAAGGCAAAAAAGCAAAATGGCTCTCTGGGGAGGCCTTACAAATAGCTGTGAAAAGAAGAGAAGTGAAAAGCAAAGGAGAAAAGGAAAAATATAAGCATCTGAATGCAGAGTTCCAAAGAATAGCAAGAAGAAATAACAAAGCCTTCTTCAGTGATCAATGCAAAGAAATAGAGGAAAAGAACAGAATGGGAAAGACTAGAGATCTCTTCAAGAAAATTAGAGATACCAAGGGAATATTTCATGCAAAGATGGGCTTGATAAAGGACAGAAATGGTCTGGACCTAACAGAAGCAGAAGATATTAAGAAGAGGTGGCAAGAATACACAGAAAAACTGTACAAAAAAGTTCTTCATGACCCAGATAATCATGATGGTGTGATCACTAATCTAGAGCCAGACATCCTGGAATGTGAAGTCAAGTGGGCCTTAGAAAGCATCACTATGAACAAAGCTAGTGGAGGTGATGGAATTCCAGTTGAGCTGTTTCAAATCCTGAAAGATGATGCTGTGAAAGTGCTGCACTCAATATGCCAGCAAATTGGGAAAACTCAGCAGTGGCCACAGGACTGGAAAAGGTCAGTTTTCATTCCAATCTCAAAGAAAGGCAATGCCAAAGAATGCTCAAACTACCGCACAATTGCACTCATCTCACATGCTAGCAAAGTAATGCTCAAAATTCTCCAAGCCAGGCTTCAGCAATACACGAACCGTGAACTCCCTGATGTTCAAGCTGGTTTTAGAAAAGGCAGAGGAACCAGAGATCAAATTGCCAACATCTGCTGGATCATGGAAAAAGCAAGAGAGTTCCAGAAAAACATCTATTTCTGCGTTATTGACTATGCCAATGCCTTTGACTGTGTGCATCAGAATAAACTGTGGAAAATTCTGAGAGAGATGGGAATACCAGACCACCTGACCTGCCTCTTGAGAAATCTGTATGCAGATCAGGAAGCAACAGTTAGAACTGGACATGGAACAACAGACTGGTTCCAAATAGGAAAAAGAGGACGTCAAGGCTGTATATTGTCACCCTGCTTATTTACCTTTTATGCAGAGTACATCATGAGAAACGTTGGACTGGAAGAAACACAAGCTGGAATCAAGATTGCCGGGAGAAATATCAAACACCTCAGATATGCAGATGACACCACCCTTACGGCTGAAAGTGAAGAGGAACTCAAAAGCCTCTTGATGAAAGTGAAAGAGGAGAGTGAAAAAGTTGGCTTAAACCTCAACCTTCAGAAAACAAAGATCATGGCCTCCAGTCCCATCACTTCATGGGAAATAGATGGGGAAATAGTGGAAACAGTGTCAGACTTTTTTTGGGCTCCAAAATCACTGCAGATGGTGATTGCAGCCATAAAATTAAAAGACGTTTAGTCCTTGGAAGAATAGTTATGACCAACCTAGATAGTATATTCAAAAGCAGAGACATTACTTTGCTGACTAAGGTCCATCTAGTCAAGGCTATGATTTTTCCAGTAGTCATGTATGGATGTGAGAGTTGGACTGTGAAGAGGGCTCAGCACCAAAGAATTGATGCTTTTGAAGTGTGGTGTTGGAGAAGACTGTTGAGAGTCCCTTGGACTGCAAGGAGATCCAACCAGTCCATTCTGAAGGAGATCAGCCCTGGGACTTCTTTGGAAGGAATGATGCTAAAGCTGAAACTCCAGTACTTTGGCCATCTCATGCGAAGAGTTGACTCATTGGAAAAGATTTTTTTGCTGGGAGGGATTGGGGGCAGAAGAAGAAGGGGACGACCGAGGATGAGGCGGCTGGATAGCATCACTGACTCGATGGATGCGAGTTTGAGTGAACTTGAGTTGGTGATGGACAGGGAGGCCTGGCGTGCTGCGATTCATGGGGTCGCAAAGAGTCAGACACAACTGAGCGACTGAACTGAACTCATGCTATAAATAAATATATATTAATAAAATTTATGTGTACATATGTATTTGTGTATATTAAAATATAAATATGTAATGCAATGTATTAATATATCACTGAAGGGAATACATTGACTATATGAATATAAAACTTTGACATAATTTTCAAACTTATATAGTGAATGTAAAAACTGCAAAGGGAATTGTATGAACTAAATGTATTATGTGAAGCAACAAGTATTTTTTAAAATATAAATTTATATGCAGTTTCTCTGGTTTTGTCACCTCACAACAGTCCCTGATTTACAGTGGTATTTTTTAAAACTATACCACACAGCTTGTCAGAGCAAATTTGATTTGAGAGGAAAAGAAAAGTTTCTTTGAATATATTTAGCTTTCTCATCTCTGTATTTTTCTTTTTTGTTAATAGTACCACCCCCAAAATATCCTTTTCAGGATTTAGAATCTATATAATAGAAATGAGATAAAAGACAAGATATTCATTGTTGCTGCTGAGATGGTTCTGTTAATAATTTCTGTAGTACTTCTCCTATTTTTTTAATTGAAATGCTATCTCTCTTTTCTATATTGATGTTTTTAAGATCTTCTGCTAATTTTTAGAACTCTATGTTTTTTGCAATATGTTTGAGTATACTTGGATATACTTTTCCTGAAATTCTTTTAACTTATAATGACATTAATCAGGGATCTTGAAGAAGTTTGATGAAGTTTGAAAAATAAGTGATATTTAAGAAACAAAAGAGAATATAAAGTAGAAAAGAAAATAATAGTTCATATTGATGCCAGTCACTTTCAAATGGTCTAATATGCATGCTACTGAAATTTCAGAAGAATATCTAAAAGAAAATTATTGATATTCTTACAAAAATGGTAAACAATAGCTAAGTGTATTTCCAAGAAGCACAGAGAACATCAATCAGACTATTTTTTAAAAAAGGAAAAAAAATATTCTAGAGACATCAGATTCTACACAAGAGAGAAATATATTAGAAACAACTTTATCTTTTTTAAAATAGGACACAGTATATATGGAAGGACAGGGGTAAGAATTGAAAAAGTCTTATAGATAAAAACTATATGAGAAGAGAATGGACTGAACCATTTTGCCTTGAAAGAAAAATAAAATCTATCAACCTATACTTCTC
Source organism: Oryx dammah (assembly GCF_014754425.2). Classification (NCBI taxonomy): domain Eukaryota; kingdom Metazoa; phylum Chordata; class Mammalia; order Artiodactyla; family Bovidae; genus Oryx; species Oryx dammah. Next base: position 37,006,904 of record NW_024070196.1, read on the forward strand.
ATTCAAATTTTCATTTTTCACATTCTTCCTACCTTTCAAAATTAAAGGAGAAAAATAGCCTTTTTCTGATGAAGTAGAACAGAGAGAATTCATTACCAGCAGATATGCACTGCACTAAAAGAAAATTAAATGAAGTTCTTAGGCTGAAGGAATTTTATAAGCTTATTTCATAGTAATATAATATGATAGACAGTAACTACAAAAGCAATGGAAAGTGCTGGGAATGGCAAAATCAATGTAGGAATAAAATTATTTTTAAAATTTTTAATCTTTCTAAAAGTTAATTGACTGTTAAACTCAAAACAGTAGTAATATATTCTTGTTTACTGCATACATAAAAAAGTGAAATGTATATCAATTACACCAAAAAGGATGAGGCAGCAATTGTGAGTCACATGATTTGAGTAATGATATCTCTTTAAATCTCTGCTAAATCAAAGGGATTAAGGAATATATTTTTGAAAAGATAAATGTACCATAGCCATATTAACTCATTAAAGTATCCTCAAAATGTTTTGCTTTTTTTAATGAGAAATAAACAAAGTTTAAGTGTATTCAGTGTGTGTGTACAGTACTTGGTTTTGATTTAGGCATCCTATAGCACACACCAATGCTATCTTTAATCTCTCTGGTCACCTTCTTCAGCGTATTTTCCTTGGCACGACAGATGATAAATTGTTATCATCACTCCTTTTGTTATTTATAAATGGAATTAGATTGAGCTATTTGTCCCAGTAGAAAGTCTAATTGCAATGCAGTTTTCTGTTCTCCCAGAAATGACCTAAAGGATGTTTTTTCCCTCAATTGAAGACTTCAGGCAACCTGCCTTTATCATGCAGTTATTGAAGCTGTGCACTCAGATGTCTATGGCTATTAGATCATAACACACACAGACACACACACACACAAAGCAATCATTTGCTGTTTATCCTGCAGGAATCATCATTCATTACACACAAAAGGCACTTATGGAATAATACTGTTTTCTTTTAGCAAAAAGAGTGAAAATTCATCACTGAATGTTACAATATCTGGAAATATCTTTATTATTTTGATTTATAAAAAGCCAAATTGAAACTAACCATAGACTATTAAGATCTATTTATGGCATATCTTTTATCTTCTGAAAAATAAGATCAGATCTGGTCTGATATTTGCTCTGATTGCTCTGATCAATTAAATGTTTTTAACTATATGTATTGTAAAGATATATGAAGTAGGTGAAATGGAATGAAAAAGGGAGAATTTCATTTAAGGGTTCAGTTCAGTTCAGTTCAGTTGCTCAGTTGTGTTCGACTCTTTGCAACCCCATGAATCTCAGCACACTAGGCCTCCCTGTCCATCACAATCTCCCGGAGTTCACTCAACCTCACGTCCATCCAATTGGTGATGCCATCCAGCCATCTCATCCTCTGTCGTCCCCTTTTCCTTCTGCCCCCAATCCCTCCCAGCATCAGAGTCTTTTCCCATGAGACAACCCTTTGCATGAGGTGGCCAAAGTACTGCAGTTTCTGCTTTAGCATCACTCCTTCCAAAGAAATCCCAGGGCTGATCTCCTTTAGAATGGACTGGTTGGATCTCCTTGCAGTCCAAGGGACTCTCAAGAGTCTTCTCCAACACCACAGTTCAAAAGCATCAATTCTTCAGCGCTCAGCCTTCTTCACAGTCCAACTCTCACATCCATACATGACTACTGGAAAAACCATGGCCTTGACTAGATGAACCTTAGTTGGCAAAGTAATGTCTCTGCTTTTCAATATGCTGTCTAAGTTGGTAATAACTTTTTTTTCCAAGGAGTAGGTGTCTTTTAATTTTATGGCTGCAATCACCATCTGCAGTGATTTTGGAGCCCCCCAAAATAAAGTCTGACACTGTTTCCACTCTTTCCCCATCTATTTCCCATGAAATGATGGGACCAGATGCCATGATCTTCATTTTCTGAATGTTGAGTTTTAAGCCAACTTTTTCACTTTCCTCTTTCACTTTCATCAACAGGCTTTTGAGTTCCTTTTCACTTTCTGCCATAAGGGTCATGTCATCTGCATATCTGAGGTTATTGATATTTCTCCCAGCAATCTTGATTCCAGCTTGTGTTTCTTCCAGTCCAGAATTTCTCATGATGTACACTGCATATAAGTTATATAAGCAAGGAGACAATATACAGCCTTGACGTCCTCCTTTTCCTATTTGGAACCAGTCTGTTGTTCCATGTCCAGTTCTAAATATTGCTTCCTGGCCTGCATACAGATTTCTCAAGAGGCCAGGTTGTCTGGTATTCCTCTTTCAGAATTTTCCACATTTATTGTGATCCACACAGTCAAAGGCTTTGGCATAGTCAATAAAGCAGAAATAGATGTTTTTCTGGAACTCTCTTGCTTTTTCCATGATCCAATGGATGTTGTCAATTTGATCTCTGGTTCCTCTGCCTTTTCTAAAACCAGCTTGAACATCTGGAATTTCATGGTTCACATATTGCTAAAGGCAGGCTTGGAGAATTTTGAGCATTACTTTACTAGTGTGTGAAATAAGTGCAATTGTGCAGTAGTTTAAGCTTTCTTTGGCATTGCCTTTCTTTGGGATTGGAATGAAAACTGACCTTTTCCAGTCCTGTGCCACTGCTGAGTTTTCCAAATATGCTGTCCTATTGAGTGCAGCAGTTTCACAGCACCATCTTTCAGGATCATCTTTCAGGAAATAGCTCAACTGGAATTCCATCACCTCCACTAGCTTTGTTCATAGTGATGCTTTCTAATGCCCACCTGACTTCACATTCCAGGATATCTGGCTCTAGCTGTGTGATCATACCATCATGATTATCTTGGTCATGAAGATCTTTTTTTGTACAGTTCTGTGTATTCTTGCCACCTCTTCTTAATATCTTCTGCTTCTGTTAGGTCCAGACCATTTCTGTCCTTTATCGAGCCCATCTAAAGGCCTAGTTAGTGACAAAAATGGTAGACTACAGAAAAAAAGCCCATCTTTGCATGAAATGTTCCCTTGGTATCTCTAATTTTCTTGAAGTGATCTCTAGTCTTTTCCATTCTGTTATTTTCCTCTATTTCTTTGCATTGATCATTGAAGAAGGCTTTCTTATCTCTTCTTGCTATTCTTTGGAACTCTGCATTCAGATGCTTATATCTTTCCTTTTCTGCTTTGCTTTTCAGTTCTCTTCTTCTCTCTGCTATTGGTAAGGCTTCCCTAGACAGCCATTTTCCTTTTTGCATTTCTTTTCATGGGGATGGTCTTGATCCCTGTCTCCTGTACAATGTCACGAACCTCCATCAATAGTTCATCAGGTACTCTATCTATCAGATCTAGGCCCTTAAATCTATTCCTCACTTCCACTGTATAATCATAAGGGATTTGATTTAGGTCATACCTGAATGGTCTAGTGGTTTTCCCTACTTTCTTCAAATTAAGTATAAGTTTAGCAGTAAGGAGCTTATGATCTGAGGCACAGTCAGCTCCTGGTCTTATTTTTTCTGACTATATAGAGCTTCTCCATCTTTGGCTGCAAAGAATATAATCAATCTGATTTCGGTGTTGACCATCTGGTGAGGTCCATGTGTAGAGTCATTTCTTGTGTTGTTGGAAGAGGGTGTTTGCTATGACCAGTGCATTCTCTTGGCAAAACTCTATTAGTCTTTGCCCGGCTTCATTCCGTATTCCAAGGTCAAATTTGCCTGTTACTCCACATGTTTGTTGACTTCCTACTTTTACATTCCAGTCCCCTATAATGAAAAGGACATCTTTTTTGGGTGTTAGTTCTAAAAGGTCTTGTAGGTCTTCATAGAACCATTCAACTTCAGCTTCTTCAGCATTACTGGTTAGGGGATAGACCTGGATTACTGTGATATAGAATGATTTGCCTTGGAAACCAACAGAGATCATTCTGTCATTTTTCAGATTTCATTGAAGTACTGCATTTCAGACTATTTTGTTGAATATGATGGCTACTCCATTTCTTCTGAGGGATTCCTGCCCGCAGTAGTAGATATAATGGTCATCTGAGTTAAATTCACCCATTCCAGTCCATTTTAGTTTGCTGATTCCTAGAATGTTGATGTTCACTCTTGCCATCTTCTGTTTGACCACTTCCAGTTTGCCTTGATTCATGGACCTAACATTCCAGGTTCCTATGCAATATTGCTCTTTACAGCATTGGACCTTGCTTCTATCACCAGTCACATCCACAGCTGGGTATTGTTTTTGTTTTGGCTCCATCCCTTCATTTTCTCTGGAGTTATTTCTCCACTGATCTCCAGTAGCATATTGGGCACCTACTGACCTAGGGAGTTCCTCTTTCAGTATCCTATCATTTTGCCTTTGCATACTGTTCATCATGTCAAACAAGTTTCAAGGCTTGGATTGTAACGATAGAACAAACCTGTTACTAACTAAATAAATGAAATGATAAGGCTGAATAATTTATTCAAATACAATTTTTATTTGCTGTTAAATTAATATTTCCTACACTTCATTATAAAATTAAGTGTTTAAAATATTGATGCTGTTTTAAAATTTTTTATGAGCTTTACAGGCACTTTTTTTGAGTTACGCTATACTCCAGACCTGTATCAATGTATAGATTATAAATATATAATATAACATGTATGTAATAAGCACACACACATGCGTATATGTTCACATATCACATAATTTATGTTATAAATAATTGTATTATATATTAATATAATTTATGTATATTTATATGCCAATTAAACATAGGCCCAATTATGGATATTTTAGCCGTAGCTATGATATAAACCATTTTTTTAAATTGTTCATTACAAAGTAAGTTTGTATTTTTTCTGCTTGCCTCACATTCACCATTGGTACCCAGAGCTCTGCTTTCTCTATATGTTCACCCTGCATGACCTCTGTTGGACAATTTTTTGATTAATTCATATAAACCAAAACTCCCAACAACTCAAAATTGATGTCAGATTCTGTCTTTTCAGCCAAAGACCATCTGGCAACTTCACAGAGATGTCTCATTAAAAGCTAAAATAAATATGTTTAAATCTGAAGACAGATGATCTTTCTCCCAAAATGTCCACTCTCCCTGCATTTATCATGTTTGTGAATTGCCTTGTTTCCGCAGTCAGCTAAGCGAAACATTCGGGAAGCTCCGACCTTCCTCCTGTCACCCGCCTGATCATCCACCAGAGCCTGAGAATTCTCCGCTTTATTCAACTCAGCTTTCCTCATCTGCTCTCCTTTTCCATTGTCCCTACATCCTTTATTCTCCTCATGATTTCAGCCTAAATATCTAGATGTGATTCTCAATTGCACTTCCCACTTTTATTTCCACACTCTTTCAAACAACCTCCAACTTGACCAAAATAATTTCTGTAAAATGCAAACATGTTTTAACAACAGTGTATTGTCATAATCGTTAAGTGTTTAATTAGATGGTAAAGCCTTTTATAATTTGGTTGATGACTTCAACCCACACCTCATTTCCCACCATCAGTCCTTACCTCTCCTCCTTTTCTCTGCTTATTCCAGAAATAAGACTCATGTAATTGTATACCTCCCGGACATTACCTAACTGAAATACACTTCTCCCCTTCATCCCACTGTTTCAGTCTGTCTTTCAAAGCACCTCCTACCATGATTCACCTTGATCATCTGTTGGCAGATCTTCACTTCCTAAACATACTATGTGGTGTGTTCTGTTATCCACCGACACACATCACACTATCTTTCAGTCATTGTTTCTTTCTGGATATAATATCCATTTAAGTTAAAATTGGTCTTTAATCTTGTATCTCTTTAGCATCTAACATAGTATCTGGCAGAGAAAAAGGGTTTCAGAATAAATGCTGCAGTTTAGAGATTGTTCTTCCAACATTTTACAGTAACAACAACAGCAATTGCAAAAACTGTTTCACAAAAGCTAGTAATGTGGCTGAGGTTATGCAAATGAACCCGAGACTAGTTTAAATTTAATTTTCTCTGTGACTCAAAATCCTTACCTGTGTAAGGTTATAAACAAAATATTAAAGTGATATGTTTGCTTATAACAAACATTCTTTCTACACTTACTAGAAAGTAACTATTTAAAATGTCATACTATTTAGCTATTATTGATTTTGTATTAAGAGAATTTGCTCTCATCTTTAATAAAGTTGCCTGGGTCATACCAGCTGGATCTTTCACTACCAAACTCACATAATATGAAGTCAATAACATTCAGATATCATACAAGCCATCTTTTGGCTTTTTATTTGTTTCTCTTACCATCTTTAATACTGAAAACAAAATAAGAAATATTTATGTGTGGTTCATTATGACACATAATGATTTAATTGACACTGATGTTCCAGGCATATGCTACTTATTTAGAACTATTGTGCTAATTATAGGAAATTATAATTATAGGGAATTAAATTATTTTTGTAAAATATTATGATTGTGTGCACGTTAGCATGTGTGTGCGCTGTCACTTCAGTCATGTCTGACTCTTTGCAACCCCGTGGATTGTAACCTGCCAGGCTTCACTGTCCATGAGATTGTCCAGCCAAGAATATTGGAGTGGGTTGCTATGCCCTCCTTCATAGGATCTTCCCAACCCATCGATCAAATCTGCTGCTCCTGTGACTGCATTGCAAGTGGATTTTTTACCTACTGAGACACCTGGGAAGCCCCCAAAATATTATGATTACTGAGGGGAAAGCTTTCTTGCAGTTACTGTATCAGTGACTATTGATTTCTTTCTTCTAATAGTTTATTTCAGCTCTAAACAAAAGTGTCTTGAGGAATAAAAATATTTTTTTACTTATTAAGCTCTGAAATTAAAATGTGTAGACCAAATTCTGCTGTCAGGTAAACTTCTTAGTCAATTTTTTCTGGAACTAAAAACTTGGCCTTACAAACCATCTTTTTACAAGCTCTTTCTAGAGTCTTCTGAGACTGCATAGGCTACTTTCTAAACACTGCTTCTATTCCTTATTTAGGCATTTGAGAGTTCTATCTTTACCTATTTAGAAATGTTCTAAGTCTACACTCTGGCTGATTTATTTTGTGGTGCTACTGGCTTAACTATATTCATTTGTTTACCATTTCTCTTTCAGTAAAGATTTAGCATTGATGTGTTTGTTAGTACAACTTTTCTAATTTCATTAATTAAAAAGAAAAAACACCGTCACCATTGCTTTAACAGTTATAAAAACCGATAAATCACTTTCTGAGGTATTTTAGAAGATTTTATGGAATACAATAGGTGTATTTTTATCATTTGACTACATCTAGAAGCAGAAAATACTTTTAAATAAAAATATTAATTATGTATAACATAGTAACTGAAAAATATTGTTTAAAAGAATATAGCAAAGAAAATATTTTCGTATGCCAACTTCAAAGCTAAGTCTAAATCTGTTCAAACAGATTCAAGAAATATGTGGATTGCATTTTGTTCTGTTAGCTTGGACTGATTAAAAATTTAATGCATGGTGAGAATACAAAACAATATTGGTAGAGAAATTAGAGGAAAGAGGAAGTGAATATGTTAAAAAAAAAAAAAGAGGGAACTTAACCTTAAGAGTGAGTGCTTTGTAGTTTTTGGATAGAGGTTACTCTAAAGTATGCAAAAAGAACCAGGAACCCCTTGATGATGCATCACAAAGTTCTTTTTTCCTGCCCAGCTTGGTTAAGATACAGTGGACATATAACACTGTGTAAGTTTAAGATGTACACATAACAATTTGACATATGTCATGGCATCTGGTCTCATCACTTCATGGCAAAAAGATGGGGAAACAATGGGAACAGTGAGAGACTTTATTTTATTGGGCTCCAAAATCACTGCAGATGGTGACTGCAGCCATGAAATTAAAAGATGCTTGCTCCTTGGAAAAAACCTATGACTAACCTAGACAGCATATTAAAAAGCAGAGACATTACTTGGCCAACAAAGGTAGGTCTAGTCAAAGCTATGGTTTTTCCAGTAGTCATGTATGGATGTGAGAGTTGGACTATAAAGAAAGCTGAGCACCAAAGAATTGATGCTTTTGAACTGTGGTGTTGGAGAAAAATCTTGAGAGTCCCTTGGGCTGCAAGGAGATCCAAACAGTCAATCCTAAAGGAAATCAATCCTGAATATTTGTTGGAAAGTCTGATGCTGAAGCTGAAACTCCAATACTTTGGCCACCTGATGAAAAGAACTGACTCATTGGAAAAGACCCTGATGCTGGGAAAGATTGAAGGCAGGAGCAGAAGGGGACAACAGAGGATGAGATGGTTGGATGGCATCACTGACTCAATGGACATGAGTTTGAGCAAGCTGCAGGAGCTGGTGATAGAGAAGCCTGTTGTGCTGCAGTCCATGGGGTTGCAGAGAATTGGACATGACTAAGAGACTGAACTGAACTGATATATTGCAAAATGATCTCCACAATAATGCTAACTCATCCATCACTTCACAGAGTTACACTTTTTGTGTTGGTATGGTGAGAACTTTTAAAATTTACTCTTTTAGCAACTTTCATATATACAATGAAATATTGTTAGCTATAGTCACCATGCTGAACATTAAATCACCAGGACTTGCTCATCTTATAAATGGAAAGCTTGTTTGTGGTCAAACCTTCACTCATACATTTCAAATATTGATAGAAATGCCTAGGCTGAGTTTTAGTTCAAAGCCCAAGTGTATGTTTGTGTTCTGCCATCTTAATTATATTGTTTGGCTTTTTGCTCTGGGTCTCAGTCTGTGGAAGTGGGAAGAGGAAGCACATAGTAAGCACGCATCCATCCTCCTTATTTCCCTGGCCTCACATTGGGCACAATGCCACATCTACAGCCAGGAACTGTAATTTCTGCTTTGGCATTTGTATTACCAACTACAACTCAGGGGCTTTATAAATAGAAAAATGAATTAAAAATATAAGATTAGATACTAGGTGATAGATGAATAATAAATATATTATATATATGTATATAATGTAATTAATGTAATTATATACATATATATAATGGAATACTACTCAGCTCTAAAATCAATAAAACAATGTTATTTCCAGTTACATGGGTTGAACTAGAGATGATCATACTAAGCAAAGTAAGTCAGACAGAGAAAGACAGATATCATATGATGTCACTTATACATGAAATCTAAAATATGACACTGTCAAACGTATCTATGAAACAGATACAGATACATAGACATAGAAAACATTCTTGACTTGTGGTTGCCAAGCAGGGTGATGGGGAAGGGTTGGTTAGGAGTTTGGGGTTAACAGATGCAAACTGTTCTATAGAGAATGAATAAAAAACAAGGTCCTATTGGATAGCACAGGAAACTACATACAATATTCTTTAATGAGTCATAATGGAAAAGAATATGAAAAATATATATTAAGTATAACTGAATCACTTTGCTGTACACCAGAAACTAACACATGATAAGTTGACTATAATTTAATAAAAAGAGGTTCTATACATAAGTAAAATAATTGATAAATAAATGACCAAAATATGTTCAGACACTATGATATAGGTAAAACTCAGTCATTTGATTAGCCCAGTATTCATGCACTCCATTTTTTTCCCACAAGTAGAGCTATTTTACCACCTGTTTCATATACCTTCTGAACTGTACTCAGCTCACTTTCTAGGATCTCTTTGTGATGTTAAGTAGATACCATCAGGTCATGTTTGTCTAATTTTCAATGATAACTTTAAAATATAAACATATCTACCCAGTATACAAGGTAGCTGCTGCTGCTGCTACATCACTTCAGTCGTGTCCGACTCTGTGTGACCCCATAGATGGCAGCCCACCAGGCTTCCCCGTCTCTGGGATTCTCCAGGCAAGAACACTGGAGTGGGTTGCCATTTCCTTCTCCAATATAAAAGGTAGAGTAAAAATATAATAAGCCTATTAAAAGTCTCCATTTGGAATAAAAAACAATGTTGTAAGAGTTGTAAAGATATTTCATAAAATGTCCCCAAATATATAAGGGCTGTATTAATGTTTTTCTTCATGAATAGCATGGCAGAGGGTCTGAACTCTCAGGTTCTCATATGCTCTGACTTCTGTAACATGTATTCCTACAAGATCAGTCTGAGGTTAACCATGTCATAAAGCTGAAAGGTGGAAAGAGTGTGGAGGAATTTTGGGAATGTCATGTGCCAAGCTGAGACATTGTCCTCATCACTTATGCTTACATTTCAGAGAGAAAATAACACTAAACAAAGAAATAGGACTTTATAAAACAAGAACTGAAACAAATTTTCTGCCCCAAATGGTGAATAGATAATGAGAGTTCATACTAATGTCTGTATTTTCCTGGTTTCTCTCAAATTGACTTGAGTTCCCAAGTTGTAGATTTTGGACATATGAAGAGGACTGATCAGCATCTTGTGGATGATTCCTCCATTTTTCCTTTTCTGTCAGCTACTACTAAATTTCTCTTGCAGTTTTTGAGTGATCTGAGTAATAAAATCTCGGGGGTGTTGGTATAGTTTTCTGTGTGTAATATTGGTGGTGTGATAATATATGTGGCATTAACTCTATGCAGACCTTTTTAAAAATGTGCAAAGTCAAAGGTTTGAATTATAAACTTTGAGACTCTAAAGGAAGCAACCTAGATGTCCACTGATAGATGAATAGATATAGAAGTCATGATACATGTATACAATGGAATATAGTTTAGGTATAAAAGGAATAAATTTGAGTCCGTTGAACTGAAGCAAATGAACCTAGAGTCTGTTTACAGAGTGAAGTAAATCAGAAAGAGAAAGCAAATAACATATATCAATACATGTATATATATATATATATATGTAATCTAGAAAAGTGGTACTGATGAACCTATTTACAGGTAAGATGTGGACACACAGATGTAGAAAATGGACTTGTAGACAGCATGGGAAGGAAAGGGTAGGACAAATTGAGAAAGCACCATTGACATATACTCTCCTTTTCACATCCTAGCCTGGAGGGAATCAAACTAAAGCTCATTTTTCCCATTTTTCAGTTTAACTTCACTGAAGACTTATAAATAAGACCATGATAAAGCAAACATAAATATTATAAATATTGTAATAAGAGAGAAATTAGGTAATGATCCCTGGGAAAAGTTATCAAGCTCATCCTTTGAATACCTGTGAGTTCCATCAATTTATCAAAAGAGAAGTGACTGCAAGTGCGAGTACGTAGGATGAAACCCTTAAAACAGTAGAAAGTCATTTACTGTGTGATTTATCTATAATGAATGATCATGTGAATGCTTTCCCTATAATTTAAATATCAGATTAAATATGAAAATACATATAAAATTAACTGAGTATATTTGAATAAATGTAAGGTTTTAAACTATAAGCAACACAACATGACTCAAGAACACACACACATACACACATAATTTAAAAAAAAAAAAAAAAAAACAGACAAAGACCTGAAGAGACAGTTTTTCAAGAAAGACATACAAATGGTCAACTAGTATGCAAAAAAAGTTGCCCAATATCACTAATAATCAGGGAAATGCAAATCGAACCACAATGAGATATCACCTCACACCTGCTACAGTAACTAGTATCAAAAAGACAATAAATATCATGCATTGGTGAGGACGTGGATAAAAGAGAACCCTGCACACTTTTGGCCAGAATATAAGCTGGAATAGCCTCTATGGAAAAAAGTATGAAGTTTCCTTGGAAAACAACAACAACAACAACAACAAACCTCCATATGACCAGAAATTTTACTTCTGGGTATATATCCAAAGGAAATGAGATCAGTACCTTGAGGGGATATCATGTTCATTTCAGCATTATTCATGATAGTCAAGATGTGGAAACAATCCCCATCCCCTATCTACCTATCTAATTCAGTTTGAAAGTAGAAATGTATTTTTCAGCAACATGAATAAGTGTGGATAACTAATAAGCCAGATACAGAAAGAAAATATTGAATGTTCTCACTTATATACAGAATCTAAAAATTATATAGAAGCAGAGAGTGGAATGAAGGTTATGAGGGGAGGGGAAATGTTGCTCTGAGTCCAAAGTTGCTGTTGCATAGGATGGAGTAGCCTAGATTTAACATATAGCCTGACACTTACAGTTAATAATATTATATTGATTTCTGCCAAACATCAACATGAATCAGCCATAGGTAAACATATGTCCTCTCCCTCTTGAGCCTCTCTCCCATCTCCCTCCCCATCCCATCTCTCAAGGTTGTTACAGAGTGTCCCTTTGAGTTCCCTGAGCAAATTCCCATAGACTATCTATTTTGCATATGGGAAACCACTGACATTCTATAAAGCAATTATCCTTCAATTAAAAATAAATAAATTTTAAAAATAATACTGTGTTCAATATTGGAAATTTGTGAATAGGCTTCAGGTGCTCTCACCGGAAAAAAAATAAGTTAGCTGTGAGATGATATGTTAATGGATTGAGTGTAGCGACTGTTTCACTACATATATGTAAATTAGTTATGCATTATGTCAAATTTTATTGCTTGGTAATGGTTGAATATATTATATTCATGGTAATGGTGTATGACGTTTTCATACACCTTGCTGCTGCTGCTGCTGCTGCTGCTAAGTCACTTCAGTCATGTCCGACTCTGTGCGACCCCATAGACGGCAGCCCACCAGCTCCCCCGTCCCTGGGATTCTCCAGGCAAGAACACTGGAGTGGGTTGCCATTTCCTTCTCCAATGCATGAAAGTGAAAAGTGAAAGTGAAGTTGCTCAGTCATGTCCGACTCTTGGCAACCCGTTGAACTGCAGCCTACCAGGCTCCTCCGTCCATGGGATTTTCCAGGCAACAGTACTGGAGTGGGTTGCCATTGCCTTCTCCATCATAAACTTTAAGTATATCCAAATATTATTTAAAATAACATTTAAAATAAAGCAATAACGTCTTTGAATCAACCATTACCAATGAATATAATTCTTTTAGACAACCTTAAAAATTAAAAAATAAAAAATAAGGAAACAAAAGGAGAATGCTCAGAAAGAAAGAAAGAAGTGATCTCATCTTTATTTTAAACTCTCAGCAGAAAATATTTATCATCTATTTAAGGAGAAATTGTTCAGGCATTAATTTAGAGCAAATGACATTGGATGTGTGTTGCATATTCAGATCAGTGCAATTAGCGTGCAAGATTCAATAGATGATCTGTTCAGACTTCTCTCCTGTCTGTGATCACATGTTCCAAATGTCATGTTCCTTCCCATTTGTTCCTCCCTCTGCCTATGGTCTTTCCCAACAATTTCAAATGAAGCACAGGTTTTCACTTCCAGTGCATGTGCATGCTCAGTTAATTCAGCTGTGTCCAACTCTTTGTGACCCCATAAGCTATAGCCCACCAGCCTCCTCTGTCCATGGGATTCTCCAGGCAAGAACACAGGTGGCTGCCATGCCCTCCTCTGGGGTATCTACCCCAGCTAGGTGTCGAATCCACGTCTCCTGCATCTCCTGCATTGCAGGAGGACTCTTTACCCACTGAGCCACCTAGGAAGCCCTTGCAGTTCATCCTTTACTCTTAGTTTAGTGCACATGGATTTCTCTCGCTCTTTCAGAACAATGACATTTATCTATAAATCTATCGAAATATTGAGTTTTGTTTGTATTATTTATAGAAATAACACTTGTATGTTGTGATCTGTGTGCAGATTGGGAAAGAATTTCCAGACATGAGGCAGAATGATAGAATAGAGCTTATTAGAGTGGAGATCAGCAGGCTGGCTCAAGGGAGAGCCAATCCTTTCCGTGGGTGAGTAGTCAATTGTTATAGCCTCAAGACAAAGAATATTCCTGCTGGCAGGATGGTATTTGGTGACTGGTTAGCATGGGTATCTTTTCCTAAGATGTGGTTAACGAGCTGGCCAGTTTAGATCAGGAGAGTTCATGACAATGGTTGCTGGGAGGCTCAGTCAGTTCTGGAGATGACCTTGATGCTGGGCTCCACATTTGTGGCTTTGGTACAAGGCCTCGCACCTGTGAATTTGGTATAGGGCTCCACACCATGGTCTTCTTATACCACAAATTTGTGCTCTCCATACCATAAGGATAGCACTTATGAAAAATGTCAGGTGATATACTTGCAAATTATATTAAACAATGATCCATAAATTCTGTTAAAAATACATTTAGCACCACTGTTTACAAATCTCAACCCAGTCTCTTTCTTTTACATAACATACTTAATGCACTTGCAATATAAGCCAATTTATTAGAAAAGTACACAAACATCATTTAATTTTTAATTACTAACAGGTACAGAATAGAACTATTTTAAAGCAATGCAATTATCTAATCTTTATTCGTGAATACTTCATTGTAGTAACATTTTGAATAGATTTCATGGAGCTCAAGCAATAAAGTATTTATTACTCTACTAGAAATTTTCAAAATGTCACTATTACATCTTTTGAAAATTTGTGTCAATGATATTTGCAATTTCTATAAATGAAAAAAATAATATAAAATAACATCTTCTGAGGTACTATAGAGAAATTATTAGCATTTATTTCTTTAAATAAAAGTAACGTTATTGGTAAAGGAAAAGGTGATAACAATTACACTTCTAAGATTTTGATACATATTTTGATACCTAATACATATGTGTAAAGTATATGAATTTAAATTAATATAAGTGTATGAATATTTTTCAATTTGTAAAACATTAGTCTTTCCTAAGAATATCTAAAGGAACTACCATAATATAAGCCACTGCTTATATTTTATTAAATATAAGCAAAATTATATTTAATATATATAAAATTAAAAGATGCTTGCCCCTTGGAAGGAAAGATAAGAAAAATCTAGACAGCATATTAAAAAGCAGAGACATCACTTTGCTGACAGTGTTTTCTTTACCACCTGGGAAGCCCATATGTATGTATGCGTGTATATATATAAACATATATATATAGAGAGAGACAGAGCTCCATTCTTTTGTCTTTTCTCATCAAGAGCCTCATTTGTATAGGGGCTAACCTTTTTTACTATTATGCGTCTGTTTTCTTTTTAACAAACTGCTCTTTCACTTTCCAGAAAATGTGTCTGATGTTCATGCCCCAGCCCTCACAATGCTTCTGTGTCTTCTCCTTTTTAGTACTTCACTTAGATTTCTATTCAATGTCTTTGTATTTGCTACAAGTTAGTATCACAGAAGAAGGCAATGTATCATAGGAAAAGGCAATGGCACCCGACTCCAGTACTCTTGCCTGGAAAATCCCATGGACGGAGGAGCCTGGTAGGCTGCAGTCCATGGGGTCGCGAAGAGTCAGACACAACTGAGCGACTTCACTTTCACTTTTCACTTTCATGCATTGGAGAAGGAAATGGCAACCCACTCCAGTGTTCTTGCCTGGAGAATCCCAGGGACGGGGGAGCCTGGTGGGCTGCTGTCTATGGGGTTGCACAGGGTCGGACACAACTGAAGCAACTTAGCAGCAGTAGCAGCAGCAGTATCATAGGGTGAAAAGCCATCTGCTTTGTCTGCCTGTGTTTTAGCACTAAAAGTGACACATCTTGGAACAAACCTCTTCCAGAATTTTAAAAGTTCTGTTCTTTTTCTTTTTTTCTTTTTATAATGAGCTTGGTAGTTTGGGGGAAATGTATAGAAAACTTATAATGGTCCCCAAAATAGAAGCTAAAAGAAATACTCCTTTTGGTGTAAAATGGATATGGTAGAGATTATCTGCTATCTGTAGTCTCTGTTACTTTTTCTCCCTTACCTCTCATCTTGGAAATCATGATCTGCTTTCCCAACAATAGATCATGAGAATCTTTGCTCTCTCCAAAATAGAAAATTATGTGTATAATTAAAGTGTGTTGAAATTTTGAGTATTAATATTTCATCTTTGACTTTGCTTATGAATTAACTGTGGGGCTTCCTTGGTGGGTCAGATGAAAAAGAATCTGCCTCAGATGGTAAAGAGTCTGCCTCAGATGATAAAGAATACAGGAGACTTTGATTTGATCCCTGGGTTGGGAAGATCCCTTGAAGAAGGGGGTGGCTATCCACTCCAGTATTCTTGCCTGGAGAATTCCATGGGCAGAGAAGCCTGGAGGGCTACAGTCCATGGAGTTGCAAAGAACTGGACAGGACTAAACAACTAACACTTTTACTTTTTTCATGGATTAATTGTAATGCTTTGTATCATGGTAATGCTAAAGAATTCCATGGACAGAGGAGCCTGGAAGGCTACTGTCCATGGGGTCACAAAGAATCAGACACTATTGAGTTAGTGAGTAACACAACACAGTGTTAGATTAAATGTTAACAATGTACATATTTTAACTATTTTTTATAACAATTAAGATGATGAAAATGAATGATTGTAACGTTAACAGTGGAATGATTCAGACATCAGCAAAAAGAGAAGTAAACAACTGAGTGATACTAATGGCAGATGGAAGGACATCTACCACGAAATTAGGGAGGATAGCAACCACAGGAGAGAATATTGGACAATCTGCAGAGCAGAACTTGTCATGATGCCTGGTGGAGCTTAGCATATGAGCACACATATGGAGGTGGAAACTCACAAATCCAGGAAGAGACACAAAAGCACTTCTAAATCAATCAAGAGATATTTTCTTTCCTAAAGATACCAATTACTTGTCAAAAATAGTGCTGCTGAATTAGTTTGGGAGTGCCACAGGAACCAATATTTATCATAATGTTCTCTGGGCTGATCTGAGAAATTTCATAAAGAACCATTTTCTTATTCAGAAGTTGCAACCAAATGGTCTGTGTTGCAACAAAACACAGGAGACATTTTAATGCTGATGTTTTGGCCCTTTACCATTTAATGCTAATTTTGAGGATCTGACCCATAACTATATTCCCTAGAGTCTATTAGTCTATTGTTTGTTAAGTTTGTTGCTGAATCATGGCCAAAACAATATAGGAAGAAATTTTAAATATATATATATCCTCTTGCTTTCAGCTTCTTTGATTTGAAATGAGATGTTTCAAGTAATATTCCTAATTTCTATGAGGATTGTAACAAAACTGCAGAAAACACAAGATACAAGATTGTTAATACTCTTATCCAAATACAAACTAGGCTTTGCCTGTCCATCTGCATGTTTGGCAGACAGACAATGCAAATGTCATTTTGTCTACAAACTTCTTACCAAATAAATTGAAAAAGCCTTATCTGTTAAATATTCTGCATACCTTGTACATAGTTCTGTCAAAAGTGGTAAGGTTTGGTTTATTGAGGGTTCCTCAATAAAGATTTTCTTCATTATCTTGCTTTTCAGTTTTCTTAAAACAATGTAGAAGCACTTAATGAAGTTTCACCTTAATATAAAAGTAAAAGGACAACCTTTACATGTTTAATAACATGTGTTTACAAGATGGTTATCATTTTTGCTGATTGTAGAGAAGATTTACAAAATGTTGGCCATTCATCAAATCAAATCTTCAAAGTGTGGGGAACAGGATGTCCTGCTTTAATTTGGAAATGCATTGAGGATGGAAATATGGAAACTGAAACATATAACAATAAAACAGAAATCTGTGTGTAGTTTTGCCAAAATGGTTTGATGATCTCCGAAGAGGACTTTAGGTGACTAGAAAAAAATGAAAGAGATGAATTTATTCACTGTTACATGTAGGTTGTGACACAATTTCCCAAGGTGAAAAAATAGCTAAGTGTTTGGAAATAAGGCAGTTTCAGGACTGGGAAAAATTATCAGAAAAGGTAGCTAAATTAAACAAGACATTTTCATGTATGTACTAAAATTAACTATTTGAAGTTTAACTTCAGTTTCCAAATCCAAATGATCTCTGTGCATTAAAACCATTTTCTCTGAGAATGGGACATTTGTCTTATTCTTGATGTCCTTGAAGCTCAGAGTGATTGAAAACGATGGATATTTAGAAATGGGAGGCCTATATAATACAATTGTAGGTATGAAGAACCTCGTGGGCAAACAACCGGTCTATCTGAAATAGTTGGCTTTAGAAATGAGTGGACATATACACAATGGAGTATTTCTCAGCCATTAAAAAGAATACGTTTGAATCAGTTCTAATGAGGTGGATGAAACTGGAGCCTATTATACAGAGTGAAGTAAGCCAGAAAGAAAAACACCAATACAGTATACAAACGCATTTATATGGAATTTAGAAAGATGGTAATGATGACCGTGTATGTGAGACAGCAAAAAAACAAAAACAAAAACAAAAACAAAAACAAAAAACACAGATGTATAGAACAGTCTTTTGGACTCTGTGGGAGAGGGTGAGGGTGGGATGATTTGGGAGAATGGCATTGAAACATGTATAATATCATATATGAAATGAATCGCCGGTCCAGGTTTGATGCATGATATAGGATGCTTGGGGGTGCACTGGGATGCCCCAGAGGGATGGTACGAGGAGGGAGGTGGGAGGGAGGTTCAGGATGGGGAACATGTGTACACCTGTGGCAGATTTATGTTGATGTATGGCAAAACCAATACAATATTGTAAAGTAATTAGCCTAAAATTAAAGGAAATAAATTTATATTAAAAAAAAAAAAGACTCCACACATCCACCACAGGGGACCAGTGTTCAATCCTTGGCTGGTGAATAAAGATCCCACACACCACATGGTATGGCCAAAAATAATAAAAATTATTTCTTTCAATAAGTGGAAACAACAACAACAACAAAAAACCAAGACTTTTCTCAAATGGTATGCAATTAGGACAGATTTTCTTATATTGGTATTTTTAGAAACCTGAGTTCAAAATAAGAGAAGGTTGAAAGAATCTGCTAAATTCATCATATGAGCAAGTTGAAAAATCTATTTAATATTATAATTTACTCATTTTTCTGGGTCCATTTAGATGAACAGACCAATGACCACTTAGCTGACTAAAGTTCAAATTCTCAGCTATCACTAATTTACTATGCAATATTGAAATGCTCTGATATATTCATATATAATATCCTTCTCATAAAATGCAGACCTCCAGACATAACTATAAAATATAAATCCTTACACATGGTCATAGAGCTATCAAACTGGGCACATTACTGTACCTCACTGATACTATTTGAAATCCTCTCGAATGGCACCTAGTGAGATTTTGATCACCACCAAAGTATTCAGATCATTACAAAAATGTACTTCATTGTAAAGGAATTAGTCTCTCTGAGCTAAAATGTGTTTTGGTAAAATAAAGCAGGAAACATTATGCCCCAGAGGTCAAATATATCCTCATCAACCACAGTGCTTCCTTTCTTCGCTCAAGACCCAGAAGTTGTGGTGAGTCTCCTTTGCTTTAAGAAAAAAAAAAAAAAAAAAAAGAAATGAGTGGACATTTTTGAAGAGCTGGGATCTAATTTCTACACATTTGAAAACGTATTGTTGCTGGTAACTAAAGTCCTAATTATCTTATGCGTGAATGTTTTTGTTGAGAGGGTATTTAGTGTATTGTCATCACATTGAACAGGAAACAATGTAAAATCAGCTTGAGAAGAGCAGAACACCAAGGACGGGTGGATTTTACATTGTGCTATGAACATGAAACAAAAGAAAGCAAAACAAAACCAGACAAAGCAAAACCAAGGTCTCCTTGTGGCTGCAGGTAGTTCAGAGAAGGATTAGAAGAAACAGAGTGAATTTAATCTACTCTGTAATGGTCAAATACATGTGTCATTAATATTTTGTATTGAAGTATAGTCAATATTATGTTAGTTTTAGGTGTACAGCAAAGAGATTAATTTATAAATTAATATATACATATATTCATATTATTTTCTATTATAGGCTTTTATAAGATACTGAATATTATCCCCTGTGATATAGAGTAAATTCTTGTATCCCTGTCTTCCCCTTTGGGAACCATAAGTTTGTTTTCTGTATCTGTGAGTCTTTTTTCTGTTTCATATATAGATTCACTTGTATTATTTTTAGTTTCCATATACTATAAGTGATATCATACAGTACTTGCTTTTTGCTGTTAGATTTAGTATAATATTCTCTAGGTTCATCCATGATGATATATATTTAAAAAGTCTTATTATATTTTTCTCCTTTAAAAAAAGCTTTCATTATGTAACAAATCAATACATAATAACAGGGTCCATAAAATTTAAATATTCCATTATATATTTCTTACTGTAATTTTGACATGTCTTGAATATATATGCTATATTATTTCAATTATTTGTTTAGCTACTTACATTTCTGATTTTTTACATTACATTTGTATTGAAATATATGTTGTCTCAATTATATTAAGGTAAATATTTACTGGCATCATGTGTCTTTCCACTTGATTAGACGAGTCTTTCATTGATATACAAGTCTCTATATTCCAGAACCCTGATTGTACATCTCACCTTTCCTCACCTGCATTTTTACTTGCAATCCCATGTTAGAATTCCTCTCTTATTTCTCTGTAAATTGTCTATATTTTAAAATAAATAGATCTTCCCAGGCGGATCAGTGGTAAAGGAGCTACCAGTCAGTGCAGAAGACATGACTTTGATTCTGAGATTGGACAGATCCCATGGAGAAAGAAATGACAAATCCCTCCAGTACTCGTGCCTGCAAAATCCCATAGACAGAGGAGCCTGGCAAGCTGCAGTCCATAGGTCCACAAGGAGTCAGACACAACTAAATGATTGAGCACACATCTTTAAATAACAGAGAAATTTATACAATTATGGTCATATTTAATTTGTTTCATAGTCCATTCATGGATTGTCTTGATGACAATAGTATTAGTCATGGGGTAATAGTGTTATTGAATTTTGCCAATCTTACAAAATCTTCTTTGGGGACTATTTTTTATCATATCTTCATCTTATGTTCTGATCCCTAAGTGAAACTTTTCTCATTTACTGAGCTTCTTTGTTGTCCCCCTGAGACACTCATTCCTCAATTTCCATTCTTTGACTAAAATTTTTTCTCTAACCTGCACTCACGCTGTCACCTTGGGACTTATGGCAAGATCCACTGTTAGCTTGTTTCTGAGATTTATCTTTCCTGTTTATAGTCTCAATATTGCAGAATGCAATGTCAACTAATTTCTTAACAAAGACAGCTAGCTGCAGGTAAATTTCTTAAATGGTTATACATTTTTTTGGTCTTTTAAAATTAATATATTCATTTTAATTGGAGGATAATTACAATACTGTGATGGTTTTTGCCACACATCAACATGAATTGGACATGGATATACAGGTGTCCCTCCCACTCCTGAGCCCTCTTCCTATGTTCCTCCCCACCCCACATCTTTGTGTTGTCCCAGAGAACCTGCTCTGGGTACCCTGCTTCATGCATCAAACTTGCACTGGGCATCAATTTTACATATGGTAAAGTATATGTTTCAGTGCTCTTCTCTCAAATCATCCCACATTCATCTTCTCCCACTGAGTCCAAAAGTCTGTTCTTTATATCTGTGTCTCCTTTCCTGCCCTGCATGTAGGATTGTTGGTACCATCTTTCTAAATTCCATATATATATGGTAATATAGGGAGTTTCCTTTGTAGCTCAGTCAGTAAAGAATCTGCCTACAACACAGGAGACCCAGGTTCAATTTCTGGGTCGGGAAGATCCCCCAAAGAAGGAAATGGCAACCCACTCCAGTATTCTTGCCTGGAGAAACCTATGGACAGAGTAGTCTGTCAGGCTACAGTCCATGGGGTCACAAGAGTCGGACATGGTCGGACATGACTTAGCAACTAAACCACCACCACCATGGTAATATACAGTATGTGTCTTTCTCTTTCTGACTTACTTCATTGTATATAATAGGTTCCAGTTTCATCAACTTCATTACAACTGACTCAAATGTGTTCTGTTTTACAGCTGAGTAATATTCCATTGTGTATATGTACCACAACTTCCTTATCCATTTGTCTGCCAATGGGCATGTAGGTTGCTTCCATATCCCAGGTTGCAGATCATGCCATCTGCAAATAGTGCTCCAATGAACATTGGAGTTCATATGTGTCTCTTTCAACTCTGCTGTCCTTGGTGTGTATGCCCAGCTGTGGGATTGCTGCATCATGTGGCAGTTCTACTTCCAGTTTTTTATGGAATCTCCACACTGTTCTGCATAGTGGCTGTACCAGTTTGCATTCCCACTAGTGGTGTAAGAGAGTTCCCTTTCCTCCTCACCCTCTCCAGCATTTATTGTTTATAGACATTTTGATGACAATCATTCTGACAGGTGTGAGATGATACCACATTGTGGTTTTGATTTGCATTTCTCTTTGGACACCTCATGCAAAGAGTTGACTCATTGGAAAACACTCTGATTTTGGGAGGGATTGGGGACAGGAGGAGAAGGGGACGACCCAGGATGAGATGGCTGGATGGCATCACGGACTCGATGGATGTGAGTCTGAGTGAACTCCGGGAGTTGGTGATGGACAGGGAGGCCTGGCGTGCTGCGATTCATGGGGTCGCAAAGAGTCGGACACGACTGAGCGACTGAACTGAACTGAACTGAATAATGAGTGATGTTGAGCATCTTTTCTTGTGTTTATTAGCCTTCTGTATGTCTTCTTTGGAAAATATTTATTTAGGTCTTTTGCCCATTTTTGGATTGGGTTGTTCATTTATCTGATATTGAGCTGCATGAGCAATTTGTATATTTTGGAGATTAATTCTGCATCAGTTTCTTTGTTTGGTATTATTTTCTCCCATTCTGGGGGTTATATTTTCACCTTGGTTATAGTTTCCTTCATTGTGCAAAACTTTTAAGTTTAATTATTTCTCATTTGTTTATTTTTGTTTTCATTTCCATTAATCTTGGAGGTGGGTCATAGAAGAACTTGCTTTGATTTATGTTGGAGAGTGTTCCGTTTTCCTCTAAGAGTTTCATAGTTTCTGGTCTTTCTTTAATCCATTTTGAGTTTATTTTCACATATGGTGTTAGAAAGTGTTCTAGTTTCATTCTTTTACATGTAGTTGACCAGTTTTTCCAGCACTGCTTGTTGAAGAGATTATCTTTTCTCCATTGTGTATTTTTGCCTCCATTGTCAAAGATAAGATATCCATAGGCATGTGGATTTATCTCTGGACTTACTATTTTGTTCCATTGATTTATATTTCTGCCTTTGTGCCAGTATCATTTTGTCATGATGACTAGCTTTGTAGTATAGTCTGAAGTCAGGAAGGTTGATTCTTCCAGTTCCATTTTTCTTTCTCAAGATTGCTTTGGCTATTTGGGGTCTTTTGTGTTTCCATATAAATTGTGAAATTATATGTTCTCGTTCTGTGAAAAATTACTGTTGGCAGTTTGATAGGGATTGCATTGAATCTATAGATTGCTTTGTGTGCTGCTGCTAAGTCGCTTCAGTCATGTCCGAGTCTGTGCAACCCCAGAGACGACAGCCCACCAGGCTCCCTCGTCCCTGGGATTCTCCAGGCAAGAACACTGGAGTGGGTTGCCATTTCCTTCTCCAATGCATGAAAGTAAAAAGTAAAAGTGAAGTCGCTCAGTTGTATCCAACTCTTCGCGACCCCATGGACTGCAACCTATCAGGCTCCTCCGTCCATGGGATTTTCCAGACAAGAGTACTGGAGTGGGGTGCCATTGCTTTGTGTAGTATATTCTTTTTCACTACATTGATTCTTCCGGTCCACAAACATGACACATATCTCTGTCCATTTGTGTCTTCTTTTATTTCTTTTATCAGTATTTTATACTTTTCTGTATACAGGTCTTTTGTTTCTTTAGGTAAATTTATTCCTAAGTATTTTATTCTTTTCATTGCAATGGTGAATGGGATTGTTTCTTTAATCTATTTCTGAATTTTCATTATTATTATATAGGAATGTAAGGAATTTATGTATATTAATTTTATATCTGGCAACTTTACTGTATTCATTGATTTAGTTTTAGTAATTTTCTGGTGACATCTTTATGGTTTTCTATGTAGAGGATCATGCCATCTGCAAACAGTGAGAGTTTTACTTCTTTTCCAATCTGGATTCCTTTTATTTCATTTTTCTTTTCTGATTGCTGTGGCTAAGACTTCCAAACCTATTTTGAATAGTAGTAGTAAGAAGTGGGCACCCTTGTCTTGTTCTTGATTTTAGAGGAAATGCTTTCAGTTTCTTTTTGCCATTGAGGATAATGTTTGCTATGGGTTTGTATTATGTGGCTTTTATTATGGTGAGGTATGTTCCTTCTATGCCTACTTTTTGGAGAGAGTTTTTAATCACATATGGGTATTGAATTTTGTCAAAGGCTTTCTCTGAATCTGTTTAAATAATTATATGGTTTCTATCTTGCAGTTTGTTAATATAGTGTATCATATTGATTGATTTGCTAATATTGCATCTTTGGAATAAAGCTCACTTGATCATGATGTATGATCTTTTTAATATGTTGCTGAATTCTGTTTGCTAAAGTTTTGTTGAGGATTTTTGCATCTATGTTTATCAATGATATTGGCCCATAGTTTTCTTTTTTTGTGTCATCTTTGCATCATTTTGGTATCGGGGTTGGCCTTATAGAATGAGTTTGGGAGTTTTTCATTGTAGAATGAGTTTGGGAGTTTTCCTTCCTCTCCAATTTTCTAGAGGAGTTTAAGTAGGATAAGTGTTAGCTCTTCTTTAAATTTTTGGTAGAATTCATCTGTGAAGGCATTCTTATTTAAACTTATCCTACATAACTGGTAGTTTGGTTGAGTTTTCCTGGTAGAAAATAATTTTACTTATCAAGTTCAAAGCACTATTGTTAGGTCTTCTATTCTCCATGTTACAGTTTAGGAAATCCATTGCCAATCTAGCCTGTACATTTTCCCAGAATATTTCTTTTCCATGCTGTTTTTTTTTTTTTTTCTGATCTAATTTTATCCATTTGAATCATCCATAAGTACTTGATGAGCAATTTTAATCTGAATACTTGGACATTTCTCAGTTCTGGGCACAAGAAGGTAAAGGAAAAATCAACTTAAATTTGTCATAACAGATTTAATCAACATAAATTTGCAATTAAAGAGTTATAAGATTAATTAGGGTTTTGAAGATTAATTTAAACACAAAGGAACTCAAATTTTAGAGACACTAAGACCTAGTGAGTAGCAAATAAAAGAAAGACAATGATAGACAAAAGAAGTTCATATTAAAAACAGCAAGAGTACACAGCATCTTATAGGAAGAAAGAGAAATTTATAAGTAATGATTGATCTGTGGCACCAAAAGCTTCTGAGAAATCAAGGATAAGTATAATATAAAAAAATTGGAGAGTATTTTTTTAAGCTTCAGGCCACTTGTGTATAAAGTGCAAGGATGGAAGCCAAATGGAAGATTATGAAAACAAGAGTACATGAATGTTCTGAGCAAATTTCATTCCAAGGAGTTTTAATGTGAGATAAACTATTTAATAAAAAGCATTTGTTAATCAACTTAAAAATATGAGCAGTTTGAGAATATTTAAAGACATAGAAAAGGAACACATTTGAATCTAGATATTATCACTTTAGGTCTTCCCCATGGACAGAGGAACTTGGCAGGCTAGAGTCCAATGAATCACATAGAGTCTGGCATGACCAAAGCAATTTAGCATGCATGCAATATCAAAGTAAGTCAGACAAAGAAAGATAAATAGCTTATGATATTGCTTATATGTAGAATCTTAAAAAAAATGATGCAAACTTATTTATAAAATGGAAACAGACTCAGAGACATAGGAAACAGGTTTAACGTTAGCAAAGGGAGAGAGAGACAACTTAGGAATTTGGGATTAATAGATACACACAATTATATATAAAAAAGATAACCATAAGGATCTACTGTATAGTATAAGGAATATATTCAGTATCTGATGATAAATCATAATTGAAAATAATATAGCAAATAATATAGATATACACACATACACAAGCACACACATATAAATATATGAAATTAAAATTGTTAGTTGTTCAATCATGTCTGACTCTGCAACCTCATGGACTGTAGCCTGCCAGGTTCCTCTGTCCATGGGATTCTCCAGGCAAGAATACTGGAGTAGGTTGCCATTTCCTCCTCCAGGAAATCTTCCCAACCCAGGGATCGAACCTGGGTCTCTTGCATTGTAGGTAGATTCTTTACCTTCTGAGACACCAGGGATAGTGGTATATGTATATACATATACATGAATATATATATAATATATATATATACATATACACATAAATATATATATATATATGTCAGATATCAGAAAGTAATATAGCATGGTAAATTAACTGCACTTGAATTAAAAATAAAAAATGCTTTACAAGGGCTTGAACTTGTTAGAAGCAAAGGTCACACTAATTCAACCAAAACTCCAGATCAGAGACCAGATGTGATTTCAAGTTAATTTTATAAATGGTACATGCATGTTTATTGCAATACTAAGGAGATCAGGATATCTTAAAAAACTCAGGCTTTTCTATTGTGTGAAATAAGTTGTATTATTAAGTGTGGGGAGGATTGGGAACTTAAAAAAATCTTTATGAGATATCTGTGGATCACATACTAAGGAATCTATTAAAGATAAGAAAAGAGTTTGAATAACTATTTGAGTTCAGGAGAGATTATTATTAAAAATAGATGCATACAGATTCAATCAGTTTTTCATTCAAGCTAGTTTGAATAACTAAAAGTTGTAATTGTTCTATAATCACCAATATGTAAACTTACATATTTAATTAATTGTAATTTTAAATGTTTAATTGCAAAATTTCTTCATTGTTTCTTTTATTAGTATTACTTCTAGTCTGGGGAAATTGGAGTAATCTATAACAGAAGATTGAACTATAAATTCTAAACCAAATTAACCTTTGCAAAGTTATATCCTGGTTTCTGTAATTAAAATAATGAAAATTCTAAGAATAACAGCATTTAGGTCTTTCCTATTTAAGCAGAACCTTTTTTGTATTTAAATAGCTAGTCAAAGGACAAACTATAATTGCATGTTCAGAAATTCCACCATTGTGCCTCTATGCTAAAGCACTTTCCTTTAAAAGAAAATGATTATTTTTATACAAGAGTAAATCTGACATTTACCAAAAAGTTTGGGGTCCATAGAATGTCAATGTTAAACTCTCTTGACTTCACTTCATATATAAATGCAGGAGATTTTCTACTGTTTGCAATCTTAGAATTATTTTTTACCAATAATCTTTAATAGTCTTCTGCTCAAAATTGTTAAAATTTTGGAATGTTAAAATTTTCCTTTTTTTTTTTTTTTTTTTGAGCGGGGGAGGGAGGACAAAAACACCACAAAATTCTTTAGTGACCAGATATAATGTTTATGGCAACGTTGCATTTAGATAATATGCTCAAAGGCAAAGATCTTAGACAAACTGTGGTTGTAATACTATACAAACAGTGACATGGATGTATGTGATGGCATAGCAAGATGACAAACACCTCGATTTCAGTAAATGTTGATGAGAAAACACGGGGAAGGAGTTAAGAAATGTATATAATAAAGCTTCACCTGTCTCAAATCATTTTGTGAGATGAGTTAAAGACGATAAATAGATGATATGAATGGTATTTGTGTATGTTTATTCTTACAGAAATCACTTATACAGGTGATGGTATTATTTCTTTTTTACACTTGAGAGGATAAAGCCTGTAGAGAAGTAAGAAATTTCCAAAGGTCACTAAACAATTTAGTTCTAATTTAAATTATATCTGACTCCAAAGCCTGTGGATTTAAGCCCTCCACAACATTTCTGGCACTATACCTGATATTTGATAAGCAGCTGGCATTTGGTAAGCACTCAATTATTTTCATTAGCTTTCCCCTCTCCCTAATTAACTTCAGGGCCTGGAAAGCGGAAATAAGTCTCCTGGGATTGTTGCAACAAAATTGATCTCTCACCACTTTGAGAAATGAACAACATAAAAGACTATCTGTGTGGCTGAATAAACATTCTTTTAATTACTCATTTTGTATACACACACAAAGATGTATGAATTAATTGAATGGTTCAAGCATCAACTATTTCTTTTGCATGGAGATAAATACTTGGTTTAAGCTTACTTTCCACTTTTAACTGATCAGAGGATGGTCACACTTAAACTGAAAGGACTCTTCTACCAGCAGTAGTCATGGAGAGAACCCTACAAAAGCCTCTGAGGGTCATGAAAGCATCATTATGCAACAGTGATAGAAATTACTATTTTACTATCATAAATAACATCAAATATTGCCCAATGTTTTAAATTAAACCTCCTTATTTTCAAATAATAAACCAAAATAAACAGAAAATGAAGGTGAATGAGAGGGACTTAAAATTTATTCACAGATAAATATGTTTCTATTTCTTTAATATATTTCTGGAAGTTAACATAAACAAGTTTCCACAATCTTTATAAACACATGGCATCTTTTGGGGGTAATATAGTGTAACTTAGTTTTATATATTTAGTGGCACATAACCAAATGCAGCAAAAGAACAGACGGTATTGAAAAACAGGCAATTAGGAAATATTTGACTCCAGTCCTTCATTTAGATTTTACAGCTGCTCTGTGTTTGACCAGAGAAAGTCTTTGGATGGATGTAACTTTGAAAAATAAAGCAAGGGCTTTTTCTCTTTTTTCTTGGCTCTTTATTTTTGTTTTATTTTAACACCAGAAGTGGCTCCCTCAAGTGAAAAGTGTAAAATTGCTGGTCTCTCTAAGGATCCAGAGGAAATTACCTGTGGCAGGAAATGGGGTGTAAAGCACTCTTGCTTTTTATCAAGATGTAATCCAAAAAGTCAGCTGGGATATGTATGCTTTCAAAATTGCTATTAAAACATAAAACAAAATATCACAGTGCCAACTATTTCTATGCAACTCTAAAGAAAAGACCAGAGAGAATGAACTTTCCTGAGATCTTTATGTTTCCAAATTGCTTTAGAAATACAACCATGTTATGTAGTGTTATATACATATACATATGTAAACTCCTATAATATTTCAGTATTTTAAAACCCTGATAATAATGCATATTTAGCAAATCTTAGCTGAAGTATAGCTTGAGATTTATGATATTCTACTTTTGAACACTGTAATTTTTATTGAAATCAACTGTGCCCTGCCACAAACCAAGACTTTATGTTTTATATCTGTAGTCTCATAGCTTTTACAACACAGAGAACTTTTGTCTATGTATAGCTTGATAACTTTTCCAAATCTGGAAAATTTAGGGGATACTGCATCATAATCTTTATGTCATTCAAAAATAAACTCAAAGAAATAACAAGTTTGAATAAAGATCTGTTCAGTATGATTGCTCTTCAGAAGTATGATTTCAATTTCATAACTTTCTGAGGCTTTTATTTTTCTAGTTTCTGACTGCTAGAGCAAAGATGAAGGTGAAAATAACAATAATTCTGGGAGTAGAAATATCTGAGCTCAACTTTTCTTATAAGAATCCTGAAATAACAACTAACTGCTGAACAACCATCAACAAAAAGAGCTGGAATCAGAAAAAAAAAAAAAATATATATATATATATATATATATTTTTTTTACACACATACATATATGCCCTACATCCAAACATCCAAAGACAAAGAAGAAGTCACAATAAGATGATGTCTGTGCATGCACACTCAGTTGTGTCAGACCCTTTGCAAGCCCATGGCCTGCTAGGCTCCTCTTTCCATGGAATTTTCCAGGCAAGAATACTGGAGTGGGTTGTCGTTTCCTCTTCTGAGGGATCTTCCTGACCAGGGATTGAACCAGCATCTCCTGTGTCTCCTACACTGCAGGCAGGTTCCTTATCATTGAGCCACCTGGAAAGCTGACAATAAGATAGTAGGAGGGGTGCAATTGTGATAAAATAAAATCTAAAATCCAACAGATGGATGATGTACAAACTGGAAAATTATTATAGCACAGAAGTTTTCAAACAGAAGTGAAATTTCTAAGCCCTATTCCTAGCTTAGGGGTCTAGCAACAGGAGGGGAAACCCCCAGACAATCTGGCTTTGAAAGCCAGTAGGGTTTGATTACAGAAATTACACATGACTGGAGGAAACAGAGAGTCCAGTTTTGGAGGGTGCATTCAAGGACCTCTGCTTACCAGGACCCAGGGAAAAAAGCAGTGATCCGACTGGAGACTAGGCCATACCTCCTGCTAGTACTAGATGGTCTCCTGTGCAGGTAGAAGCGTATGTCGCTCACTGTGGGAACAAAAACATTGGTAGCAGCAGATCTGGAGGAGTACTCATTGGTACGAGCCCTTCTGGAAGTCACCATTAGCCCCATCTTATAGCATCTACCTTCCAATGCTGGGATGTTTCAGGCTAACCAACAGGGTAGGAATGCAGCCCCAACCTTCAGCAGAAAAGTAGCTTAAAGTCTTCCCGAGGACAGCCCTACCAACAAGAGGAACAAGACACAGCCCTTATAAGATGCAGCAAAAGCATTTCTAAGAGGCAAATTTATAGCAATACAATCTTACCTCAAGAAACAAGAAAAACATCAAATAAACAACCTAACTTTACACTTAAAGCAACTAGATAAAGGAAAAAAAAAAAACAACCTTGAATATAGTAGAAGAAAAAAAATAAAGATTAGAGCAGAAATAAATGAAAAAAATGAAGATATAGAAAAGAGAAATAAAACTAAAAGCTGGTTCCTTGAGAAGATAAAAGAAATTGATAACCCTTTAGACAGATTTATCAAGAAAAAAAGGCAGAGGACTCAAATCAGTAGAATTTGAAATGAAAAAGAAGTTACAGCAAATGAGCAGACATACAAAGAACAATAAGATACTATGAATGGCTTCAAAGGCAAATTCTATCAAATATTTAGAGAAGAGTTAACTTGTATTCTTCTGAAATGACTCAAAAGTTCTCAGAGACAAGAATGCTCTAAAACTCATTCTTTAAGGCTCCATCAATTTGGAAGAAAATCAATGATACTACAAAAAATGAAAATTACTGGCCAATATAACTGATGAACATAGACACAAAAGCCTTCAACAATACACTAGCAATTAAAATCCAATGATACATTAAAAAGGTCATACACCATGATCAAGTGGGATTTTTTCCAAGGATGCAAGGATTTTTCAATATTCAAAAATCAATCACTATGATACATGACATTGACACATTGAAGAATAAAAATCATATGATCATACCAATAGATGCAGAGAAAATTTTGACAAAAACTGTAAAAACTGACTAGTTCAAAATTGGGAAAGAATTATAATGTCAGTATATTATCATGCTGCATATTTAATTTCTTTGTAGAGTACATCATGGGAAATACTGGGGTGGACGAATCACAACCTGGAATCAAATTTTCAGGGAGAAATAACAACCCCAGTTATGCAGATGAGACCACACTAATGGCAAAAAGCAAAGAGGAACTAAAAAGCCTCTTGATGAAGGTGAAAGAGAAGACTGAAAAAGCTGGCTTGAAGCTCAATATTGGGGGGAGGGAGGGAAAAAAACAACAACAACTAATATCATGGCATCTTGTCCTAGCACTTCATGGCAAATATAAGGTGAAAAAGTGGCAACAGTGACACATTTTATTTTCCTGAGCTTAGAGTCAGACACAACTGAGCGACTGAACTGAAAACCATTGCAGGATGGCTGCAGCAATGAAATTCAAAGACACTTGCTCCTTGAAATGAAAGTTATGAGAAATTTATGAAAAGTAGAGACATCACTTTGCCAACAAAGGTCTTCATAGTCAAAGCTAGAGTTTTTCCAGTAGTCATGTATGGATATGAGAAAGGCTGAAGAAAGGCTTTTGCCAAAGCAGGCTGAATGCCAAAGTTTTGATGCTTTCTGATTGTGGTGCTGGAGAAGACTCTTGAGAGTCCTTTGAACTGCAAGGAGATCAAAGCAGTCAGTCCTAAAGGAAATCAACTGTGAATATTCACTGAAAGGACTGTTGTTGAAGCTTCAATACTTTGGCCACCTGATGTGAATAGTTGACACATTGAAAAAGACCCTGATGCTGGGAAAGATTGAAGGCAAAAGGAGAAGGGGAGTGGCAGATGATGAGATGATTACATGGTTTCACCAACTCAATATATATGAATTTGAGCAAATTCCATGTGATGGTGGACAGAGGAGCCTGGCGTGTTACAGTCCACGGGGTAACAAAGAGCTGGACATGATTTAGCAACTGAAAAACAACAACAAATCACCCATTTATGACAAAAATTATCCAAAATGTCATTATGGTACTGGCGCAAAAACAGAACTGTAGGTCAACAAAACTGGCTAGAAAGTCATCTCAGTTCAGTTCAGTTCAGCTGCTCAGTTGTTTCCGACTCTTTGTGACCCCATGGACTGCAACATGCCACACTTACCTGTCCATCACCAACTCCTGGAGCTTACTCAAACTCCTGCCCATTGAGTCGGTGATGCCATCCAACCATCTCATCCTCTGTCATCCCCTTCTACATCTGCCTTCAATCTTTCCCATCATCAGGGTGTTTTCAAATGAGTCAGTTTTTCACATCAGGTGGCCAAAGTATTGGAGTTTCAGTTTCAGCATCAGTCCTTCCAATGAACATTCAGGACTGATTTCCTTTAGGATGGACTGGTTGGATCTCCTTGAGGTCCAAGGGACTCAAGAGTCTTCTTCAACTCCACAGTTCAAAAGTACCAATTCTTTGGTGCTCAGCTTTCTTTATAGTCCAGCTCTCACATCTGACTACTGAAAAACCAAAGCTTTGACTAGATGGACTTTTGTTGCAAAGTAATGTCTCTGCTTTTTAATATGCTGTCTAGGTTAGTCACAAGTTTTCTTCCAAGGAGTAAGCATCTTTTAATTTCATGGCTACAGTCACCATCTGTAGTTTTATGAGCCCACAAAAATAAAGTTTGTCACTATTTCCATTGTTTCCCCATCTATTTGCTGTGAAGTGATGGGACCAGATGCCGTGATCTTAGTTTTCTGAATGTTGAGTTTTAAGCCAACTTTTTCACTCTCCTCTTTCATCAAGAAGCTCTTTAGTTCTTCTTTGCTTTCTGCCATAAGGGTGGTGTCATCTGCATATTGTTGATATTTCTCCCAGCAATCTTGATTCCAGCTTTTGCTTCATCCAGTCCAGCATTTCTCGTAATGTACACTTCATAGAAGTTAAATAAGCAGGGTGATAAAATACAGCCTTGACGTACTCCTTTCCCAATTTGAAACCAGCCTGCTGTTCCAAGTCCAGTTCTAACTGCTGCTTCTTGACCTGCATATGGATTTCTCAGGAAGCAGGTCAGGTGGTCTAGTATTTCCATCTCTTTAGGAATTTCCCACAGTTTGTTGTGATCCACACAATCAAAGGCTTTGGCACACTCAATAAAGCAAAAGTAGAGGTTTTCCTGGGACTCTTTCGCTTTTTCAATGATCCAACATCACCTGATCTATGACAGAGGAGGCAGAAATATCCAAAGGAAGAAAGACAGTCTCTTTAATAAATGATGCTAGAGAAATAGGACAGTTGTATGTAAAACAATAAAATTGCAACACTGCTACAACATACATAAAAATGAACTCAAAATGGATTAAGGAAGTAAATGTAAGATGGATACTATAAAACAGAGAGGAAAATAAGGCAAGCTACTCTCTGACATAAATTGGAGGAATATCTTGTTTGATATGTCTCCTAGAATAATGAAACTAAAAACAAAAATAAACAAATGGTACCTAATTAAACTCAAAAGTTTTGCATAGCAAAAGAAACCATAAACAAAATGAGAAGACAATTTTGAGATTGACAGAAAATATTTTCAAATGATGCAACTGACAATGGATTAGTCTCCAAAATTTATAAATAGATCACATGGCTCAATATTATAAAAAACAGCCCAATCAAAAAATGAGCAGAGGTTCGTGACATTGTACAGGAGACAGGAATCAAGACCACCCTCAAGAAAAAGAAATGCAAAAAAGCAAAATGGCTGTCTGAGGAAGCCTTACAAATAGCTGTGAAAAGAAGTGAAGCAAAAAGCAAAGGAGAAAAGGAAAAAAATGAGCAGAAGATCTAAATAGATATTTCTCCAAATAAGACATGCAGATGGCCAACAGTCACAAGAAAAAATGTTCAACCTAGCTAAACATTACAAAAAATCAAAGGAAAACTACAGTGAGATATTACTTCACACCAGTCAGAACAGCATCATCAAAAATCTACAAACAATAAATTCTGCAGTGGTTGTGGAGAAAAAAATAACTCTCCCAAACTGTTGCTGGGGATGTAAATTGGTACAGTCACTAAAATGAATGGTATGAAAGTTCCTTAAAAAGCTAGAGATAGAGCTCCCATATGATCCATCAATCCCACTCCTGGACATGTATCTGGAGAAGAACATGGTTCAAAATGGTACATGCACAGCAATGTTCACTGCAGCACTATTTACAATAGCCAAGACATGAGAGCAACCTAAATGTCTGTCAACAGATGTGGTAAATAATGGTAAACGGATAAAGAAGATACGGTACATATATAGAAATATATTACTCAGATATAAAAAAGAATGAAATGGTGCCATTTGGAGCAACATGGATGAAACCAGAGACTGTCATGTTAAATGAAGTAAGCCAGTCAAGGAAAGATAAATGTCATATGATATCACTTGTATGCAGAACTAAAAAAAAAAAAAATGTGATACAAATGAACATATTTGCAAAACAAAAACTGACTCACAGACTTAGAAAACAAGCTTAT
Organism: Oryx dammah; assembly: GCF_014754425.2. Classification (NCBI taxonomy): domain Eukaryota; kingdom Metazoa; phylum Chordata; class Mammalia; order Artiodactyla; family Bovidae; genus Oryx; species Oryx dammah. Next base: position 37,041,509 of record NW_024070196.1, read on the forward strand.
GGTTACCAGGGAGAAAGTGGGTGAGAGAGGAATAGCTTGGATCAGGGTGGACATGTACACACTGCTATATATAAAACAGATAAGCAGCAGATGCCTACTGCATAGCACAGAGAATGCTGCTAAGCATTCTGTAATAATCTAAATGGGAAAATAATTTGAATAAGAAAAATATATGCATACATATAACTGAATTACTTTGCTGTATACCTGAAACTATCACAACATTGTTAATCAACTACACTGCAATATAAAATGAATAAAATAATAATCCTAAATAACCATAAAACTTTGAAGTTCTGAATTTTACATTAATAAAACATTATCATATTGACAGACACCATTTAAAATACTCTTTCAGTTCAGTTCAGTCGCTCAGTCGTGTCTGACTCTTTGCCACCCCATGAATCTCAGCATGCCAGGCCACCCTGTCCATCACCAACTCCCGGAGTTTACTCAAACTCATCTCCATCGAGTTGGTGATGCCATCCAGCCATCTCATCCTCTGTCGTCCCCTTCTCCTCCTGCCCCTAATCTCTCCCAGCATCAGGGTCTTTTCCAGTGAGTCAACTCTTCGCATGAGGTGGCCAAAGCATTGGAGTTTCAGCTTCAGCATCAGTCCTTCCAATGAACACCCAGGACTGATCTTCTTTAGGATGGACTCGTTGGATCTCCTTACAGTCCAAGGGACTCTCAAGAGTCTTCTCCAACACCACAGTTCAAAGGCATCAATTCTTCGGCACTCAGCCTTCTTCACAGTCCAAAACTCACATCCATATGTGACCATTGGAAAAACCATAGCCTTGACTAGACAGATCTTTGTTGGCAAAGTAATGTCTCTGCTTTTTAATATACTATCTAGGTTGGTCATAACTTTCCCTCATTTTATCTTATTTTCTATTAAGACAAATAGCATTATAACCCACATTTTTAAAACAAACAAAAAAAAGCACCAATATTTTAAATAAATAAATTGCCTAACATACTGTTGTACCCAGCATTCAGGTGGCACAGTATCTGTTTTCTCCACTTCATTGCCTCCCTGAGGATGGTGTATGTAGCCATTGTTCTGGTATAATTGGTGACCTATCGTCTATTTTCCTGGTTGTTGGAAATCTATGCCACATTATTTATTGAAGATAATCATAGCTACCAACCATACCATGGGCCAGGATGTCTATTTTTTGATGTATGTTTTGACACCTGTCTTGTGGGAAATAGTCTTTCTTCCCTTAGAATGAATGCTTGTGTATAAATGGATTGTCACACATTTCCCTGGCCTTATGAAGGAACTGGAAATAATGTATAAAGAAAAGCAGAGTTGATAGATGGATGAAAGAAACTATGAGCCAGAATACCACATTTTTAGTTTCTAGGAACAGATGTACCTAAATTGAGAATAGCTCTATGTTCTTATTTAATGAATGAAAAATTCTCCCACTTAAGCTTAAATAGTGCTTGAAAGTGAAGTCACTCAGTGGTGTCCAACTCTTTGTGACCCCATGGACACCAGGCTCCTCCATCCATGGGATGTTCTAGGAAAGAGTACTGGAGTGGGTTGCCATTTTCTTCCCCAGGGAATCTTCCCAACACAGGGATTGAACCCAGGTCTCCTGCATTGTAGACAGATGCTTTACCGCCTGAGCCATCAGTGAAGTAAGTAAAAAGAGCTTCAGTTCAGTGCAGTTCAGTTCAGTCACTCAGTCATGTCCGACTCTTTGCAACCCCATGAATCGCAGCATGCCAGGCCTCCCTACCCATCACCAACACCCGGAGTTCACTCAGACTCACATCCATCGAGTCCGTGATGCCATCCAGCCATCTCATCCTCTGCCGTCCCCTTCTCCTCCTGCCCCCAATCCCTCAAGCATCAGAGTCTTTTCCAATGAGTCAACTCTTCGCATGAGGTGGCCAAAGTACTGGAGTTTCAGCTTTAGCATCATTCCTTCCAAAGAAATCCCAGGATTGATCTCCTTCAGAATGGACTGGTTGGATCTCCTTGCAGTCCAAGGGACTCTCAACAGTCTTCTCCAACACCACACTTCAAAAGCATCAATTCTCAGTCCTCAGCCTTCTTCACAGTCCAACTCTCACATCCATACATGACCACAGAAAAAACCATAGCCTTGACTAGAGGGACCTTAGTCACCAAAGTAATGTCTCTGCTTTTGAATATGCTATCTAGGTTGGTCATAACTTTTCTTCCAAAGAGTAAGTGTCTTTTAATTTCATGGCTGCAGTCACCATCTGCAGTGATTTTGGAGCCCCACAAAAATAAAGTCTGACTGTTTCCACTGTTTCCCCATCTATTTCTCATGAAGTGATGGGACCGGATGTCATGATCTTCATTTTCTGAATGTTGAGCTTTAAGCCAACTTTTTCACTCTCCACTTTCACTTTCATCAAGAGGCTTTTGAGTTCCTCCTCACTTTCTGCCATAAAGGTGGTGTCATCTGCATATCTGAGGTTATTGATATTTCTCCTGGCAATCTTGACTCCAGCTTGTGTTTCTTCCAGTCCAGTGTTTCTCATGATGTACTCTGCATAGAAGTTAAATAAGCAGGGTGACAATATACAGTCTTGATGTCCTCCTTTTTTTATTTGGAACCAGTCTGTTGTTCCATGTCCAGTTCTAACTGTTGTTTCCTGACCTGCATACAGATTTCTCAAGAGGCAGGTCAGGTGGTCTGGTATTCCCATCTCGCTCAGAATTTTCCACAGTTTCTTGTGATCCACACAGTCAAAGGCTTTGGCATAGTCAATAAAGCAGAAGTAAATGTTTTTCTGGAACTCTCTTGCTTTTTCCATGATCCAGCGGATGTTGGCAATTTGATTTCTGGTTCTGCTGCCTTTTCTAAAACCAGCTTGAACATCAGGAAATTCACGGTTCACGTATTGCTGAAGCCTGGCTTGGAAGAAGTTTGAGCATTACTTTACTAGCATGTGAGATGAGTGCAATTGTGTGGTAGTTTGAGCGTTCTTTGGCATTGCCTTTCTTTGAGATTGGAATGAAAACTGACCTTTTCCAGTCCTGTGGCCACTGCTGAGTTTTCCCAATTTGCTGGCATATTGAGTGCAGCACTTTCACAGCATCATCTTTCAGGATTTGAAACAGCTCAACTGGAATTCCATCACCTCCACTAGCTTTGTTCGTAGTGATGCTTTCTAAGGCCCACTTGACTTCACATTCCAGGATGCCTGGCTCTAAGTGAGTGATTATCTGGGTCGTGAAGATCTTTTTTGTACAGTTTTTCTGTGTATTCTTGCCACTTCTTCTTAATATCTTCTGCTTCTGTTAGGTCTGTACCATTTCTGTCCTTTATCAAGCCCATCTTTGCATGAAATGTTCCCCTGGTATCTCTAATTTTCTTGAAGAGATCTCTAGTCTTTCCCATTCTGTTCTTTTCCTCTATTTCTTTGCACTGATTGCTGAAGAAGGCTTTCTTATCTCTTCTTGCTATTCTTTGGAACTCTGCATTCAGATGCTTATACCTTTCCTTTTCTCCTTTGCTTTTCACTTCTCTTCTTTTCACAGCTATTTGTAAGGCCTCCCCAGACAGCCATTTTCTTTTTTGCTTTTCTTTTCCATGGGAATGGTCTTGATCCCTGTCTCCTGCACAATGTCACAAACCTCATTCCATAGTTCATCAGGTACTCTATCTATCAGATCTAGGCCCTTAAATCTATTTCTCACTTCCACTGTATAATCATAAGGGATTATTATTTAGGTCATACCTGAATGGTTTCGCTTACTGAAGTTCAAACCTTTCTGTAGATAAGGAGACTAAGAAATGCCAACATTAGCTCCCATTTTTACCTCCTCAGAGTTTATATACTGTTCAATGTAGATGTGTTTGCCATAATGACACACAAATATTTGTAGAGTGAAGAAGGAAGTTTGGTCTCAAGGCCAGTAATTGTCAACATCATAACAGCAAAGCTGGGCCACCTCAAGCCCTGACCTCCACAGCAGTCACTAATGGTTTGACTATTATGATACATTCACTCTATGCTATACTGGATTTATGTTGAACTTTTTTTTTTTTTAATCATTTTATGTTTTAAACATAAATGAGGCATCATTTACATATATTGAAATTATGAGATATAAGACAAACTTTGATGCCTTTTGACAAATGCATTCTTCCATGTAACAGCAACCCCATCATGATGCATAGAGAACATCCCCTTACTCCAGACACATACTGTCTTTCCTAGTCACTCCCAATTACTCGTGTTATTTGCACTGAATTCTATCACAGGGTAGTTTGACTGCTCTAAAATTTTATATAATTTGAGTAATAAAGTCTCAAGTCTTTGGTGTCTGGTTTCTTTCTAGAAACCACTAGTAACTCTCATAGAATAAGAATGTGAAATAAAGAAAATAAATAATTAGTAACTAATTAATAAGCCAATGGTCATCCAGAGAGTAGATGTCAGAGCTCAGGTTCAAACTTAGCAACTTGATCCCAGAGTTCATGTCGTTAGCAGTATGCCAGTGATCACTTGCTTGAATTTCCATGTATTTACTTTTAATGGCTAAATGTACTAGCAAAAGGTTAGGATTTGAATTTTGCTGTAAATTTCTTTAAGGGGAATTTTTAAATTGGTTTTTATTATTAAATATTATTTTTAAAATCATATCTTTTTAAAATTTATTTATTTATTTTTTTACTTTATAATATTGTATTGGTTTTGGCCATACACTGACATGAATCTGCCATGGGTGTACATGTGTTCCCCATCCTGAACCCCCATCCAATCCCCCTCCCCATCCCATCCCTCTGGGTCATCAAAGTGCACCAGCCCCGAGCACCCTGTATCATGCATTGAACCTGGACTGGTGATTCATTTCAGATGTGAAAATTTACATGTTTCAATGCCATTCTCCCAAATCATTCCACCCTCGGCCTCTCCTTCAGAGTCAAAAGTACATAACTAATACTAAATCATGTTTTCTCTCTTCCATTATCTTACCATATTTTGTACATACAAATACAGAACCAAGATGATTATCTAAAATTTTAAATAATAAAAAAAATTTGCTGTGACTGTTATCTTACTAGTTCATGGATTTTTTTTTTTTAAACCAAACTATTTAAAATCAGTTTCCAAATATTTCATTTCTCTTGAAGAGCAAACTTTATTACTGGCAAAGTACTGCAAATAACATAGTGTTAAATTATATGTTAAAATAATAAATTTAATTTATCATTAGTTTAATTTGTTCTGACAAGCATTCAGGTAATGAAATTATTAAAAACAACATCATGGATTTGACAAAATTGTAGTAGCTTGATTTTAAAAAAGTACTGCTTAACAAATTAACACTATAAGGATCAAGAAAACTATTTACAGAGATATTTTCTTATTTAATTATTTGAGTAATATTACTTAGTGAAATTTCTGGCATAATGATCCCATAAAATATTGTCTGGGAATGAATTGCTGAAAACTCTTCATGAGTTCCCAAATGAAAGCACATTCTTTACTGAAATTTAAAGATTCTCATTAAGAACTCGAATATTATTGACATGCTGTGGAACTTTGCAGGGTGAATAGAAAACTATCTGTTCTTCAACATTATATAAAAAGCCATATATAATAAAACAGATGTGAATGAGGGTGATAATGAATGCACAAAGTTGCCTTTTAGGCATTAATTATTTCTTATAATATTTCTTGAGGCCCTTTTACTGCTTTATTATGGTCATTGCCAATTATACACAAGCTCCTTTTGAGAATAATTTCTAGGCATAAACATACAAAGCTATGTCCTAATCAAGGGTGATCTGAAGCTCTGTCATCTCCCCTACAACCAGCCCTCTTGCCTAACCCTAGTACACTAAGATGGCATTTTTAACTATTGAAAGTAATGAGGTATATAAATACACATATAAATTAATCGACAGAGAGAGATTTTGTTTTCATATTAGCAGTGTTATGGAGAACTGTGTGATTTGTACCTTATCCAAAAGAATTATTGAGATCATACATTCTCAAAGAGAGTCTTTTCACCTTCAAGGAAATGAAAATGAATTCTTTGGGGGGCTTCCCTCATAGTTCAGTTGGTAAAGAATGTGCTTGCATTGCAGGAGACCTGGATTCAATTCCTGGGTTGGGAAGATCCCCTGGAGAAGGAAATGGCAAACCACTCTAGTATTCTTCCTGGGGAATCTTATGGAAAGAGGAGCGTGACAGGCTAGTCCATGGGGTCAAAAGAGTAGGACATGACTTAGCAACTAAAGAGAGAGAGCGAGCATATCTTGGATATCACAATGGCTTTAGTTTTCTGAAGGATCAGAATCTGCAAGCAGATATAATGTAGATCCATGGTATTACAATTTCACAGTTGAAGCTAGGTGATTAAGGGGAAAAATGTCTATAAAAGCTCTGTAGCATAGTGGCAATGAATAAAATGATGCAAAACACTGAACACTGATATAATGTCAGATACAGCAGTGTTGATTCAATAATTTAGATTATATTTAACTTTTTTGTACATGAATATAGTCAAAGAAATATGAAACTTGACCACTTGGTGCTTTTGCTTGAATGTTAGTGTTTCCTAACCCTAAATTTGTTTCCTTACCCCTAAATTTGTATGTTGAAATCTAATCCCCAGTGTGATGGTATTTGGAGACAGGACTTTGGGGAGGTTATTAGATCATAAGGGTGGAATCCTCATGAAAGAGACCCCCAAAATCTCTCTTGCACCTTCTATCATGTGAAGACAGAGCAAGATATGGCCATCTGTAAGGCAGGAGGAGGGCTATCACCAGATATAGAATTCAGGAATTGAACAGTGCCAGGATCGTGATCTTCCCAGCCTTCAGAGTGTGAGAAATAAATTTCTATTTTTTATAAGCCACCCAGTCTGTGGCATTTCTCTTATAGTTGCCCAGATGGACTACAGCAGCTGGTATAGAGGTAAAGAAATAATTGAAGTCTAGTTGTTTAAGTCACTGGTCATTGGATAAAGGTAAATATACATATTTGCAAATGCCTCCTTGTTTTTCAGTAACACACACTTTAATTAATGTACATCAAATTATTTTTGCTAAAATATTCTTAAGAGCTAATTAAGGTAGCAAGCAGCAAAAGGAAAACCTACCTCTTTACCTATATCGTTGGCTTGATTCTAAGTAAGTGTGGAGAGTGCTGCTGGATGAGTAAGAGAAGAGAAAGGCTGTAAAAACTATGCTAAAGGCAGGTGCTTTTTTCTTTTTGGTTGCTTCATTGGTTTTACAGCATTATTTTACTGATTCTTTTTAAATTATCAAAGGAAAGTTTGGTTTTACAGATACTTATTAGTGATTTCTGACATTAGAAAAACGTCATATTGCACCACACTCCTCTCAATTCCCAAGGAGAAAGTGTCAAGGAAAAATTGTTGAGTTAAACAGGCAAGGAAGACTGCTTAAGACTATTGAAACAGGGGAGAGAGATTGAACTCAGTGCTTCTGAAACCAAAGAGAGGAGAGATTTTAAGCACCAGAGGGAGGAAGTGAAAAAATACAAAAAGACATCATCAAGGAGTCTGGTCAATGTGATTAGCCATTTGTGTTTGCTAATTGGCAGTTACTAAAGTTAGGGTTCTACCCTGCTACAGAGATAGGGAGAGATGAGTCCTATTTTCTTGATCATTACATTCAGAGATATGGCTGCCGATTTCTTGACAAAGACATTTCTGGTTTGTAAAGCCAACCCACCTGGCAGGAAACTGGAAGATTTGCATCTTACAGAGGCCTTAAAAACTACAATTTAAAATTTTTTTTTCAGAATAAAACCTCTAAGGAAATGGAAGTCAGGGGCCTACAATCAGGAGCAAAGCTGTCTAAGCTGTTCCCTTCAGTTTAGTCAAACTGAAGGAAACAGTAAAGCCTTATTGGTCAGAAGATGATTAATGATCAGGATCTATGATGTGATTAGAATATGCTATTTCACTCAGCGAATAAGGCAATGGCACCCCACTCCAGTGCTCTTGCCTGGAAAATCCCATGAACGGAGGAGCCTGGAATCCTGCAGTCCATGGGGTCGCTAAGGGTTGCACACGACTGAGCAACTTCACTTTCACTTTTCACTTTCATGCATTGGAGGAAATGGCAACCCAGTCCAGTGTTCTTGCCTGGAGAATCCCAGGGACAGGGGGAGCCTAATGGGCTGCCATCTATGGGGTGACATAGAGGGACACGACTGAAGCCACTTAACAGCAGCAGCAGCAGCAGCATTTCACTCAGGGATGGAGTTATTATCAGGAAGAATAAGGTGTTTGTGGTTTTCACTTATTTTTTGGGGACTGTTTGTTGATTAAAATGTTTCAATCTCCTAGGAAGGTAAACAAAATTGTGAAGATTTTTCTACTTTAATTTTTTGTCCTTTGTTTTATTTGCTTTTTCATTTCTATGTTTTTCCTAGTTGACTTACAAATGGGTGCTTTAGGGCTTCATAATAAATATTTTTCCATCTGCTGATACATTTTTATATTAATGTATTTATTTATTTTTATTTTGTTCTCTATTTTAGATAAGCTCTAAAAGTATAGGACTTGTTGAGAATTTAGTGAAAAGGAATCAAAAGGCCATTTGGTTGGATTTTTGTTCAGGCTTCAGCATAACAGGAAAAAGCAACCATTATTGTGTGTGCCTTGACCCAGGTAACAAAGAGATTACAGGAAGTAGGGCTTGTGAGTAGGTGATTACCAGAAGGGCATCTGGGTGGTTGTGGTTTCCTCTGGTTACTTTCATCTCTATATTATAGATATCACAGTATTTTATACTTCCACTAAGAAACTTTGTAGACAATATTCTGTTTCTTTTTTGTTGTTGTTGTTTGTTGGTTTTAAGTAATGGCAGTGGAAACTAAATATTCTTTCTTTTGCAAAGCATAGTCACATTGGACTTTTGAAAGTGAAGCCAAATTCCAAAGTATAAACTCATTTATAAACAAACTATATGGTTTTATGTGATCTAAATTTTCAGTAATTTTAATCAAGTGGGATGAGTCTTGTTCTAGAACAAACAAATATAAGAAAATCCCGTATTCATGCAGGATGACTGGACAGTAAAGTGACTAGAGATGAATTGTGTGTGCATGCTCAGACGCTTCAGTCGTGTCTGACTCTTCATGATCCTATGGACTGTAGCCTGCCAGACTCCTCTGTCCATGGGATTTTCCAGGCAAGAATACTGGAGTGGGTTGCCATTTCCTTCTCCAGAAAATCTTCCCTACCCAGGGGCTGAACATGCATCTCTTATGCCTTCTGCATTGGCAGGTGGGTTCTTTACCACTGAGCTACCTGAGAAGCCCAGAGAGGAATTGAATGAATCCTGAGCAAATAAAATTAAAATATTCATGTTTTTTCTTACACTTATTTTTGATTTACAAATAATATGATTTAGCTTTGAAATTATCCTGACTAATCTTATTTTGATTAAAAAGTAACATTGGGACATTGTGTTTGTTTGTGTAGCAGTTCATTCTCAACTGAAGATTAATGACAAGGAAAATTCAGGCACAATAGTTCTTGGCTTCCCTGGTGACTCAGTGGTAAAGAATCGGCCTGCAATGCAAGACACCCAGGTTTCATCCCTGGGTTGGGTAGACCCCCAGAGAAGGAAATGGCAAACCACTCCAGTATTCTTCCTTGGAGAATTACATGGATGGTGGGCTACAGTTCATGGGGACTCAAAGAGTTGGTCAGGACTGAGCAACTAACACTTTCACTTTCAGACATAATAATTATCCCTATCTGGAGGGTGGGAGGATTTAGATGAGGGCAGGTACAGTTGTCTCTCAGGGAGAACTCTTCTGT